>NC_132918.1:91481138-91805715 GCF_047675955.1 Chlorocebus sabaeus
AGAAGTAACATTTTTTCATGAACTCACTCACAAAAATACACCCAAGAGGGACACTTGAAAATGAAATAAAAAAGGACTGAGTGGGTACAAATTGGGAGGAAAAAGAAAAGATTAAATAAGTCAGGAAGGGAAAAGACGATAAATTCAATGATGAGCTAATGGAATTTGATGCCAGGCACCAGAGGCGGAGCTGCTCAAACAAGCATCAGGTCTTTTCTTCCTTTGAAGCCTGAGAAACAAATTGTGCCTATTTATAAGATTTTAAATTCCAAAAACAGGAGAGTACTTGAGTTAATAGTCATCGAAAGAAAAAAAAATTGAGTTGTTAGAGTATTTCGCTGTTGGTCTAAATAAACTTTAAAAGGATGAAGAACGATGTTCTACTTGCTGGGTGCTGGGGCAGGGTTGACAGGGAGGAGAATGGGAGACACAAAATACTCATAGAAAGGGGAATAGCTGCAGAACTGCGCCCACCATGGGAACCTCAGGAGAAGCACTAGCAATCAAAAGTAAATAAAGCACATTTTTAAAAAGACTTTGTACTTTCATACACAGAATTATATTTCAGCCACTGATTTAATATATGCCACTTTCTTATTTGTGAACACATGTGTTATGCAAAGAGTTACTTCATTTTTAAATGTAACTTTAAAAAAAAGTATTTGGGGCCAGGTGTGGTGGCTCATGCCTGTAATCCCAGCACTTTGGCAGGCCAAGGTGGGTGGATCACCTGAGGTCAGGAGTTCGAGACCCATCTGAACAACCCTGGTGAAACCCTGTCTCTACTAAAAATACAAAAAATTGGCTGGGCGCAGTGGCTCATGCCTGTAATCCCAGCACATTGGAAGGCCGAGGTGGGTGGATCACCTGAGGTTAGGAGTTCGAGACCAGCCTGACCAACGTGGTGAAACCTCATCTCTACTGAAAATACAAATTAGCCGGCATGGTGGCGCATGCCTGTAATCCCAGCTCCTCAGGAGGCCGAGGCAGGAGAATCACTTGAATTCGGGAGGCGGAGGTTGCAATGAGCCGAGGTCATGCTATTGCACTCCAGCCAGGGAAACAAGAGCAAATCTCCATCTCTGTCTCTCTCTCTCTCTCTCTCTCTCTCTCTATGTGTGTATATATATATATGCACAAAATATACAAACATTAGCTGGGCATGGTAGCGGATGCATGTGACATTTTTGAAAAGTTAGAGAATTGAAGGGCGTTTCCTTTTCTAATCGACTGTTACGATCAAAGTGGAATTTTTGTTGTTGTTATCGCTCTTTCAGAGGAAGGATGTTCTACAAAATGAAACAGGCAGTAAAGGAAGATGATATTCTTCAAGAAATCTAGATCAAGAAAGTCAGGGTTCGCTTGAAACTTTTAAGAGAAGTCTCTTGTATAGTCTCAAAATTTCAGGAGAGGTGTCATTCGCAGATGACAGTTTAAAAACCTTCCTTCCCACAGATTTCTCAAAAACATTGTCTAAGAAGGGGGTGTGGGGAAGGCAAATGGCCAAATAAAATTTGAATGGAGATATATTGGCTTTTTGAAGCATAGTAGAAAAAAGTTTATCAGTGAAATGACAGCCAAAGAGAGGCTATTTTGGTAAGTGGTAAGTTGTATGGTAATGTTAAAAATAAATAAATGTGGCCGGGCGTGGTGGCTCAAGCCTGTAATCCCAGCACTTTGGGAGGCCGAGGCAGGCGGATCACAAGGTCAGGAGATCAAGACCATCCTGGCTAACACGGTGAAACCCCGTCTCTACTAAAAAATACAAAAAACTAGCCGGGCGAGGTGGCGGCGCCTGTAGTCCCAGCTACTCCGGAGGCTGAGGCAGGAGAATGGCATGAACCCGGGAGGCGGAGCTTGCAGTGAGCTGAGATCGGGCCACTGCACTCCAGCCTGGGCAACAGAGTGAGACTCCGTCTCAAAAATAAATAAATAAATAAATAAATAAATAAATAAATAAATAAATAAATGTGTATTAATCATGGCGATAAAAATAAATAAGTATATGAATACGGGTGACCTGTCAGGACTGCCTGTGTCCTCTACTGTGGTGGCCAGGATGTTTCTGCTACATTTCATGAAGTATCTCATTGGCAGCTAAGATGTTCAGAGCAGCAAAGCAATGAAACAAAATCTGATATTTAAATGATTCTTTCCAACACTATAAAACCTTGGGGTCGATTCTCACAGAATGGAAGGATTTTGAGGGCATTAAACAGGGTGGGTATATTTCTTTGGCTGTATCTCCCACACATATCTCCTTAGTCTTCCTTTTAAGACTTTCAACGCTGTTGTTTATTCTGCTGTTTTTCTTGCTTTTTCTTTTTCTTTTTCTTTTCTTTTCTTTTCTTTTCTTTTCTTTTCTTTTCTTTTCCTTTCCTTTCCTTTCCTTTCCCTTTCTTTCTTTCTTTCTTTCTTTCTTTCTTTCTTTCTTTCTTTTCTTTCTTTTCTTTCTTTCTTTCTACAGAGTCTTGCTCTCTTACTCAGGCTGGAGTGCAGTGGTGTGATCTCTGATCACTGCAACCTCCACCTCCCAGGTTCCAGCGATTCTCCTGCCTCAGCCTCCCGAGTAGCTGGGACCACAGGCGTGCACTACCACACTCGGCTGATTTTTGTATTTTTAGTAGGGATGGGGTTTCACCATGTTGGTCAGGCTGGTCTGGAACTTCTGACCTCAGGTGATCCTCCCACCTCAGCCTCCCAAAGTGCAGGGAGTACAGGCATGAGCCACCATGCCCAGCCAAAAATACCCTTTTTATATAGATAAATTATTTTCTGAATCCTGATTGATTTGGGAAACAGCTCACGTGTGAGGTGTGCCTCTTTCCTGCATCTCCAGGGAAAAATGTGAGCTGAGTTTCCTCCTAAAGGCTGGCATTCCGATCTAGCTAGGAGAGCTTCCCATTTTTTTCCCCTTTCCCCTCTTTTGCTTTATTTCTAACTTGCATTTTGCAGCATTGGTAAGACAACAGGAAGCACTGGGCTTCCTCTCCAGGGCATTCAGCTGAAGGGATGTGCTTACCACATTGAAAACAGTAGCCGGAAAAGAGAGCACACACCCACCCTCCAGAGCGTGACCTCTCCCCTCCTCCTTGCTTTCTCTGCCCTCCCCATGCCGGCCCCATTTCCCCCTCAATGACTGGGAGGCCCCATTGGGGTTGCACTGTGCAGGCCCCCTCTCCCCGGTGTCCGTGCCAGCTTTATCCCCACTGAGATTTGATGTGGCTGTATGTGTACCTTCCCATGTTCTCCTAGACAAAGGTTTTTGGAGGTCTGAAGGAAAGACTGTTTTTGAACTGTGATCTGCTAATACCATCTCTCTTAAGATTTTGAGATGATGCAAGGAACTTCTCTCAGTCTCAGCAAGATAAGATGCTGTTATGTAAAGTTACTAAGGGTTAATCAGTCACTGAGACTCAGACTCACTTAGTGTCAGAATTGCTCATAATGTCCTGATATGTAAAATGGTTTGCTGTGTTGCCATTTATAAGCTAAACACCCTTGAAATAAGCAAAGGGAGGGATTACTGGTTGCAAACTCAGTGTGTACAGGGATAAGAGTTTTAAATATGATGCAATTTAAAAAAAAATTTTTTTTCTTGACATAGAGTCTAAGTCTGTCACCCAGGCTGGAGTGCAGTGGCGCGATCTCAGCTCACAGCAACCTCTGCCTCTTGGGTTCAAGCAATTCTCCTGCCTCAGCCTCCCGAGTAGCTGGGATTACAGGCGCACACCACCACGCCCAGCTAATTTTTGTAGACAGGGTTTCACCATGTTGGCCAGGATGCTCTTGATCTCTTGACCTTGTGATCCTCCCACCTTGGCCTCCCAAATGCTGGGATTACAGGCGTAAGCCACCGTACCCGGCTGCAATGCATTTCTTTTTTCTTTTTTTTTCTTTTTTTTTTGTTTTGAGACGGAGTCTTGCTCTGTCGCCCAGGCTGGAGTGCAGTGGCCGGATCTCAGCTCACTGCAAGCTCCGCCTCCCAGGTTTATGCCATTCTCCTGGCTCAGCCTCCCGAGTAGCTGGGACTACAGGCGCCCGCCACCTCGCCCGGCTAGTTTTTTGTATTTTTTAGTAGAGACGGGGTTTCACCATGTTAGCCAGGATGGTCTCAATCTCCTGACCTCGTGATCCACCTGTCTTGGCCTCCCAAAGTGCTGGGATTACAGGCCTGAGCCACCGCGCTTGGCCAATGCATTTCTTAAATGTATTTGATTTAAAATTAGCCAGGCATGGTGGCTCTCTAAATGTCTCCTGCCTCTCTGAAATGTATAAAACCAAGCTGCGTCCAAACACCTTAGGTACATGTTGTCAGGACCAGTCATGGGCCATGGTCACTCATATTTGGCTCAGAATACAGCTCTTCAAATATTTTACAGAGTTCTGGCCGGGCGTGGTGGCTCACGCCTGTAATCCCCAGCACTTTGGGAGTCTGAGGCAGGTGGATCACCTGAGGTCAGGAGTTTGAAACAAGCCTGGCCAACATGGTCTCTACTAAAAATACAAAATTTAGCCAGGCATGGTGGCTGGCACCTGTAATCCCAGCTACTCGGGAGGCTGAGGCAGGAGAATTGCTCAAACACAAGAGGCAGAGGTTGCAGTGAGCTGAGATCGCTCAACTGCACTCCAGCCGGAGGGACAGAGCAAGACTCTGTCTCAAAAAAAAAAATTATTTTTTTTCCCAGAGTTTGACTCTCCTTCGACAGAACCAACTTTGGACAGAAGGTCCAAAAAGCTGCTGAGGACAGTCTTTGCACTGATTGCACTGGCAGGACGATGGGACCTTGAAAACAAAAGCCGTATCTGGAATGAGTGAAAGACACCGTTGTTTTGGGACCAATTACAGAAGACTGTTTTTTTTTTTTGGTGACAGAGTCTTGCTCTGTCACTCCAGGCTGGAGTACAAAGGCACGATCTCTCAGCTCACTGCAACCTCCACCTCCTGAGTTCAAGCAATTCTCTCTTTTCTTTTTTTTTTTTTTTGAGATAGAGTCTCGCTCTGTCGCCCAGGCTGGAGTGCAGTGGCCGGATCTCAGCTCACTGCAAGCTCCGCCTCCCGGGTTCACGCCATTCTCCTGGCTCAGCCTCCCGAGTAGCTGGGACTACAGGCGCCCACCACCTCGCCTGGCTAGCTTTTTGTATTTTTTTTTTTTTTTTTTTTTTTTTTTGAGACAGAGTCTTGCTCTGTCGCCAGGGCTGGAGTGCAGTGGCCGGGTCTCAGCTCACTGCAAGCTCCGCCTTCCGGGTTCACGCCATTCTCCTGCCTCAGTCTCCCGAGTAGCTGGGACTACAGGCGCCCGCCACCACGCCTGGCTAGTTTTTTGTTTTTAGTAGAGACGGGGTTTCACTGTGTTAGCCAGGATGGTCTCGATCTCCTGACCTCGTGATCCACCCGTCTCGGCCTCCCAAAGTGCTGGGATTACAGGTTTGAGCCACCGCGCCCGGTCTTTTTGTATTTTTTTAGTAGAGACGGAGTTTCACCATGTTTGCCAGGATGGTCTCGATCTCCTGACCTCGTGATCCGCCCGTCTCGGCCTCCCAAAGTGCTGGGATTACAGGCTTGAGCCACCGCGTCCGGCTCAAGCGATTCTCATGCCTCAGCCTTCCTAGCAGTTTGGACTACAGTTTGGACTACTACGCGCCACCACACCCGGCTAATTTTTGTATTTTTAGCAGAGACGGGGTTTCACCATGTTGGCTAGGCTGGTCTCGAACTCCTGACCTCAGGTGATCCACCCGCCTCAGCCTCCCAAAGTGCTGGGATTAGAGGTGTGAGCCACCATGCCTGGCCTTCGCCTAGTCTTTCTTCCCTGAGAAATGACATCTGTAAAAGTTGGGTTCTACTTTTGAAGAACTTGGATCAGGTGATTATCTCATAAACAGTTTCCTCCCTGGCACAATGGTTTTCCTAACCAGTGCCACACTCACCATGAACCGTTAAAATCATGGTGAAAACCACGGTCCCCCTACGCCAGCCTTTGATCCTGATGGTTCAGCAGGAAGATGTTGCTTGGCTGAAGAAGGAATTGAGTGAGGTTCCTCTGGTGGTAATTACCTCCAAGCTGTCACCACATCATGCTGCTGCCTTTGAACGGTCTCAGTGGAAGTGAGTGAGATCTTCAATCACTCTACCCAGCTACCCCGAGTAGCTGGGATTACAGGCACCCGCCACCACACCCAGCCACCTTGAACAAATCTTAAGTGCTCTCAGCTGAGGGTTTTCTCCAAGATTAAGCGAAATTATCCACATAAAGCACTTAACACAAAATAAGTGCTTGGTACTTGTTGATGAGAATGAAATAGAAGGTGGCTAGTTGGTGAGATGAGTTTTTTGTTTGTTTGTTTGTTTGTTTGTTTGTTGTTGTTGGTTTTTTTGGACAGAGTTTCGCTCTTGTTGCCCAGGCTGGAGTGTGGTGGTGCGATCCTGGCTCAACGCAACCTCCGCCTGCCGGGTTTAAGAGATTCTCCTGCCTTCTCCATGTCTGCCATTTAATCAGCAAACGTGCTGTTCAGCAACCACTAACCACTATTGGCTGACAGTTTGATAGACTTGATAAAGACGACAAGTTGTTGAAGCTGTTTTATCTTCTTTGCGTAATATTAATATCTTCACCACAGTTCTTGAGCAAATCATCTTTTTTTTTTTTTTTTTTTTTTGGAGACAGGATCTCATTCTGTTGCCCAGGCTGGAGTGCAGTGGTGCAGTCATGGCTCCCTGCAGCTTCCACCTCCTGAGCTCGAGTGATCAGCCTCTCGAGTAGCTGAGCCTGCAAGCACATGCTACCGTGCCTGACTAATTTTTGTATTTTTTTGTAGAGATAGGGTCTTGCTCTGTTCCCAGGCTGGTCTCAAAATCCTGACCCTCAAGTAATCCTCCCGCTATGGCATCCCAAAGTGCTGAGATTACAGGCATGAGCCCCCACGCCCAGCCACCTTGAACAAATCTCAGGTGCTCTCAGCCGAGGGATTTCTCTGCGATTAAGGGAAATTATCCACATAAAGCACTTAGCACAAAATAAGCGCTTGGTACTTGTCAATGAGGATGAAATAGAATACGACGAATTGGTGAGAAGTGTTTTTTATTTTTATTTTTTGTTTGTTTTTATTTTGGTTTTTTGTTTTTTTTGGACGGAGTTTCGCTCTTGTTGCCCAGGCTGGAGTGCAGTGGCGCGATCTTGGCTCAACACAACCTCCGCCTCCCAGGTTTAAGATAGTCTCCTGCCTCAGCCCCCCGAGTAGCTGGGATTACAGGCACCCACCACCACACCCAGACACCTTGAACAAATCTTAAGTGCTCTCAGCTGAGGGTTTTCTCCAAGATTAAGCAAAATTATCCACATAAAGCATTTAGCACAAAATAAGTGCTTGGTACTTGTTGATAAGGATGAAATAGAAGGTGACTAGTTAGTGAGATGAGGTTTTTAATTTTTTTTCTGTTTTTGTGTTTTGTTGTTGTTGTTGTTGTTGTTGGTTTTTTTGGACGGAGTTTCGCTCTTGTTGTGCAGGCTGGAGTGTGGTGGTGCGATCCTGGCTCAACGCAACCTCCACCTGCCAGGTTTAAGAGATTCTTCTGCCTCAGCCCCCCCGAGTAGCTGGGATTACAGGCATGAGTCACCGTGCCTGGTTAATTTTTTGCATTTTTAGTGGAGACAGGGTTTCACCATGTTGGGCAGGCTGGTCTCGAACTCCTGACCTCAGGTGATCTGCCTGCCTCAGCCTCCCGAAGTGCTGGGATTATAGGCATGAGTCACCGCCCCCGGCTGAGAAGTTTTTTTTTAAATAACACTTTTTTTTTTTCCCTAGCTCCATCATCTGTTTGCTTTGGCCATCACAACACCCACACTCTTTTAAAGAAGGTCTCCAAGGCTAGAAAGTTCTCCCACTCTAATTTGGGTAAAATATGAATATGTTTGCAACACACTGAGGCGTGCCGTCTTCCTCATGTCCACCCATGGACTCCATGGAAATCGGAGGGCTCCATCTTTGGGAGATTTGCTTTCGTAGTGCTGGCTGCATCCTTAGCACTCTGTGGTTCCCCAATACAAGCGCTGGAATCTCTCAGGCTCAGTATTACTAAATGAGTAGCCAGCTGCATCATGCAGGGACCCAGCAGGAACCAGATGGCACATTCAAACAAGGACAAGTCAGGAGGATTTATAAAGGGACGATTCACAAAGGGGTGGTGAGGGGAAGGCAGACCACAAAGGATAATGCAATTACACGAGCTGGTGAGGCAGAGCTGTTACCCATGCTAGGCCCAGAGAAGACAGCCAGGGCAGTGAGTGGTTCCCAGACACCCAAGGCAGAGACTTGTGTGCAAAGAGCTGCCCTGAGACGGGTGTGAGTTTGGTTGAGAGGTGCAGCCGGTTTGAGACATATCTACAGGGAGGAGTCAGGAGAATAAATACTCTCATCTCACTTTCTTCCTCCCCTCTAATTTTCCAAACCTCTTTCTTAGCCAAATACCACTGGAAGCCAAAGGCCAAGGGAGCCCATTGAGGCCAGCCTCCTGGGGCAGGGTGGAAAAGAGTGGGAAGTGGATCTGGAGGGGCAAATGGAAGTTTTCTGGCACATTAAATAAATAAAAAGTGACATGACCAGTGATACAAACCAAGGATTAGAGTTTGTCCAATTGCTTGCAACTGGGGTCCTTTAAAAAAATCGGCAGGTGCAGTGGCTCAGGCCTGGAATCCCAGCACTTTAGAAAAATCGGCCGGGCGCAGTGGCTGACGTCTGGAATCCCAGCACTGTGGGAGGCTGAGGTGGGCGGATCACGAGGTCAGGAGATCGAGACCATCCTAGCCAACATGGTGAAACCCTATCTTTACTAAAAATACAAAATTAGCCAGGTGTGGTGGCGCATGCTTGTAATCCCAGCTACTCAGGAGGCTGAGACAGGAGAATCACTTGAACCCGGGAGGCAGAGGCTACAGTGAGCCGAGACTGCTCCATTGCACTCCAGCCTGGCAACAGAGCGAGACTCTGTCTCAAAAAGAGAGAGAGAGAGAGAGAGAGAGAGAGAGAGAGAGAGAGAGAGAAGGGAGGGAGGGAGGGAGGAAGAAAGGAAGGAAGAAAGGAGGGAGGGGGGGGAGGGAGGGAGGGAAAGAAAAGAAAAGAAAAGAAAGAAAGAAAGAAAGAATCAATTGAAATTGATCCCTAACTTAAATGCCTCCAGAAAAACCTTCAGCTTTTGTTTTATGACTGGATTTCCAAAATCTAAGTTACTGTTACTCATGTTTACAGACCAGTCTCTGACATGATTTATCTGTGATTCTGAATATTCTCCTGTCTGAATATTCTGGCATGTGGCAATTGGGGATGGCCCCTACTTCCCACCCACTGAGGAGGAACCACGTGCCCCACCTGGCTGAATGGGAGCTCTTACGCAGACCACCATTCTGGCCCACCGGAGAACGCTGGTAGCAGCAGGCTTTGTGAGTCCTTCCCTTGCCAGTACGCTGTCCTATGGGTCCTTGTCCTGTGGGAGAAGCAGGGAAAGGGGACAGAATTTGCTGGGGGAACCATGGCTGAGGACTGGAGGCAGAAAGCACCTTCTCTATGTAACTTTCCACATACTGAGAGAAACCTAGAAAATCATCCTTTTTTTTTTTTTTTTGGAGACGGAATTTTGTCTCGTTGACCCGGCTGAACTGCAGTGGCACCATCTCGGCTCACTGCAACCTCCGCCTCCCAGGTTCAAGTGATTCTCCTGCCTCAGACTCCCAAGTAGCTGGGATTACAGGCACTTGCCACCACACCCAGCTAATTTTTGTGTTTTTAGCAGAGAAGGGGTTTCATCATATTGACCAGGCTGGTCTCGAACTCCTGACCTGAGGTGATCCACCCACCTCAGCCTCCGAAAGTGCTGGGATTATAGGCGTGAGCCACCGCGCCCAGCGGGAAATCACCTTTGGATCCTTGTGACAGAAAACACTAGGAAGGAAAGCCCACAGCCTTCTAAAGTCACAGTCACAGGCAGGCTGGGGCTCCATTTGCCATCCTCCCGGGCTGGCTCCTAAGAACAGAAAGAGTGGCCAGCTACATGATGTGACTTGAGGGGCTTCAAAAGGCCTGCTGAACCCCAAACGATCTTCCCCACTGGCCTGAGATTCTGTCTGAAGTTTCCATCATTTGAGTCATTTCTTTGTGCTAAGAATTTCCTTCCAGAAGTTGCCTGCTAAAATGTACATGCTGGCCGGGCGCGGTGGCTCACGCCAGTAATCCCAACACTTTGGGAGGCCATGGTGGGCGGATCACCCTGAGGCCAGGAGTTCAAGACCAGCCTGGCCAACATGGTGAAACCCCATCTCTACTAAAAATACAAAAATTAACTGGGAGTGGTGGCAGGCTCCTGTAATCCCAGCTATTCAGGGGGCTGAGGCAGGAGAATCACATGAACCTGGGAGGCAGAGGTTGTAGTGAGCAGAGATTGTGCCACTGCACTCCAGCCTGGGTGACAAAGCGAGACTCAGGCTAACAAATAAATAAATGAATAAAATGTACATGCAGCCATAGAAGGATATGGGACTTACTTTTCATTCATTTTGTTTGCTCAACATCTTACTTCCCTTCTTAGGTTTCAAGAACTCTGCCCCCTCATGAGAATTTGGAGGATGCGGAGCCTATCTTTTGCCATAGACACCTCGCCAAGAGGTACAGCATGGCTGTGCCAGTCCTTCTTGTACTCAAGGCAGGGGCACATGTCCCAGGGTCAGGAGCTGGTGACACAGCAGAATTTAGGGAGCGTTTATTTCAGCAGCAGGTGGCAGGGGTGGCTGCAGCCATGCTCCCACAGTTACTGCTTATGGCATGATTTGGGCTGCAGTCAGGAGTTTGAGACAAGCTGGTCCCGATTGCTACACGGCATCTTCTGTTCCTGCCTATTTTCCAAGCCTGTTCCTCAGCCTTCCCGAGAGTCCAGAGCTTACCAATATTCTCTTACTAAATGCGTAAGCTGCTTAAATCAGACAGAACCGTCTTCAGTTGCATGAGACTAAGAACACTGATTGATACAAGAGGTGACACATTGACTCAAGAGAAGCGGTCAGTGCACCAGCCACAGGTAAGTGCATTTGTCTAATTTAACTAGTTGTCACATTAGGAGACAGCAGGACCCCAGGGAAGGTTTTTGTTGATGGGGAGAGGAAATAAGAAGAGTCTGGTCTGATGTTGCGTTGGCTGATGGGACTTGCCCGGAAGGCTTCAAGGTAACCTGAGAGGCATCCCCGGCACGAGGCTGGGCGCAGTGCAGGAGGGAAAGGTGGGGTCATAATAAGGGTAAAGCCTAACAGGACCTGCCACTGATGCTGTTGAATGTGGGGCCTGAGATGGCCTTGTTCAAACCTCCATAGAGCATCCAAGGGAAGTTTCTGCTTTGTCAAAGACAGACCACTGATTTTATCTCTTTGATTTGCCTAAACATTTCTGCTGACAGTCTGCATGGTAATAGCAGTTTGTGGGATTTCTAGCCTCTCTCCCTCCCCATCCCTCCCCCGTTACGTTTAATTCCTTTATGATTTAGTAAGCAGAGATTAAAAACTTGGAGGACAGTGTAAATTCTAAACTACCGAAGGACGGGGGCCGTGTCTTTGTTATCTTTTCTCTCAGAGAGGAACACAAACATTGTCATTGAATAGCAGGAGAAGGGAAGCTGAGAATCTAGTGAATACAGATACTGAACATCTGCTAAGAAGTTGCAAGCAATTTTTTTGAAGAGTTAGGAGGGTTCACAAGCGAGCAGAATTCATTCCTTTCTGCTTCCTCTTTACTTCCCTTCAGAACGAGGACTGTCTCTGGCAGTTGGCTTACTGACTGGATAAACTCGCGGCCAGTTATTACTCTCTTAGTTTCTCCACGGAAGAGTCATGTCTATCTGCCAGAGACTCTGGGTATGAAGCCAGGGCACGTGGAGAGGGCCCAGCTAGAGGTCCATTATTTTATTTATTTATTTATTTATTTATTTATTTTTGAGACAGAGTCTCGCTCCATCGCCCAGGCTGGAGTGCACTGGTGTGATCTCGGCTCACTGCAACCTCTGCCTCCTGGGTTCAAGCAATTCTTCTGTCCTAGCTTCCCAAGTAGATGGGATTACAGGCACGGGCCACCACGCCCGGCTAATTTTTGTTATTTGTAATAGAGAGGGGATTTCACCACGTTGGCCAAGCTGGTCTTGAACTCTTGACCTCAGATGATCCACCCACCTCCGCCTCCCAAAGTGCTGGGATCGCAGGCCTGTTCTGACGGCAGTGGCCGGTCACACAGCAGGTGAGAGGCCACATCTTACCATCTTACGTCAGACCCTCCGGCTGTGCTTTGAAATTCTTTGTTGTTGTTGTTGTTGTTATTGTGCATGCCTTGCTGCATCCCCAGGGCACTGACTCACCATCTCCAGCACGCACTCTTGGAGTTTTTCCAGTAGGTTGCATTGAATTGCAACCCTTTCGGCTCTGTGGAGGTCACCAAGGGGAGGACATTAAAAAATAATCCAAGGGAAACCACAAAGGAACATGAAACAAATACACACAAGCTGCATTTAATTTAAAAAATATTTATGAGACACGTTGCCTTTTATTTCTATAAAATGTCACCTAATAAATATTTTACCGCGATAATAAGGATGAATTATAATGATGGAAAAAGAACTTGGGTGGGGGGTGGGGAGTGGAGATGAGGAATGGAAACATTTTAAATTTTAATTGAAACTTCAATTCGTCAGACTTGGCCTCTGCATCACATCTTGAAAGCTAGCAGAGAAAAGAGAAAATGTCCTGTCGTGTGCAGACCAAGTTTCGAGTCTTGGCACACAGGCAGGTCAGTAAACAGAGGACCAGTGGCAGCGGCTCTTGATGACCTGAAGCAGAGGCTTCTTAAAAGTGAGGACGATGAGGGTGCAGGCCACCAGCAGGGTGAGGCAGCTGGGGAGGATGAGCACCAGGTAGAGCAGGCCCAGGTCCAGCCGCTCCCACTTACAGTCCCGAGGCACACCCCCGGGCAGCTCCGCCAGGCGGATGATCTTGGAGGAGAGGTTACAAGTGACTGTGGCCCAGTCGGCCACCGTCTGCCCCTGCTGCAGGGCCCCCCAGCCGTCCACCCCACAGCAGTCATACGGATTCTGACTGAGGTAGATGGTCCGCAGACCTCTCGAGAGCTGCTCAGACACAGCCTTCTGGGGAAGGGCTGTGAGCGAGTTTCTACGGAGATCCAGGGTCTCCAGGGCCAGGCTGCCCCCAAACCTTGGGAAGGTGGTCAAGCAATTTCCCGACAGGTCTAAGTCCCTCAGATTCCCAAACCCGGAGAAGTCCAGTGCCATAAAGTTGGAGTGGAGGCCCATGTTCCTGAGAGACAGGACCTGTAACATGGGGGCAACGTCCCGGAGTGGGGCGAGGCTCCCATTCAGAACCCCCCAGTTGCTTGAGAGGTCTAAGGAGGTGAGGGGGGTCCCTTGGAATGGGCAGTCTGGCAATGCCCCCAGCCCACAGCCCTCCAGAGAGAGGCTCCTTAAAGATGCCATATTCCTGAAATCCACACAGCTAGGGGGGCCCACCCGGTCCGAGGCAGCTGGCAGGGGACAAAGTGAGATCTGATTGTGGCTCATGTCAAGTGTAGTGATGTTCCTGGCGTTGGCGAAGAGGCCAGGGGGGACGCCCAGGAGCTGGTTGGAGCTCAGGTTGAACAAGCGCAGGCTGCCCAGGCAGCTGGCCAGCCCTGGAGTCAGGTGCAGCTCCGACAGCTGGTTGTGGCTCAGGTCCAGCTCGGTGAGCGCTCCAGGGGGCTCGTGCTCCCGAATGTGAAGCGTCATCAGGCAATTCTGGTTGAGGTTCAGGTGGGAGAGGGAAGGCATTTTCCTCAGGAAGCCATCTGGCAGGTACTGGAACTGGTTCTGGCTCATGTCCAGGAAGCGGAGAGCTGCGAGGTCGCTGGAGGAAAATTCTTCCCAGAGGTTGACGGTGGTGATGTTGGTCACATTGCCGTCCACAAGGAGGAACTGGGCCACCATCTCCCTTGGCGACGAGGTGTTGTACAGGTCCCTGTAGAAGCCCATGTTGTTGTCACGCAGCAGGAGGGTATGCAACTTGCTGTACTGCGGCAGCAGCGGGAAAAACAACAGCTGGTTGTGAGACAGGTCCAGCGTCTCCAGCTCAAACGCAGCCTCTCCCCCGGCTGCGAGGAACCACTCCAGGACATTGTAGCTGACGTTGAGAGACCGCAGCTGTGTGAGCCCGAAGTCCACAATGCAGGGGAGGTTGTTGTAAGCCAGGTTGAGGTGTCTCAGCTCAGTCAGGCCGTCAAAAGCACCTCCCTCAATCTCAAAGATGTAGTTCCTCTGCAAATCCAGCTCCCGGAGACGCTCCAGGCCCTCGAAGACGGAGTCATCCAGCCGCATGATGGTGTTCCTCGCCAGGGACACGGACTGCAGCGAGGAGAGGTTCTGGAGCATGAGGGCCGCCATGTCCTCCGTCAGGGAGTTTCCTGACAAGTCCAGCCTCTGCAGGCCTGGCAGGGTGTGGAGTGCCGCTGCCGTCTCTTTGTAGTTCTCTGAAAGGCAGTTGTCCCCCAGGACCAGGCTGCGCAGGTGGCCTTGCTCCTGGAAGGCGCCGCGGCCGATGCGTTCCAGGTGGCAGCTGTGCAGGCTGAGGCTCTCCAGGAGAGGGTAAGGCTGGAGGGAGTGATTCCACAGGGCCTTGAGAGGGTTGGCATCCAGGATGAGTGTCCGGGCTTGGGGCGGGAGGCTGCTGGGCACCGAAGCAAGGCTCTGCCCTCGGCAGTCAGTGTCTCCACCCACCTGCGGCCAAAACCACACTGGTCAGCAGGGAGGAGGCCCAGAGGCAGGCATTTATGCCCAGAAACTTAGTTCACTTATCAGACTGTCCCTGCAACCGCTGGGGATGGCTCTAGGGATGTTCATTTTCAAAACAGGATAGAAAAGGCCAGGCACAGTGGCTCGTGCCTGTAATCCTAGCACTTTGGGAGGCCGAGGCGGGTGGATCCCTTGAGGTCAGGAGTTCGAAACCAGTCTGGCCAACATGGTGAAATCCCTTCTCTACAGGAAATACAAAAAACTAGCCGGGCGTGGTGGTGGACACCTGTAATCCCAGCTACTTGGGAGGCTGAGGCAGAGAATTGCTTGAACCCAGGAGGCGGAGATTGTAGTGAGCCGAGATCGTGCCATTGTACTCCAGCCTGGGCGACAGAGTGAGACTCCATCTCAAAAAAAAAAAAAAAAAAAAAAAAAAGGACTTGAGAGCTTTCACCATCCTGAATTGTACAGGGAAGTAAAGTGGGACTGCAGTGGAGAAGCGAAGAGCCAGGCGCAGTGCTGGGACTGGAGCCCAGGGCTCTGAATACCCAGTTCAGTGCTTTTGCTAAACAGGGCTCTACTCTGATTGTGCAGAATAAGGAGGTGGGAGGCACAAGGCCACCCAGGTCACACTGCGGAAAGCACACATGCCAGGATACTGTAATTCAGCCCCACGTTTTGCAAAATTGGCAAAGCCAACAATCAGCCACAGGATGTCATTTAAGTGTCTAGGACAAAAATGTTTTTTTTGTTTTAGTTTTTTGAGATGAAGTCTTGTCCTGTCACCCAGGCTGGAATGCAATGGCACGATCTCACCTCACTGCAATCTCCGCCTCCTGGGTTCGAGCAATTCTCCTGTCTCAGCCTCCCAAGTAGCTGGGATTACAGGCACACACATCACCATGCCCAGCTAACTTCTTTTGTATTTTTAGTAGAGATGAGGTTTCACCATGTTGGTCAGGTTGGTCTCGAACTCCTGACCTCAGGTGATCTGCCCGCCTTGGCCTCCCAAAAGGGCTGGGATTATAGGCGTGAGCCACTGCGCCTGGCCAGAAAAAAAGTTCTCAGTGGTAAGACAGAGGAGCAACGACATTCCTTTGTACACGTTCATCAGTAACACAAGGGCAGTGGTTGCCTGCAGTTGTGGGCTCAGTCCCAGAGGGCAAGTGCGGCAACAGGAGAAACATCCCGAGAGAGGAAGAAGCACAGGTTTGGAGGACAGACTCACGTCTGAGTCTCGGCTCTACCACCACTAGCATGGAACTTCTTGGAGCCTCGGGTTCTTTATCTGATAATTAAAAGAAAACCTTCCAGTAATTAAACATGGATACTGCACTGACATGTGGAAAGCTAAACTCTTCCATCACCTCAGTCCCTCTCTCAGAGAAACACCAGTCACCTTCTGTTCCATGTTTTTCTGGATCTTTCCTAAGATATTACCTACCTTTGTCTAAAAACAAAAATAAAACCATACTCTGCAAACTGTTCAGTAACCTATTTTTCTCCCCCTGTCAATAACATACGACAGACTCACTGCCTTGGCAGTACAAATACATTTGATCATGATCTTTTTAGGAAGCATATGCATTCACTTCATGAACAGCACAGTGGTTGAGAGCAGGAGTTCCAGGGCCAATGCTCCATGGCTCTGCTTTTGATCAAATGGGTGACCTTTGGATGGTTACAGAACCAAAAAAGACCTCCATTACCCTGCCTGTAAAACCAAAATTATACTCGTAATTTTCTCATAGGGTTTTTTTTTTTTTCAGGATCAAGTACAACTGTTTACGTGAAACACATTTACTGTGCTTCATGAATGTTAGCTCTAATTATTAGGATGATCTAATTAAGTCATTTCCTACTGCTGAGCATTTGGGTTTCTCTAATTTCCAGATGAACATTCAAATGGATTTGCCAAGGTCTTTCCACATCCCCCCTCCCTCTTTGGTATTTTGATTGGGATTGCATTATACTTACAAATTACTCTGGAAGAGAATTTACTTTTTTTTTTTTTCTGAGACAGAGTCTCACTCTCGTCGTCCAGGCTGGAGTGCAGTGGTGCCATCTCGGCTCACTGCAACCTCTGCCTCCCGGGTTCATGCGATTCTACAGCCTTAGCCTACCAAGTAGCTGGGATTACAGATGCCCACCACCATGCCAGGCTAATTTTGCATTTTTAGTAGAGGCAGGGATTTGCCATGTTGGCCAGGTTGGTTTCAAACCCCTGACCTCAGGTGATCCACCCGCCTTGGCCTCCCCAAGTGCTGGGATTACTGGCGTGAGCCGCCGTGCCTGGCCAGGTGTGTGTCTTTATGTGAGTGAGTGTTGCTCTTCTCCCTGTGTGGGGACTCACTGGAGAATGTCAGGGGCTTTCTTCACGCTGTGGGACGCTGTTTCTCCACAGCTGCTGCAGTCAGGGGTCACACCTCTGCAACTCCCAGTGGCCCCGCTGAAGTGATGTAGAAGGACCACATGGCCATCCCAGAAAAGCTTACCATGTCCACTTTCTTTCTTTTTCTTTTTTTTTTTTTTTGAGACGGAGTCTTGCCCTCTTGCTCAGGCTGGAGTGCAGTGGTGTGATCTCAGCTCACTGCAACCTCAGCCTCCCTGGTTCAAGCAATTCTCCTGCCTCAGCCTCCCAAGTAGCTGAGATCACAGGTGTGCACCACCACGCCTGGCTAATTTTTGTATTTATAGTAGAGACAGGATTTCACCATGTTGGTCAGGCTGGTCTCAAACTCCTGACCTCAGGTGATCCGCCTGCTTCAGCCTCCCAAAGTGCTAGGATTACAGGTGTGAGCCACCACACCTGGCTAACGTCTACTTTCTAATGAGGTCAAATAGATACTGTGATGAGGGCGAGTGAAGGGCACCCAGACTCTCCAATTCTCAGTCCTCAACTCGGAACAGCTGCAGGAAACCCACTCTTTGGGTTCCCTGGCAGCCAATTCTCTACTCCTGCCCACTGGGCCAGATAGTGTCAAGCAGAGGGTCTAGCCTGAACTCTGAAAGGCTATTCCTTTATCTCTCTTCTTCCTGTGCCTGGGAACCCCTGAATAACTACTGTGCAGTTAATCCTTTATTGCCTCTGTAAGAGAATGCTGGAGGTCAAACATAGCAGAGATTAATAATAATATGAGTGATAATGGATAAACGCATAGCACTTACTATCTACCAGGCACTGTCCTGAGTGCTTTACATGTATTAACTCATTTAATCATCAATCAACACAGCATGATGTTATTGGTAGATATTATTATTATGTATATATTCTACAGATGGAGAAACTATGGCCTAGAGGGCCCCAATGTCACCAGCTAAGGGTGGGGCTGGGTTTTAAACCGGGCCAGTCTAGCTCGTAACTCCTATGTCATACTGGAATATACTCTAGCACAGTGGTTATAGGTTACTACTAAAAGAGGTTAAAAACCATGACAGTTGGGTGTTAAAGATTAATCTGCTTTAAGAATACATATTTGAATGTGTTAGCCCTGACATCCAATTTGTCTTCCCAGTGCCTAGTATATAATATGGTTCAAGAAATGTTTATGAAATATGTGTTTCAGCCGAGCGCAGTGGCTCAAGCCTGTAATCCCAGCACTTTGGGAGGCCGAGACGGGCGGATCACGAGGTCAGGAGATCGAGACCATTCTGGCTAATACGGTGAAACCCCCTCTCTACTAAAAAATACAAAACACTAGCTGGGCGAGGTGGCGGCGCCTGTAGTCCCAGCTACTCGGGAGGCTGAGGCAGGAGAATGGCGTGAACCCGGGGGGCGGAGCTTACAGTGAGCTGAGATCATGCCACCGCACTCCAGCCTGGGCGACAGAGCGAGACTCCGTCTCAAAAAAAAAAAAAAAAGAAATATGTGTTTCTTTCTTTCTTTCTTTTTCTGAGACAGAGTATCACTGTGTCACCCAGGCTGGAGTGCGGTGGCGCGATGTCAGCTCACTGCAACCTCTGCCTCCCGGGTTCAAGCGATCTTCCTCAGCCTCCCAAGCAGCTGGGACTATACGCACGCGCCACCATACCTGGGTAATTTTTGTATTTTTAGTAGAGACGGGGTTTTACTGTGTTGGCCAGGCTGGTCGTGACCTCTTGACCTCGTGATCTGCCCACCTCAGCCTCCCAAAGTGCTGGGATGACAGGCGTGAGCCACCGCACCCGGCCTAAATATGTGTTTCTCGAGCAGATTTTTGATATCATTGTTATATAGGTGAAGGAGACAATTACTAGAAATTTCTCAATTTTGACCCAAGTCTATTTTCACATATAGGCTGAAAGCCCTAGAGAAGGCACCCGTAAAGGCTTGGGTATCCACTCTCTGGGTCTTCTTAGCCTGAGCATGGTCCAGGCTGCTGCTCTGCAGTACAACATGGCAGCAAACCCTCCCTACAGCTATGTAAGCCTTAGCTGTCAACCCGTCCACAAACTCTGAGGCAGGCTTCTCCAGCCTTCATGCACCTCACCCAGAGATTCTCATACCATCAGTGCAGCTCAATCATTCAGTTTTTTGTTTTATTTTGTTTTTTTCTTTTTTTGAGACAGTCTCACTCTGTCACCCAGGATGGAGTGCAGTGGTATGATCTCGGCTCATGGCAACCTCCGCCTCCTGGGTTCAAGCGATTCTCTGCCTCAGCCGCCTGAGTAGCTGGGATTACAGGCATGCACCACCACGCCCAGCTAATTTTTGTATTTTTAGTAGAGACAGGGTTTCACCATGTTGGCCAGGCGGGTCTCGAACTCCTGACCTCAGGTGATCCACTCGCCTTGGCCTCCCAAAGTGCTGGGATGACAGGCATGAGCCACCGCGCTCAGAATTTTTCTTTTCTTTTCTTTTTTTTAAAGACAAGGTCTTGCTCCATCACCTACGTTGGAGTGCAGAGGCATGATCTCAGCTCACTGCAACCTCCACTTCCCGGGCTCAAGCCATCCTCACATCTCAGCCTCCCAAGTAGCTGGGACTATAGGCGTGTGCCACCACACCTGACTGATTCTTGTATTTTGTAGAGATGTGGTTCCGCCATGTTGCCCAGACTGGTCTTGAACTCCTGGGCTCAAGTGATCTGCCTGCCTCAGCCTCCCAAAGTGCTGGGATTACAGGCGTGAGCCACTGCGCCCAGCCTGAATCATCCAGATTTTTAACAAGTTGTTCTTGTTCTGGAAGGCTGCCCCAGGCTGGTCTCGGATGCCTCCTTTCCTCAGCAGGCGTGAGAAGGGTGGGGCAGGGACTGTCTTTCCCAGGCAGCAGCTTAAACTCCTGTGGCTAAAGGGCAGCTGCACATGGCACTGTGCTAGGCAGGCACAGAGTGATTCAGGCTCCTTCATTCTCTGCCCTTCCTGATGGACAATCCGTCAGCTTCTTCTGAATGGACCAAGCTTTGTCAGGACAGGAGCAACTGACAGATCAGGGTTCAAGGGAAAACTCACCAACTTACAGCCCCGTTGGGAAGCTGCTGTGGCCGTTACACTTCTGTCCCTCCAGTCCACTGTCAAGAACTGAAAACCCAGGCAGAGCCAAAGGGGCAGCAACTCCATCTCAAGGGCAGCCCTGTGGACAGAGAGCAGGGAAGAAGCAAGTCAGAGAAGGACATCCCAGGGGGCTGTTTGTATTCTCGGGAGAAGGAGCCAGTTCCAATTCTATGTGGTCTTGGAGCTCGATGGAGCTCACAGCTCCACAGAGGTGCAGCCCACGGGTTACTCAAATACCTCCATTTAGCCAAGACTTCCAGCCTTTCACTGAAACTGTTGACAAGGGCTCAATTTCATTTTGCCTCTACCGTTTGATGGACGGGTGGCTGAACACTAAACTTCACTGAGTCCAGCACAGAAGGGAGAAGCATAAGGCTTGAGTAACCAGGCCTCCGGTCACCTGGAGTTTCCCATATTTCGTCATTCTGCTGAAGTGTTCCTGCCTCCAGCTCCGGTCGGCCTGATGCATCCCGTGAGCTCAGTAAGTCCTTGCTGAGTGAGTGAATGAACAATCGGAGAGTGGACTGAGACTGGAAACGGATTGGAGCCCCTGTCCCACAGAGTTACTACTCAGCTGCTGATGTGAGGCTGACTTCGGTTAACTCATTTCACTATGACCCTTTGGAAAAAGAGGTTTGATGTTTTGCCTGGACAGGGGGAAAAATGGAGGGGAAAATGAAGAAGAAAACTTTGGATAGAATAAAGACGGTTAACGAAACGAGGTTGCCAGCCCTCTTGTCTGGCCGGTGCACACAGAACAGCGGTAATGAGGAGGCTTGAAGGTATACACACACCAGCAGAGATTCAGAACTAAGAGGAGCCAAAAAGGAAACGCAATATACTCATCACATGTGCCAGGTGAACAAAGGCTCAGAGACACTACTGGAGGTTGTGGATGGCCTTAGCGGCAGGGCTGAGAGCAGCCCCTGAGCTCCCCGAGCTCCGATGAGTGAGCAGGGCAGATGCTCCCAGCAGTGAGGCTGCACTCACTGCTGCCCTGCTGGGGACCTGACGCCTGGTGCACGCCCCCAGCTCTGCATTCTGCAGACCCAGCAGCAAGAGCCGGCCCCAGCATTCCGTCTGTCCCCTTCCTTGACACCCACCCGAGGCCCAGTGCCTGCCCTCCCATCTTCTCCTGGGCCAGCGGCACCAGCTCACCCCACCTGCTCGCTCCAGCCACTCAGGGGCCTCCTCTTTCCTTTCTTCACATGTATTTAGGGATCCTGAAGGCTCATTTTACCTTCTTGATCAGATTTGAATGCCCACCAGTGCAAACAGACTAACTGAAGAGCTAAATGAAACCGGGTAAGCCAGCTTTCACTTCAGGCCAGGCCAACTCCCCTTACTACAGAGAGAACCTCCAATGCGGAATTCACCAGAACTTGCCAGACACTGGGAATCCCCTTCCAGACCCACTTCTGCCTCTGCACCCACACAGGAATCACTACCCTGTGGCCGGCACAGGGGAGAGAGGGCAAAAGCAGAGCTGTATGGGTTCCTGACCTCAGGATCCCCCCAGCACCCTTCCCCGCCCCCACGCCCCTGAAACCTGGGATCACATCGCTGCCCACTATGAGATGAGGTTGCATAGTTTCAGATTTAGTAAATTACAAGGCATCATTTCAATGCTAGATACATCCTTATACCAACAAATTGTCTATCTGACATTCAAATTTCACTGGGCATCCTGAATTTTATTGAGGGAGATGGGGAGGTAAGAACCCTCCCTTCCTGCCTGCCCGCCTCTGTCAGGTGTGGGGTGGCACCCACTGCTGTGACTCCGATCTTTCTAGAACAGCCAGCCCTGTATATTGAAGAACTGAATCTAGATGTGTAAGGGGCAAGAGTGCAGGTCCTTCAGTGAGGAGGTAACCTTCAGACTGGAAGGCAAGGCAGGCCTCGCGTCACACTCAGCAACGGCATTTTCATTTATGGGTCATCTAGAATTTTGCAAGTTTAAAACACATCCTCTCCTTCCTCCTAAACTCAGCCAACTGGCCCAGAA
This sequence comes from Chlorocebus sabaeus, assembly GCF_047675955.1. Lineage (NCBI taxonomy): Eukaryota > Metazoa > Chordata > Mammalia > Primates > Cercopithecidae > Chlorocebus > Chlorocebus sabaeus. Next base: position 91,503,416 of record NC_132918.1, read on the forward strand.
AAACTCTTGCTGTGGCCCTGGGTAGCTCCTTCTGGCAGGAAGCAGCAGGATATCATGGGAAGATCAGGGAATTTGGAACTAAGCAGACTAGAGTTTGAATTCTGCCTCTGTTGTTTGTTATTTGTCCTTCAGGAATTCAAAGTCTCCAAGACTCGGAGAATCCATCTACAAAATGGGAGTAATGATAACTATTCCAGAGTTGCATGAGAATAAACCAGTCTCATGTACGTGAAAGGGCTTCGTAGCTGTAGAGGTAGTAACACAACTATTAATATTAATTATGACTTGTGAGTTTCAAACACCAGTGAGTTGACCGAGTGCTGGTTGTTCCTGTGTAATCTCCAAGGTAATTCAGCAGCTCCACAAAGTCTAAAATAAAGGCCTGAGTAATGTGGCTGGAAGGATGAATTACACCAACCAGATGTGTAAAAGGTATGCAGGAAGGTTCAATCAAAAACTACATTCATATTGCAGAGCAAGGCTAACTTTGGGCACAGACGACGGTGCTGGCTCACAGCAGTTTGTCCCCAGAGCCATGCCTTCCCCTTCCCTGCTGCCCTCGGTGTGGCAGGGCTCCGACTTCTGAAGGCTCTGAATCTCGAACTCTGCTGTCACCTGGCCTCCAGCGGTTAAGTCAACGGAAGACACTCCTAGGAGGTCAGAGGTCAGAGGGCAGAGGGCAGAAAGAATCCACGGTATTTCTCTCCCTTCCTCTCTGCCTTGGACAGAGACATCCTAGAGTTTCTTCCGCTGACCCCAGGCTCTGGTGACACCACCTCCTCCTCTTTTTGTTTTTTGTTTTGTGTTTTTGAGACAGAGTTTTGTTCTTGTTGCCCAGGCTGGAGTATAATGTTGCAATCCCGCCTCACTGCAACCTCCGCCTCCCCAGTTCACGCCATTCTCCTGCCTCAGCCTCCCGAGTAGCTGGGATTACAGGCGCGCCCCACCTCGCCCAGCTAATTTTTGTATTTTCAGTAGAGATGAGGTTTCACCTTGATGGCCAGGCTGGTCTTGAACTCATGACCTCAGGTGATCCACCAGCCTTGACCTCCCAAAGTGCTGAGATTGCAGGCGTGAGCCACGGTGCCTGGCCTACCTCCTCCTCTCATCCTCACCCTACCGAGTTAGGGTGAGGATAAGAAGCTTCCTGAAGCTGCTCATCGCTGTGTTGACTGTGTATTTGCTGATTTGCCTTCTCAGCCTCTTCCATCATGTGTTGCCACTTTCTTGCATTCAATATCCTCTGTTTTAAATAATCTGGGCAGTTTCTGTTTCCTGGTTGGACCTTGCCTGATACAATCATGTGAGAATGGTCATGACCCAGTGCTAAATTAGATGTAATGACTGTAAAGAAATAAAAGGCTTTCAAAATACTGACCACTGAGGTTGAGAAGCCCTCTTCCTAGAGTGTGTAGCTGCAGAGAGCTTCCTTAGAGCCATAGCACTGCAGAGTCCAAGGTAAACAATCTGCTTGCCGTATCTCCCTGCGAAATTCCATGACTCATCCCCTGCGAGTACAGGACTTGCTTCCTCTCCCCCTACACATCCTCAGGGCTGAGGGCCACACCACAGCGCCTGCAGCTGTAAGAGGGCATCTAAGCCAGCACGTGCCCAGCATCCCGGAACAGGTGGAAAGCCCAGGAGCTTCCCGAGGGGCTGCCAGCTGGTGAGTGTTCCGGGACCCTGAGTTGCCTGTTGCTCCTGTCTTGACAAGGTTTGGCCCATTTGGAACACTGCTGCATTCTAACTAGCTATGGAATGCTGTGAGTCTACTCCATAACCAACCTTGTCTATGAAGATGTGGTGTTGCTTTTTAGGCAGAGAAGACAACATGGTTTTCAGCCTCCAGACCTGGTCATAGCAAGAAAGTGGTAAAAACATTCATTCATAAAAACAACATGAATGGAGGTTGTATTCTGCAACAAGAGAACACTGACAGTGAGGAAGAAGAACCTGCAGCCGCTGCAAAGAGTCTCCTTTGTTTTAGAAATTATGTTTCTTTGCGACCAGGTGCGGTGGCTCAAGCCTGTAATCCCAGCACTTTGGGAGGCTGAAGCACTTACATGGCACTTTCATGGTGTCTGTAATCTATGTAACCTACCTCCAAATGGCTCAATAGAGATGGTAAAGCAAAATATTACTACTCGGTAAATTTAGCATTGTACTTTCTTGTAAACTTTTCTGTAAGTTTTAAAGTACTCACATTTAAAAACAAGGAAAATGAAATAAATGTTCCTGAAAACAGAGGTAAAATTATGGTAATCTTTGTCCCCATATTTCCAGGAATTACTAACGCATCTTTTTCAAACACTCTTCTCATAAAGGTGCTTAGGAAACATCTGTCATGTTAAAAATGGAAATACAGGCCGGGCACAGGGGCTCACACCTGTAATCCCAGCACTTTGGGAGGCCGAGGTGGGTGGATCACCTGAGATCCGGGGTTCGAGACCAGCCTGGCCAACATAGAGAAACCCCATGTCTACTAAAAATACAAAAATTAGCCAGGTGGTTGGGCGTGGTGGCTCACGCTTGTAATCCCAGCACTTTGGGAGGCCGAGGTGGGTGGATCACCTGAGATCCGGGGTTCGAGACCAGCCTGGCCAACATAGAGAAACCCCGTGTCTACAAAAATTAGCCAGGTGGTTGGGCGCGGTGGCTCACGCTTGTAATCCCAGCACTTTGGGAGGCCGAGGTGGGTGGATCACCTGAGGTCAGGGGTTCGAGACCAGCCTGGCCAACATAGAGAAACCCTGTGTCTACTAAAAATACAAAAATTAGCCAGGTGGCTGGGCACAGTGGCTCACACCTGTAATCCCAGCACTTTGGGAGTCCGAGGTGGGTGGATCACCTGAGATCAGGGGTTCGAGACCAGCCTGGCCAACATAGAGAAACCCTGTCCCTACCGAAAATACAAAAATTAGCCGGGCATAGTGGCAGGCACCTGTAATTCCAGCTACTCGGGAGGCTGAGCCAAGAGAATCACTTGAACCGGGGAGGCGGAGGTTTCCGTGAGCCGAGACCCTGCCATTGCACTGCAGCCTGGGCAACGAAGTAGGAGTCCATCTCAAAAAATAAAAAAGAAAAAAACCGATTGTGATCTTTGGTAAATTAATACATTCCTGTATTTTGAAAAAGTGAATATTCAAATGGTGGATGCATTAACAAGAACCTGAAATTGAGGACTGGAACAGCAAACATTTAGAATTGTGATGTGTGAATTAGAGCTTCTGATTTGCTTCTCTAGCTTTCTCTTAATAATGAATTTGTTAAAATATAGGCAATACAAAGGTTTTGAATATTTCCCCCCAAGAACTGTCTCACACCCTGCAGGTAGAACAGGAAATTGGCATGCTTTTTCTGAAGGACAATTTAGCACAATTTATCAAAGACCTTGAAAGTGTGGATTCTCTTTGATACAATGTCTAGGAATTTATCCTAAGGAAATACAATGTACATAAAAGTATTTTAAAAGGAGTATTCATTGTAACATTAGTAATAATAATAACAAAGTGGAAACCATGAAAAGTCCAATAATGGGAGCACTGGCTGAATCACTTATGACGAAACTACACGACAGGAATGACGTGGTGTGATAAAAAATGCTTTGGTAGCAATATATTGATTGATGCAGAAAGATGTTCATAATAAAATAATATCAAGGAATGGAAAGTGTAAAGCAGAATGTGTAGTACAGTCCCCAAGTTTGCTAAAAGAATATGCAGGCCAGAGAGGTGAAATGAGAGGCGCACGGTGGCTCGGGGAAGGCAGTGCAGTGGTTCCCAGCACTGGTTAAACGCAGATCTCTGGTTCCCACCCGAGCCTCACACTCCTGGTCAGCCTGGGCTCTATTGGGGCTTGTGACAAGGGACGCTCTGGGAATGCATGAGGCTCTGCCTTCACCTGGAGGGGGATTTAGGGGCCACAGCAACCCTTCTTCCCTTGGGCCCTTCCCACAGCGACTCCAGACAGCCAGTGTGAGGAGCCGGTCTTGAGCACCTCCCTGCTCAGCCCTCATTTCCTCAGGGCCACCAATAAGCCAACTGGCTTCCCCATGTGGTCGGCATCGGCCTGGCAGGGCCAGCAGAGGGCAGTTCCCCTTGTCCTGTTCCATGCCTACAGGCTGCATCTGGCCACAGGTCTTAACGAATGCAAACCTGCCCCCACTGGGAGGTGACACCTCGCCCTTGCATGCTGGTGGTGGCTGGGGCTGGGTCCTCGGTGTCACCTTTCTATAGGAGAGACCCACATAACCTCTGCTGATGGGCACTCAGCCGCGTAACGCAGTAGCGTCTAATTTCCCTTCAGCATCATGAGTTTGTTCCCGCTGGTCACGTCCGAGGGAGCGACCACCTGCCACCGCCCTTCTCGATACGAAGGAGCAGGTGGCATCTGTGTAGAGGAAGGGACCCTGGGCTGGGGAAGGGGACCTGGGCCCAAGTCTGGCTCCTTCACTCTGGTGGTGGCCGTGGAGGACGACACTTGCCTTGCTGACCTCACGGGGTTGTGTCACGGCCGAATGAGATAGTGTGTGATGAAAGGCTGTGTCAGTGTGAGGGAATGTTTTGACTCCAGTTCAGTGGGCAGGGGACCCCCACCTCCAAGTCCTCCAAGGCCCGTGGGAGAACACTCCCCCACTGGAGGGGGACAGACACTTTCTATAGTGAGACAAAGTGGTGCATTAATCAAAGGGAAAGCGGAGTTCTTCTGTGCAAACAGCGAGCTGGTGTTGAAGGAAATACAGTGAAGGAGAAGGAGCTTTCGTCCCTTCTCCCACCCCTGGGAGCTGCAGCGTGTGGACCCTGGGATGTCCAGGGGGAAAAGAGCACCCAGAGTCCAGGGTAGACTGTTGGCCGGAACTATGGGTGATGACAGCGGCTTAGTGGCCACAGTGGAAAAACAATGAAAATACATCTCCCCACCTCGACTACTTGGTTTCCCTGAGAACCTGCACAGCTGAAGAATGAAATGACACGGATTCCTGACAAGAGGCCAATTCGAAGGTCATCTCAGTGGTGTTCGAGGTCTGCATAATGGCTCCCAGATTCCGTCCGGGCTCATCACTGTGACAGCTCACGCTCACTGAGTGCTCACCTTGGAACATGTGCTGTACCAGGTGCTTTACATATAATTCCCACAAAAATCCTAGCAGGTAAATGTTGTCATCCCCATTTCACACTTGGTCAATGGAGGCTCACATAGGTTTAGGCCGTATAGCTAGAGAATGTTAGAGCCACAATTCAGACCTGGGTCTGTGACTTCTGCATCAACTCAACCTCAATACTGCAAGCCCCGGCCACCCTGGGACGCCTGCAATCCTGGACTACATCACGCATGCCCACATACTCTTTCCTCTGTGGGAAAGGCTCCTTCGCTGGTCTCGTTCACCTACAAAGCTCTTATTCATCCTGCCAGGCTCAGTGCTGGTATCACCTCCTCATCACAAATCAATAGTTCAGTGGAGCAATAACCCGGTAATTCATGTGACAGTATATTTCAGGTAGTTACTGTTCCAATGGAAGTTTTCTAATTTCTTATTATTTGGTTTTTATGATTTTAACAAGGAATGTGAAGTTACTAGGTACTGTTAGTCATTTAGCTTTTCCCCAACAACATACTATCCATCTATCTATCCTTCTGTCCATCTTTCTTTCTTCTTTTTTTAGAGGTCTCGCTATGTTGCCCAGGCTGGAGAGCAGTAGTTATTCACAGACGGGATTGTAGCACACTACAGCTGCAAGCTCCTGGCCTCAAGTAGTCCTCCCACCTAAGGCTACCGAGTAGCTGGGGCTACAGGCACACAGCACCACCCACGCTGCATTTCTTTCTTTCTTTTTTTTTTGAGACAGAGTCTCACTCTGTCACCAGGCTGGAGTGCAATGGCACAATCTCCGCTCACTGCGACCTCCACCTCTGGGATTCGAGAGATTCTCCTGCCTCAGCCTCCTGAGTAGCTGGGATCACAGGCACCAGATCACCACAGATCACCATCACACCTGGCTAATTTTTGTATTTTTAGTAGAGATGGGGTTTCACCATGTTGGCCAGATTGGTCTCAAACTCCTGACCTCAGGCGATCTGCCTGCCCTGGCCTCCCAAAGTGCTGGGATTGCAGGCGTGAGCCACTGTGCCCGGCCTCATTGTGCATTTTGAAGTACATTGCAGTCATTGATATACTTTCCTCTAAATATTTCAGAATGCATATCAAGTGATTTAACTTTTCTTTTGTTTTTGAGACAAGGTCTCGCTCTGTTACCCAGGCTAGAGTGCAGTGGCGTGAACTTGGCTCACTGCAACCTCCGCCTCTGGGATTCGAGCGATTCTCCTGCCTCAGCCTCCTGAGTAGCTGTGCCACGCGGTGCCTGATATTCTGAACAGCGCCCCTGAGTAGATCATGGGACCATGGGACCATGGCCTTCTGTGGAGGCGAAGCAAGATGGGGGCTGCCAGAGGCCTTCTAAAGGAGGCAGAGAGCCTAGAAGAAAACTGGGGATTTGGAAGGAGATGAGAAGCCAAATGGAAGCATCAGTTTAAAGACCTGAGGAAGGGCCCAATGACCCAGAACAAGAGAAAGGTCACTGGGGGAGGCCCGTGAGGAGGTCTCAGGGTGCCAGGCTGGCTGGTGACCGGGAGGCCACTAACTTGCTGAAGTTGAAGGAGGTGGTCCAGGGCCAGGCAGGGAAAGCCCCACTCCCCACTGACCCTGCAGGGCCGAGGGAAAAGGCTCAGCCCTGGTATCCGAGGACCACGGAGGGGAGACACTGGAAGGGCAGAAGAGATCTCAGGGATCAGGGCTGGACCAGGAGAGGAGTGAATGACAGGAGGAGGATCAGCAGGAGTCCGTGTCCAGTTGACATCTCAAATGGAGTGACATGAGCTTAGGAGAACACGATGCGTACCCCAGGGTGAGCCCCTGCCAGGCACTGCGGGTGTGGGGCTGCCTCAGACACTCAGGTCCTGCTTGAGAATAGACAGGTGAAAAGACGGAGCCTTACGTGCTCTCTCCTGGGAGAAATCCCTCTTTCTTGGAGGTTGCTGCAGAAAGTTGTTTGGTGCACATGGCGCAGCACCTGCCTTAGGCAACCTTTTGGGTTGGGGCTGGAGGAGGGGAGTCCCTGTGACCTCACCAGGCTTTGCAGCCGCATGGAGCCCATCCAGTACCAGCCACTCCTTGCACCCAGCTCGTGGGTGAGGACCATGACAAGGTTCCACTTCCTCCTTTCTTCACTCTGTTCAGTCTAAAATCCCTCAGGCATTAAAGTCAGAAATGGCACATTGGTTTGGTCTCAGCACCTGACTCCGTTCACTCTGGAAATTGGTTGGTTTCGCCTACTCACATTCATTTCTCCTTCTGGTAACAACTCCTCAATTCCCCTTTGAGAAAAGCACCCCTTTCTTTCCTTTTTTTCTTTAGAAAATGTTTAATTGTAGTAAAATACACAAAACATGAAAGCGATTATCTTTTTTTTGAGACGGAGTTTCGCTCTTGTCGCTTAGGCTGGAGTGCAGTGGCGTGATCTCGGCTCACTGCAACCTCAGCCTCCAAGGTTCAAGCGATTCTCCTGCCTCAGCCTCCTGAGTGGCTGGGATTACAGGCGCGTACCACCACGCCCGGCTAATTTTTGTATTTTTAGTAGAGATGGGGTTTCACCATGTTGGCCAGGCTGGTCTCGAACTCCTGACCTCAGGTGATCCGCCCGCCTCGGCCTCCCAAAGTGCTGGGATTACAGGGGTGAGCCACCGCGCCCGGCCGAAAGTGATCATCTTAACCGTTTTTAGGTGTCCAACTCAGTAGTGTTAAGTACACTCACACTAACAACTAACCCCCTTCCTTTCTTAAAAAGTCTGTGTATGTTGGGGAATGATCCCAACTTCTGGTTCCAGGGTGGGGCCTATGAATAAGGCTGGGCCTGTGAGAGCAACTCCATTTTCCTAACACAGGCTCATCATAAGAGCCAAGCCCATGAGACTCAATCCAAGGGCAGTTGCTAGAACTCATGGAAAGGAGACTTGCTCTTTCTGTTTCAGAGGCCAGACCAGTGGGGATATAGTTGGAGCTGCAGGCAGCCATCTTCGCCACCAGCTCCAGGACTTGCCTGGTAATGAGGCCCACAGAGAGGAAGGCAAAGCTGAGGAACGGAGACAGATGGATTCCTGGCAATGCTGTTTGAGCATTTGGACCCAGCTATGCCTGAAACTATTGCCCATACAATTTTCAGTTATTTGAAACAATAAATCCTTTTTTTTTCTTTTTTTCTGAAGCATATTTGAGTTGGTTTTTTGTCATTTGCAGCCAAACCAGTCTAAGAATCTGATCCTTGAACTCGGGTTTATTGTTGCATGGTGAGGCTTATAAGATCCAAGCACTGATGTCCTTTTTCCTTCACCTCTCTGAGCTTTCAGAAATAATCACCTAACCTAGCCCTGAGCCTCATCACAGACTGACCACATGACATTTGTTTCATGATGAAGTTGAGAAAAATGGTGTGGGAGGAAAGTGAGTACAATAAACAAGTTCTACCAAAAGCAAAAAAAATGATAAATATTTGTCACTGATGTGTAATGACACCTCAACAAGCATCAGTGAGTGCGGACACCTGTAAGTATGTTATAGACACAGCATGTCCCAAGAAGGACGGTGCTTTCAGTCATGGTTGGAAGCCCACCCTCCCCTAACTTCTGAGGCTCTGAAACAGACCTGAGCATGATGTGAGGCACAGTCATTGTCCATACGAGAGTCTGCGCACACTTTGCAGTGCGGACGCACACCGCAGCCAGAATGCAGGCTGTCATCAGTACTAGCATCTCTCTTCCAAAAGAGTCAAGACCAGAGACAGAAAGGTCAATGTATTCTTAATGCCCAGAACAAAGATACTAGGCGTCTACTCTCTGTTTTGGAGCCTACCAAGTTATGTCTCTTTATCAAAGAGCAGGATCTCTTGGATGATGAATTTAAAAACTATGAGAGATTATGTTTACATGTGTTTTCATGAAGTTCCCATGAGGGTACTCATGACATGAAAGCTGGGTGTGGTGACTCATGCTCACACTCCCGGCACTTTGGGAGGCCAAGGCAGGAGGATTGCTTGAGTCCAGGAGTTCGAGACCAGCCTGGGCAACACAGCAAGATTCTGTCTCTACAAAAAAAATTTTTTAAGTTAGCTGGCATGGCGGCGTGCACCTGTTGTCCTAGCTACTCAGGTGGCTGAAGCAGGAGGATCATTTGAGCCCAAGAGTTTCAGCCTGCAGTGATCTGTGATCGTGCCACCGTACTCCAGTCTGGGCAACAGAGCAAGAGCCTGTCTCTAAAAATAAATAATCTTTTTTTAAAAGTGCCTTCTTTGTGAAGCTGAGTTATTATTATTATTTTTTAAACCTAAAGGCAGGAGTTAAGGTTTTTTCCTGGGCCTGTGATTCTATAATCTTTAGGAACTATCAGGCATACACATACAAACCTGAGGGGTGTGTGAGGAGAATAAATATGTATTGTATGTAAAGCCCAGCAACCCCCCAGCATCCACAGGAACAGTCTGTGTGTCACAGCCAGCAGGTAAGGAGCACACAGGAAAGCACGGAGGGCCAGCTCCATAGACTCTGAGTGTTTCTAGCATCCAGACTCCTAACAGTCTGTACCCATCACGAAGAAGCCTCCAGTGGGGTCCCCTCAGCCCCTCCGGAAGCACAGCAGCCCCCACCAGCCCCGTCCAGAGGCTCCATTGTTAGGACCCCGACCTGGCCCCCTCCAGTCCCAGCCACTAACTGGCACGTGTTCGCCTTGTCTCAGAGGCAGCACAAAGCCACACCGGTGGCTCCTTGCTTCTTTCTGTCTAGCTCCTGGGTACCCGGGGAAGTATGCTGACCCCTTCAGAAGCCGGCCCACATGGAGAGGCCACGAGGGCCACCGACGAGCATCCCAGTCTGAGTCGCCCTCCTCTTAGTTTCCCTCTGATAAGCCATGGATCTAAAGCTAGGCTAGGATCCAAGTCACAGAGCCCCAGTAGATCTCCCAAGGACAAACCATCTGTGGGGGAAGGGGCTTTGCACATCTTCACAGCTGTATCCCCAGGACCTGGGACAGGCCTGGCACGTGGACCGAATCTGTGAACAGGTGTAGCTGTTAACCAGCCTTAGCGTCTTCATCTATGAAACAGTGGTTCTCAGTCCACGTTGTGGGACAGGAAAGGAGAGCCCAGCGCTCAGCATGCTGAGTGTGCACAGAGCTGTCCCATCATATCCAGTCGCCCAGTCCAGTGGGGGGAGCATCACTGTTCCCATTTTGCAGATGAGAAAACTGAGGCTCGGAAACCTTCACTGTCTGCTCACATGCTCCCTGCAGAGCCAGGACTCAAACCCACGTCTGAGTCTGAAGCCCTGGTGGTTTCCACTACACCGCACCAGTTTTTCAGCTCTAAGTGCCCCTGGAGGGAGGCATTTCCACCTCCACCCAGAGCCGCGGCCCCACGCCCAGCACAGAAGCGCGGCGCCTGGATGCAGCAAAGCCACAGCTTCCTCCTCAGCCCTGAGCTGCGGGCCACGGACCTGACCTCCTACCGCCCAACCTCGCTCGAGCTCGCCCACCTGGAGAAGTCCCCCGGGACGCCCCCACGCAGGAAATACTCACGGCTCCCGCAGGCGCAGGCGGCTCCGCGGGGCGCATCCTCTCCGGGGCTCCGGCCTCCTCGAGAGCAGCCGAACGCGGGGCTGGGCTCCCTCCTTTCTGTGGGGCATCAGATTATTTTAGCACCAGCGGAAGGAACAGACGGAAACTGAAGTCACATGGAGAGCGGGCTGCCGGGCGCCTCGGCACAGGCTCACTCAGACCGGGCTGCGCAGAGGGAACTGCAGCGCGGGGCGCGGGGGATGGGCGGGCTGCGGGGAGCCGGCCGGACACCTGCACCTGCCGGCCTGGCGGCCAAGCAGCGGGGATGTTTCAATGGTTTTCCAGCGACGCTAACGAGGCCCCCCGCTTTCTTGCCTTGGTGCCTAGCTGGGGTGGCCGGCTAGGGGGCCCTTGCCTGTGAGGTCTGCTGACCCAGAAACTTTTCTACAAGCTTCCAGCCAAGGGCCAAGCTGAGGCCGACTTTGGGAACCGCAGCGCAGTTGTAAAGAGGCGCAGCCTTCCGTCTGGAAGGGTCAGCCACTCAGCTAGGCTGTCTCTTTATCCACTCAGCTAGTCCTTGTGGATAATCTCCTTTACGGACCCTCGCTGTGTTAGAAAGAAGGGGAACTGCTTTGTCGTGGACTGTCAGAGTGCCGCGAGCTTCTTGATCACAGACTGCATGGGCGGGTTTTTTGTGCCTGATGTGTACAAAGTTCCCTGCCAGCTCTGGCCAGTAATTCAAAGGAGTAAGAAAATTGATGATATCACCATCATCGAAGGGGTGCCAGACACTGTGCTAAGAGCTTTATATGCATTATCCCAGCGCTCCTGGTCTTGAGGAACTGCTGTCGTCTAGAGAAGGTGAAATATTTAGTGTCTGCTGCATGCAGAGAGAGTGACGTGGACCACCACACTTAGGGGCTCAGAAAAGGGACCTCCAGTTCTGATCTCTCGTTCCCCTCTGATCTGGAACGTTGAAGTGTCCTGCAGGATTGGGTGCCTCTCCTGTAGCCTGTGATTTACGATTGTGTGTAGCATTGTCCATCCTAAGAGAACAGGAGCAAGTCCTTTTCACTCCAAACATCCCGCACATTGTCTCCGCTTTCTACTATGTTCACTCATGGCCGGGCACAGAGGCTGGGGCTTGTAATCCTGGCATTTTGGGAGGCCAGGGCAGGCAGACCTCTTGAGTGCCTGGGCAACATACTGAGACCCTGTACGTACAAAAAATTTAAAAATTAGCCAGACCTGGTGGCACGCACCTGTAGTCCCAGCTGTTTGGGAGGATCACCTGAGCTCAGGGAGGTTGAGGCTGCAGTGAGCCGAGATCACGCCATTGCGCTCCAGCCTGTGCAATACAGTGCGACCCTGTGTTTAAAAAAATAAAAATAATTTAAAAAATAAAATATTATCTCATAATGGTAATAACAATGACACCAGTGAAAAAGCTAAATAAAGACCAAATTGTCACAAACCCAGGTGCCTGATTCAGGCCTCTTTCTCTCCGGTATGCACATTCTCTACTCCATGTCTTTTGTGTCTACCAATCTGTTGATAACTCCCCAATTTTAATCTCTAGCTCCAACATTCTCTCCCACAAGAGAAGATCCAGAAGATCCAGACTTGCTTTTCTAACTCTCTACTGGTCAATCAACTACTATATGTCCCAGAGTCACCACAATATGATGTATCCCAAACTCAATTCTCTCTTTTTTTTGAGAGTTTCACTCTGTCACCTAGGCTAGAGCAGTGGAGCGATCTCAGCTCACTGCAACCTCTGCCTCCCAGGTTCAAGTGATTCTCCTGCCTCAGCCTCCCAAGTAGCTGGAATTACAGGCATCCACTACCACGCCCAGCTAATTTTTGTATTTTTGGTCGAGATGGGGTTTCACCATGTTGGTCAGGCTGGTCTCAAACTCCTGACCTCAGGTGATCCGCCCACCTCAGTCTCACGGAGTCCTGGGATTACAGGCATGAGCCACTGTGCCTGGCCCCAAACTCAACTCTTATCCTTTGTCCCAGCAGTTTCTCTCCTGTACGGCTGTCACACTTTACGGTATATTTCAGCCCAGGCAGCCCAGCCCTCACAGCCTTCATCCTTCATATCCAATTGAGCACAAATTCCTGCTGATTCTAGCTCAGAAATGTTGGATTCTGGAATCCAACCCTGCTCTTCATCCTCAGGCTGTTGCCCTGGGTCTAGACCTCATCAGCTCACGTCTGGACCACTTTTATAGCCTCCTGAAACTGGCTCCCCACCCCCAATCTCGTCTCTCTCCAATGTCGGCTCTACCCAGCAGCCATGGGCATCTTTCTAAAATGTGCATTGGGTCATCTCACTCTCTGCTTAAGCCCTTTTACAGGCTTCAGCAGGTCCAGGGGTTCCTCATGAATGCCTAAGACTGGCAGGTGGGATCCAGGTACCCCATTCCCCCCTCATCCCAATAATTCCACTTTGGTATGTTTTATACATTGGGGTTCTCTATAGAATTTCTTTTGAGAAAGGCAGCTGCTACCCCTCAAAAAAAAATCTAGTAAACCAATGGTCTTTTCTATTCTTTTTAATTCTTTTTTTTGAGACAGGGTCTCACTGTGTTGCCTAGGCTGGAGTGCAGTGGCATAATCAAGGTTCACTGCAGTCTCAGCCTTTGGGCTCAGGTGATCCTCCTACCTCAGCCTCCTGAGTAGCTGGGACCACAGGCACACACCACCATGTCTTTCGTAGTTTTAGTAAAGACAGGGGTCTCACCATGTTGTCTGGGCTGGTCTCAAGCAATCTGCCCACCTCGGCCTCCCAAAGTGCTGGAATGATAGGTGTGAGCCACCACACCCGGCCCCAGTGGTCTTGAGGGATGTGTAGAGACAAGCCAGTTGGTTGGCAACACCAGCAGCCCTCCGCTAGTCTAGCAGCACGCTGGCTCAGTGGGTGGCAGCCTGGACGTCCAGCTGAAACCAACGCAGATTCCAGTTGAAAGCAGAACATGCCAGCAAGGCTGGAAGTCTGACTGCACAGCTCTGGATCCTCCTACTTGGTCGTGAGCTCTGGGCTCCCCGCTCACTGTGCTTTTCGAGGCAGAGGAGACCAGAGTGCTTCTTGTCCAATGCAACCCTGGTGCACCCAGCCTGCTTGCCCTGGCCAAGCTCACCCCTCCACAGGATCACGAGAATTTCTGGGGGGCCATGTGCCTCTTTCTTTGAGCCTGCTCCACATATTAGGGTGTTTGCTTTATTCCACTCAACAGGAATAAAGCAAGTACAGTATTAAGCAGCACAGCAGCATCTCTGAGATCCAAAGTGAAAGCAACAAACCAGGCAGCTCCTGGCTGGAGGAGAAAGTCCAGATGCCTCATTCAGCCTGAGCTCGCCTCCAGCCTCTCTTCACGACTACCGCCCACACTTCACGATCACTGCACACATGACCTGCAAGTGGGTTCACCCAGCCCGGGCTGCCCACTATTTCCCCGAACACAGAACAAACCTTCCCACTCTCCAGTCTCTCTGGCAGAGGGTTCCCTTCTTTGGAATGGCCTCTTCTGCCCACCCCAACCCTCCGCATCCCAAAGGCATGGCTTGGACTTCCCTCCTCCATGAAGCCTTCCCCATTGCAATTGCCACCTTGGCCTCTGAACACATGGTGCCAGCGTCCCCAGTATCCACCGGCCTCATGACATCTCTTGTATTGTGATTTAATTCTTTGGACTTCTGTCTTGTTTCCACAACTGCACTACAAACTTTTTTTTCTTTTGAGACAGAGTTTTGCTCTTGTTGCCCAGGCTGGAGTGCAATGGCGCAATCTCAGCTCACTGCAACCTCCGCCTCCTGGGTTCAAGCAATTCTCCTGCCTCAGCCTCCCAAGTAGCTGGGATTACAGGCACCTGCCACCACTTCCAGCTAATTTTTTGTATTTTTAGTAGAGATGGGGTTTCACAATGCTGGCCAGGCTGGTCTTGAACTCCTGACCTCAAGTGATCCACCCACCTTGGCCTCCCAAAGTTCTAGGATTACAGGTGTGAGCCACCATGCTTGGCCTACTACAAAGTTTTGGAGGCAGGAGTCATGTGTTATTCCAAAAAATATAGTGTTTTATGCACATAAAGGGGCTTGGAGACTATTTGCTCAAAGAAAGGAGGAGGCTGGGCGCAGTGGCTCACACCTGTAATCCCAGCACTTTGGGAGGCCAGGGTGGGTGGATCACTTGAGGTCAGGCATTCAAGACCAGCCTGACCAACATAGTGAAACCCTGTCTCTGTTAAAAATACAAAAAATTAGCTGGGCGTGATGGCACATGCCTGTAATCCCAACTACCCGGGAGGCCGAGGCGGGAAAATTGCTGGAACCTGGGAGGTGGAGGTTGCAGTGAGCCGAGATCATGCCACTGCACTCCAGCCTGGGCAACAAAAGTGAAACTTCATCTCCAAAAAAAAAAAAAAAAAAAAAAAAGGAGAAAAGAAACAAAGAGAGGGAAGAAGGAAGGAATGATGGCGGTCAACCCGCTTTGTCTGTAATAATTCTCTAGCTGCTGCCCTCTGTGGGTGTGGGGATCTCTTTTCTTTCTTAAACGAAGCTTCAGAAGAGTTTGTCACTTGTGGGACTTCTCGGCCTCCCAAGAAGATCAAAGGGAGCCTTGGCTTCTGCCCTTGACCCCCACCCCTGACTGCTTTTCCAGATTGTAACCTATTTGAGACCAGGGGTGGGGGGCTACAGCCAGACTGTGAGAGGAGACACAGCTCAGTGTGCAAGGGAGCTGTGGGAGGAGCTGGGGCTGCTCCGCACTCCAGAGGGGTCTGCGAGAGAGGAGCATCGGGACTCCACCTAAGCAGTGGAGCCATGGGGACCTGGAACTGGTGGCTTATCCGGGGCAAAATCGTGGTCCTCTCGCTCCTGCCTCGGGTTCTCCACTGTGCTGTGGGCTCTCAGCTGCTGGCCACAGACAGGTCCTTCACCTTGGTGGCGGGGCCTGGCTCAGCAGGGAGCTAGAGCCTCCCCCACTTCTCCCAGCCCCCACTTCTCCCAGCCCCCAATTCTCTAGCCACCACTTCTCCCAGCCCCCACTTCTCCCAGCCCCCAATTCTCCAGCCCCCACTTCTCCAGCCTCTACTTCTCCAGCCCCCACTTATCCCAGCCCCCAATTCTCTAGCCCCCACTTCTCCCAGCCCCCACTTCTCCAGGCCCTACTTCTCCAGCCCCCACTTCTCAAGCCCCCACTTCTCCAGCCCCCACTTCTCCCAGCCCCCACTTCTCCCAGTCCCCACTTCTCAAGCCCCCACTTCTCCAGCCCCCACTTCTCCCAGCCCCCACTTCTCCCAGCCCCCACTTCTCCAGCCCCCACTTCTCCAGCCTCAGCACATGGCAGGGAGGGGATTTCCTTTGGGGCCTTAACTGGGAATTGTTCTCTTGCCCCACGTCAGCTGGCTACTGGGGGAGAGTGTTCAGTAGTTTCATTTCCCTCATTTGGAACGGAGTTTTTAAGAACCAAGAATTAAAACCGGAAAGAGGAGAGCCCACCGCCCACATTGGTACCATTCAACGCCTCATGATGCCTGTCCTGGAGAAGTGGAGGGGTCAATGCAGAGGCCGAAGGCAGTGCGGAGGTGGGGGTGGGGCTGGGGGCTTTTCCCGGCAGGTTTTCTCCTCCTGGAGGAAGCAGCGGTCTCCAATCCTGAGATCAGCTCCTCTGGCTCCCTGCTGCCCACGGCCTCCCTCAGCCACTGACTCCGGTGACTGACCTCGGTGGGGACACTGCCTCTTCCTGTCCCGGAACACCGACAGTATCAACCTATGATCAGAGTTCAGGTGGTGCAAAGACAACATGGAAGTGTCCTGTCCGTGCCAGGGCGTGCAGTGGGACAGCGAGGGGAAGGGGCACCCATGACTAACCACGGTCTGGTCTCAGGCAGAAAGGACCATGGGAAAAAGGGGCATGCGGTGCTGGGAGAGTCCTGGGACGGGGAGAGCACGAAGGGCACAGCCGCTGGGACAGTGCAGCCCCAACTTTCTGGAAGTGCGCACTGGACCATCCTGGGGTGGGACCTGGCATGGGGTGGGACACTAAGGATCCGACAAGGAAAATGACACCATGCCAAGGAGGAGGCTGCAGGGGGATAGCAGCCTGTCTTTGTGCCTCGACAGGACTTTGTTGCTGGCTCTGTCCAGCATTTCCCATGGGGCGTCCCAGCTCATCTGTGCAGTTATGCCTTCCCCCTGGTCAGCGAGTCCTGTCAGAGCGGGCCTCTGGCTTGTTCATATTTGTATGTATCCCCAAGAATACTTAGTCTAGCACCTTGTAGGGCCTAAGCACAGGTTTCTTAAATGAATGAAGGCTAAAGTGTCATTTGCTCTAGAGCCGTTGCAGAGGTTGAGGACTTACTCATTTGTGGTCACTGACAAGTCCTCTTTCTTTTCTTTTTTCTTTCTTTTCTCTCTTTTCTCTTTCCTTTTTTTTTTTTTTTTTTTTTTTTGGACAGAGTTTCGCTCTTGTGGCCCACACTGGAGTGCAATGGCAGGATCTCGGCTCACTGCAACCTCCACCTCGCGGGTTCAAGCGATTCTCCTGCCTCAGCCTCCCAAGTATCTGGGATTGCAGGTGTGCACCACCACATCCGGCTAATTTTTGTATTTTTAGTAGAGACGAGGTTTCACCATGTTGTCCAGGCTGGTCTCGAACTCCTGACCTTAGGCGATCCGTCTGCCTCGGCCTCCCGAAGGGCTGGGATTACAGGTGTGAGCCACCACACCCGGCCGAGAAGTCCTTTTTCATAACTGGTGAATATAAATCCCAGAGTCCTTACCACAGGCTCAAGGCCCTGCATGATCCGGGCCCTTCCCTGCTCCCTCTGACTTTACCCCCATCACTCTGCTCCCCACTCTGCAAAAAGCTTAACACCCTCCGGCAGCTCCTCACTGGAGCCGACTCTGGCTCAGAGCTTTCCTCATTGCTCTTTCCTCGGCCCCACGGCCCCTCCGCCAGATACCCAAGCAAAAGCAAGAAAGTGGTGGATTCCTAGATCCGGGAGGGCGCGGGCTGGGGGGTCAGCGGCAGGTTCCTGAGACGCGGGAGAGGAGGAAGAGCGAACCCAGCCCGCAGGTGCGTCGGCAGCGAGCGGGGCAAGGTGCGAACTGCCACAAAGCCGAGGTCCGAGGGCCCCAGACTCATCTCCCGCCCACGAGCCCCCATATTAAAAGGCAACACGATGCTGTCAGGAAGAAAAAGGAGTTGGAAGAAAAAAAGCAGTTGTAAGTAGAGTAAGGAAAAGAGATTTTTCCTTCCTCTCCCTTCGCTGTCCTAAGACGTAACAGCGAAGGACAAGACCACCAGAGGGCTCCTTGCGTGGCCTCGCGAGACTACCATTGGCCTCCCTGCGGGGCCTCGCGAGACCACCATTGGCCTCCCTGCGGGGCCTCGCGAGACCACCAGAGGGCTCCCTGCGGGGCCTCGCGAGACCCAGGGCGACCGGAAGGAAGGGCGGGAGGCTCAGCAGCGCCTGCGGTGGGAGGAACGCGCCCTTGTTGATTTCATGGAGGCCCAGGGCTATGGGCCCTGTTCTCCTTCCTGTGTCAAGTGTGGTTTGCTATCAAGTGGTGACAGTTCAGCCACAATCAGGGGAGATGGGAGGGAGAGGCCCCCGAAGAGGCAGAGGCCCTGCAGCGGTCGCCTGCACCTGGAAGGTGATTGGCTAGAGCCACTCTCAGCCGGGGAGCAGAAGGAATGGTGGGGACTGGGGCTTCTGGGTGGTGCGAGGTCCGTTGGGAGGTGTGGGTTTTAATTGGCAGTTGGGCAGTTTAGCCACACGGGCTGGGGGCAGGGTGGGGTTGGCCAAGGAGGGGAAGCTGGTGGGGCGGAAACAGGGAGGAGTAGGTTTTCTTTCTTCTCACACCAGCAAACCAGAGGAAGCTTAACCTATCAGAACCAATTACTAGCATGAGCCTAGCCCTGGGCTCAAAGGCTGAATTTTAGACCTTCCACTGCTCCCAGGCAGACCCTGTCTCTTCACGGCTTCTCACCGCCTTGACCAAGATCAGTCACACCAGTGATGCCCTGCTCATTCATCTTGCCAATTCGCTTCTACAGGACCCAGTGCCCAGACGCCACTACTCAGTTCCCCCAGCCTTGGAATCTCCTCCTCTCTGCCAGGTCCTCACCATTGTGTTCTTGGAGATTTCGCTAAAGATTCACCTCCCCAAAACTTTCCCCAGTTAGTCCCACCCTCTTCAACCTACTGTCTCCACTTACGGCAAATGGCACCTAATGCCCTCGGAAATCAGACTCCTAGTGACTACGATTACCCAAAATATGGCAGAAAACTGCCTCAAAACCCGGGCAACTCATTCTTGGGAGAAGCTGACTTACTCTTGGCCTCTACCTAGAGAAATAATTCATATTTACAGCTGTGAGAATAGATAGCAAAGAGAGAGAAAAAAGGTGCATAAATATGTAATAACATGTTTTTATAATTGCTTTTTTGTTCTTCCTGACAGCATCATGTTGCCTTTTAATACGGAGTGTCTGCCACAGCTGTCCAGGAGAGCCCCTCTGTGTCACAGTGAACCTCAGTCACTGACACTCAAGGAATTACTTCAACTCAATAGTAAACAAATAACCCTGTTTTAAAATGAGCAAAGGGTGTTATCACATTTCTGCAGGATACAAATGGCCAGTAATCATATGAAAAGATGCTCAGTATCATTTGTCATCAGGGAAATGCAAATCAAAACTACAATGAGAGGCCAGGAGCTATGGCTCATGCCTGTAATCCCAGTGCTTTGGGAAGCTGAGGTGGATGGATCGCTTGAGCCCAGGAGTTCAAGCCCAGCCTGGCCAACATGGTGAACCCCCGTCTCTACAAAAAATACAAAAATTAGCCGGGCATCGTGGCCTATGCCTGTAATCTCAGCTACTTGGGAGGTTGAGGCAGGAGACTGGCTTGAACCCGGGAAGCAGAGGTTGCAGTGAGTCGAGATTGTGCCATTGCACTCCAGCCTGGGTGACAGGAGTGAAACCCTGTCTAAAAAACCCCAAAAAAGAAAGCTACAATGACATATCACTTTATATGCCCTAGGATGGCTAGGATCAAAAGGTCAAATAATAACAAGTATGTGGAGAAACTGGGACCCTCATACACGGCTGGTGGGAGTGTCAGATGGTGCAGAGACTTTGGAAAGGGGGTCTGGCAGCTCCTCAAAAGGTAAAAGCATGGAGTTATCAGGTGGCTCACAAATTCCATTCCTAGAGACCCAAAAGAAAGGAAGACATGCTGTACAAACCCCTGAATATGAATGTTCAGAACAGCATTAGTCATGATTACTGAGAAGTAGAAACAACCCAAATGTCCATCAACTAACAAGTGGATAAATACAGTATATCCATGCAGTGGAATTCCTTTTTTTTCTTTCTTTCTCCTTCCTTCCTTCTTTCCTTCTTTCTTTTCTTTTCTTTTTTTTTTTTGTTGGGGTCTCCTTCTGTGACCCAGGCTGGAATTCAGTGGCGCTATCTCAGCTCACTGCAAACTCCTCCTGGGCTCAAGCAATCCTCCCACCTCAGCCTCCACAATAGTTGGGACCACGGGTGCCTCCCACCACACCTAATTTTTTGTATATTTGGTAGAGATGGGGTTTCTGCCCAGGCTGGTCTCGAGCTCCTGAGCTCAAGCTATCCACCTGCCTCAGCCTCCCAAAGTGCTGGGCATACTGGTGTGAGCCACTGCATCCAGCCATGCAGTGGAACATTTTTCAGTCGTGGAAGAGAATGAAGTACTGATACGTGCTACAACAGGAACAAACTTCGAAAACATTATGCTAAGTGAAAAAAGTCAGTCACAGATGATCACGTTACATGATTTCATTTATATGAGTTGTCCAGAAAAGGCAAATATGTAGAGAGAGAAAGATTAGTGGTTACCGGCTGGGTGCAGTGGCTCACGCCTATAATCCCAGCACTTTGGGAGGCTGAGACGGGCGGATCACAAGGTCAGGAGATCGAGACCATCCTGGTTAACACGGTGAAACCCTGTCTCTACTAAAAATACAAAAAATTAGCCAGGTGTGGTGGTGGGCCCCTGTAGTCCCAGCTGCTCGGGAGGCTGAGGCAGGAGAATGATGTGAACCTGGGAGGTGGAGCTTGCCGTGAGCCAAGATTGTGCCACTGCGCTCCAGCCTGGGCTAGGCGGCAGAGCAAGACTCCATCTCAAAAAAAAAAACCCAAAAAGATTAGTGGTTACCTAGGCCTGAGGGTTTGGGGGAAAATGGGAGTGACTGGTAATGGGTATGGGGTTTCCTTTTGAGGTTATGAAAATGTTCTAAAATTGTGGTGATGGTTTCATGACTATGTGAATATGCTAAAAAAATTGCCTCGTACACATTAAATGTGTAAATTATATGGTAGGTGAGTTATATCTCAATAAAGCTGTTATATAAAAATAAACCACTGGGCACTGTGGCTCACACCTGTAATCCCAGCACTTTGGGAGGCTGAGGCGGGTCGATCACAAGGTCAAGAGATCGAGACCATTCTGGCCAACATGGTGAAACCCTGTCTCTACTAAAAATACAAAAAATTAGCTGGGTGTGGTGGTGCATGTCTGTGGTCCCAGCTACTCAGGAGGCTGAAGCAGGAGAATGGCATGAACCCAGGAGGCGGAGATTGCAGTGAGCTGAGATCGCACCACTGCACTCCAGCCTGGCGACAGAGCAAGACTCTGTCTCCAAAAAATAAATCAATAAATAAAATAAAATAAAATGATTTAGGCTGGGCACGGTGGCCCACGCCTGTAATCCCAGTACTTTGGGAGGCTGAGGCAGGCAGATCCCCCACGCCTGTAATCCCAGTACTTTGGGAGGCTGAGGCAGGCAGATCCCCCACACCTGTAATCCCAGTACTTTGGGAGGCTGAGGCAGGCAGATCGCCTGAGGTCAGGAGCTTGAGACCAGCCTGACCAACATGGTGAAACTAAAAATACAAACTTAGTTGGTTGTGGTGGCACATGCTTGTAATCCCAGCTACTCAGGAGGCTGAGACAGGAGAATCACTTGAACCTGGGAGGCGGAGGTTGCAAATGAGCCAAGATCACGCCAGAAAAAAAGAATAGATTAACATAGACTCAGTATACAAGAAAGGGAAGTGCGGCAGCTCACATCTATAATCCCCGTGAAGTGTGATTTGTTTAACATTTTTTGAAAATCAGAATAAAAAAGATTAGTGCTTAAACTGATACTCTCCAGTTATTTGGAAAATACATTATGTAAAATATGTGGTTTCCTATTATAGTCTAAATCAGAATATTGGAGCAACTAGCAACATCTTAAAGCTAAACAGAATGACACAGTATTTGGACCATACTATTTTGAAATACTGCAGTTTCTCTCTGTAGCTGTAGAGTGATTCATGAATATGTATTTGGCTTCTCAAATTAAAAATATTTCACTGCTATTGAACTATTCCTTTAATATCTGTATAAATGTTTTTAAGCATTACATTTTAAGGATTTTGAAGCTTTAGTTTTCTTATTTAAAATACAATTATCGGCCAGGCATGGTGGCTCACACCTGTAATCCCAGCACTTTAGGAGGCCGAGGTGGGTGGATCACAAGGTCAAGAGGTCAAGACCATTCTGGCCAACATGGTGAAACCCTTTCTCTACTGAAAATACAAAAATTAGCTGAGTGTAGTGGTGCACGCCTGTACTCCCAGCTACTTGGAAGGCTGAAGCAGGAGAATGGTGTGAACCTGGGAGGCGGAGGTTGCAGTGAGCCGAGATTGCACCACTGCACTCCAGCCTGGCGACAGAGCAAGACTCTGTCTCAAGTAAAATAAAATAAAATAAAGTAAAATAATCTGGGCCAGGCACGGTGGCCCATGCCTGTAATTCCAGTACTCTGGGAGGCTGAGGTGGGTGGATCCCTTGAGCTCAAGAGTTTGGCTGGCAACATGGTAAAACCCCATCTCTACAAAAATACAAAATGCAAAAGAATTAGCCAGGCATGGTGGCATGCGCCTGTCGTCCCAGCTACTTGGGAGGCTGAGGCAAAAGGATCATTTGCACCCAGGAGGTCAAGGCTGCCGTGAGCCAAGATTGTGCCACTGCACTCCAGCCTGGGTGACAAAGCGAGACCCTGTCTCAAAAACAAAACCAAATTTCAGAATTGCCACAATTATCCTTAACCCATGTTGGAGATGATTACTAAGGAGATCATTAATATATAAAATGTATTCTACTATATTAATAAATTATATATAATATTAGTATAATGTATTAAATATAATTATATTAAGAATAACAAATATTTAAAAATTATATAATTTAAATATATAAAGTATATATTGTTAAATATCAGAAAACTGCAGGAAGTTGGTATTCCTTGTTAAGGAGAAGGGGCACTCATCCCTTTGAGAGCAGAAATGACTCTTCTTCTGCTTGGGGATAAAAGGACGATGTCCCTAGAGCTGGAATCTATAATAGTCAATATTTTCAGGGGTTGTGTTTGATGGGTGCTCAGCATCTGAACCTCTTTACTGGTAAGGGGAGGCTTTTCTTGCATGGTTTTGGTTGGAAACAGAGGCCTATCCCTTGGAAATTAGGATTTGGTTGCACGATCTGGGCTCAACTGTCTGAAGGTAAGAAACATGGGCATGGAGCAAGTATATGAGGAAGCTGCCTCACTCCAGGGGTGGCAGCTGCAGCCTCTGATGTCCCAGGGAGTCACAGTGATGCAGCTTTCCAAGCAGGCCACCCCCTGGCATGGCCACGGCTGTGGGTGCAGCCGCCCACCTCCCCTTGCTGCTGCCATTTGCTCACCTGCATCTCCAGCCTTCACACTGACATTTACCCACTATCCTTCCAATAAATTCCTTTCCTGCTCAAGTGGAATCAGAATCAGTTTCTGTTGTTTGCAGTTAAAAACCCTGACTCATGGGCTGGGCACGGTGGCTCACTCCTGTAATGCCAGCACTTTGGGAGGCCGAGGCGGGCGGATCACTAGGTCAAGAGATCGAGACCATCCTGGCCAACATGGTAAAACCCTGTCCCTACTAAAAATACAAAAATTAGCTGGGCATGGTGGTGTGCGCCTGTAGTCCCAGCTACTTGCGAGGCTGACGCAGGAGAATTGCTTGAACCCTGGAGGTGGAGGTTGCAGAGAGCCAAGATGGCGCCACTGTACTCCAACCTGGTGACACAGCGAGGCTGTCAAAAAACAAACAAAAAAAAGAAAAACAACAAAACAAACACAAACAAAACCCTGACTCATTCTCCAAGTAGGAAAAAAAAAAGCAAACTAAACCCCTCCAAGCTGAGAAAGGTGAGGAGGGAAGGAGGAGAGACAGGGGAAAGAGGTACTAGGATTTGGAAAGGTAAAATACATTTTTTCCTGGAATTAGCAGAAGGCAATGACAGCAAGTCTTGCCAGAGTAACCCGCTGCATCACCTGCACCTGTGTGCAAACCTACCGGGCTCCCAGGGAAACCAGAGCTGCAATTCAATTGGCAAAAGTCAAAAATTACAGTCTACTACCCCAGTGGGAACTGAGTCACTTGAGAGACGGAGTAATGGGATTATTTACAGAGGCAGTAGTGTCTGATATTCTGAGATGATGTTTCTTGGTGGGCTATACTTTAGGGTAAGTTAGGTCTGGGAATGCGTAAAAGAATAGGGGTTAAATGTTAGCCAAAACTGCATAATAAGATAGAAAAACTGAAATATTTGCAGCATGCTCAAAATATTAGCAGAAAGGTTAACAGACAGTAAATGTTTATAGGTGAAGTAAACTCAAACCAAACTTAAAAATAAGAAACTGATAGAATTGACTTACAGTTGGTTATGTGAGAAGAATATTTGCAGTTTGGGTCAAATTACTATTTAAGCTGTTCTGAAATTATAATTCTACATAATTATAATAACAAACATGATAATTCAAATTATGGACCAGAAGCTCATAGATTCTAAGTATACAGTGGCCTATAGGTGGAATTTGATAATACTAAATTTGAAATCTTTCTTTCCTTTGTTTTGTTTTGTTTTGTTTTGTTTTGTTTTTTGTTTTGGAGATGAAGTCTCGCTCTGTCACCCAGGCTGGAGCGCAGTGATGCGAGCTTGCCTCACTGCAACCTCTGCCTCCCGGGTTCAAGCGATTCTCCTGCCTCAGCCTCCTGAGTAGCTGGGATTACAGATGCCCCCCACCACACCGACTTAATTTTTGTATTTTTAGTAGAGATGGGGTTTCACCATGTTGGCCAGGCTGGTCTTGAATTCCTGACCTCATGATCTGCTGCCTCAGCCTCCCAAAGTGCTGGGATTACAGGCGTGAGCCACCGCGCCCGGCCTAAATTTGAAATAATTTCAATGAAATGATACTTCTTTCAATCTAGGGCCCTCTTGATCACATGGACTGGCTGAAAATTATTAATAGAAAGTTTGTAAAAGGAACAGATTCACACAGACTTTGTTCTATGAGCAAAAGTGTCCTGTTCAGTAGTGGTGTGGCCTGTCTGTGCCTCCATTTCCACATCTGTAAAATGGTGATAATGAGTACCTACTTCATGGAATGGCGAAAAATTTGACAAATCAATCCTGTGAGCCCTTAGACACAGCGCCTGACGCGTATTAAGAACTCCGTGTTTGTTGTTTTTATTGTGACTGCAGGGTTTTTATTAAGTGGGGCAAAGTGAGATGTATTCTCAATGACTATGGAAGAGAAGCAGCCTTGGAGAGCCATTTAGTTAAAACGAGATTACTTAAGTAACACAGAAAATGTGGCATTTCCAAAACTTATTGAAATTTAGGCAGAAAAAGAGCAGAACCATTTAGAGAGGTATCCACAAAGAAGAACTGTTCCACTTGGGAACCCACCACCAATCAAGTGGTCCCAGAGGCGGGGCCACCATTACCCTCCTGCCAGCCACGTCTACAGTGAGTGTAAGATGGTCCACAGGCGGGGCCACCATTACCCTCCTGCCAGCCACGTCTACAGTGAGTGTAAGATGGTCCACAGGCGGGGCCACCATTACCCTCCTGCCAGCCACGTCTACAGTGAGTGTAAGATGGTCACTGTAGACGTGGCTGGCAGAGGATAATGATGGCCCCGCCTGTGGACCATCTTACACTCACTGTAGACGTGGCTGGGAGAGGATAATGGTGGCCCCGCCTGTGGACCATCTTACACTCACTGTAGACGTGGCTGGCAGAGGATAATGGTGGCCCCGCCTGTGGACCATCTTACACTCACTGTAGACCTGGCTGGGAGAGGATAATGGTGGCCCCGCCTGTGGACCGTCTTACACTCACTGTAGACGTGGCTGGGAGAGGATAATGGTGGCCCCGCCTGTGGACCATCTTACATTCACTGTAGACATCGCTGGCAGGAGGGTAATGGTGGCCCCGCCTGTGGACCATCTTACACTCACTGTAGACGTGGCTGGGAGAGGATAATGGTGGCCCCGCCTGTGGACCATCTTACACTCACTGTAGACGTGGCTGGCAGAGGATAATGATGGCCCCGCCTGTGGACCATCTTACACTCACTGTAGATGTGGCTGGGAGAGGATAATGGTGGCCCCGCCTGTGGACCATCTTACACTCACTGTAGATGTGGTGGCAGAGGATAATGGTGGCCCCGCCTGTGGACCATCTTACACTCACTGTAGACGTGGCTGGGAGAGGATAATGGTGGCCCCGCCTGTGGACCATCTTACACTCACTGTAGACATGGCTGGCAGGAGGGTAATGGTGGCCCCGCCTGTGGACCATCTTACACTCACTGTAGACGTGGCTGGGAGAGGATAATGGTGGCCCCGCCTGTGGACCATCTTACACTCACTGTAGATGTGGCTGGGAGAGGATAATGGTGGCCACGCCTGTGGACCATCTTACACTCACCGTAGATGTGGCTGGCAGAGGATAATGGTGGCCCCGCCTGTGGACCATCTTACACTCACTGTAGACCTGGCTGGGAGAGGATAATGGTGGCCCCGCCTGTGGACCATCTTACACTCACTGTAGACGTGGCTGGGAGAGGATAATGGTGGCCCCGCCTGTGGACCATCTTACATTCACTGTAGACATCGCTGGCAGGAGGGTAATGGTGGCCCCGCCTGTGGACCATCTTACACTCACTGTAGACGTGGCTGGGAGAGGATAATGGTGGCCCCACCTGTGGACCATCTTACACTCACTGTAGATGTGGCTGGCAGAGGATAATGGTGGCCCCGCCTGTGGACCATCTTACACTCACTGTAGACGTGGCTGGGAGAGGATAATGGTGGCCCCGCCTGTGGACCATCTTACACTCACTGTAGACATGGCTGGCAGGAGGGTAATGGTGGCCCTGCCTGTGGACCATCTTACACTCACTGTAGACGTGGCTGGGAGAGGATAATGGTGGCCCCACCTGTGGACCATCTTACACTCACTGTAGATGTGGCTGGCAGAGGATAATGGTGGCCCTGCCTGTGGACCATCTTACACTCACTGTAGACGTGGCTGGCAGAGGATAATGGTGGCCCCGCCTGTGGACCATCGTACACTCACTGTAGACATGGCTGGCAGGAGGGTAATGGTGGCCCCGCCTGTGGACCATCTTACACTCACTGTAGACGTGGCTGGGAGAGGATAATGGTGGCCCCGCCTGTGGACCATCTTACACTCACTGTAGATGTGGCTGGCAGAGGATAATGGTGGCCCCGCCTGTGGACCATCTTACACTCACTGTAGACGTGGCTGGCAGAGGATAATGGTGGCCCCGCCTGTGGACCATCTTACACTCACTGTAGACATGGCTGGCAGGAGGGTAATGGTGGCCCCGCCTGTGGACCATCTTACACTCACTGTAGACGTGGCTGGGAGAGGATAATGGTGGCCCCGCCTGTGGACCATCTTACACTCACTGTAGATGTGGCTGGGAGAGGATAATGGTGGCCACGCCTGTGGACCATCTTACACTCACCGTAGATGTGGCTGGCAGAGGATAATGGTGGCCCCGCCTGTGGACCATCTTACACTCACTGTAGACCTGGCTGGGAGAGGATAATGGTGGCCCCGCCTGTGGACCATCTTACACTCACTGTAGACGTGGCTGGGAGAGGATAATGGTGGCCCCGCCTGTGGACCATCTTACATTCACTGTAGACATCGCTGGCAGGAGGGTAATGGTGGCCCCGCCTGTGGACCATCTTACACTCACTGTAGACGTGGCTGGGAGAGGATAATGGTGGCCCCACCTGTGGACCATCTTACACTCACTGTAGATGTGGCTGGCAGAGGATAATGGTGGCCCCGCCTGTGGACCATCTTACACTCACTGTAGACGTGGCTGGGAGAGGATAATGGTGGCCCCGCCTGTGGACCATCTTACACTCACTGTAGACATGGCTGGCAGGAGGGTAATGGTGGCCCTGCCTGTGGACCATCTTACACTCACTGTAGACGTGGCTGGGAGAGGATAATGGTGGCCCCACCTGTGGACCATCTTACACTCACTGTAGATGTGGCTGGCAGAGGATAATGGTGGCCCTGCCTGTGGACCATCTTACACTCACTGTAGACGTGGCTGGCAGAGGATAATGGTGGCCCCGCCTGTGGACCATCGTACACTCACTGTAGACATGGCTGGCAGGAGGGTAATGGTGGCCCCGCCTGTGGACCATCTTACACTCACTGTAGACGTGGCTGGGAGAGGATAATGGTGGCCCCGCCTGTGGACCATCTTACACTCACTGTAGATGTGGCTGGCAGAGGATAATGGTGGCCCCGCCTGTGGACCATCTTACACTCACTGTAGACGTGGCTGGCAGAGGATAATGGTGGCCCCGCCTGTGGACCATCTTACACTCACTGTAGATGTGGCTGGCAGAGGATAATGGTGGCCCCGCCTGTGGACCATCTTACACTCACTGTAGACATCGCTGGCAGGAGGGTAATGGTGGCCCCGCCTGTGGACCATCTTACACTCACTGTAGACGTGGCTGGGAGAGGATAATGGTGGCCCCGCCTGTGGACCATCTTACACTCACTGTAGATGTGGCTGGCAGAGGATAATGGTGGCCCCGCCTGTGGACCATCTTACACTCACTGTAGACGTGGCTGGGAGAGGATAATGGTGGCCCCGCCTGTGGACCAT
The DNA here is from genome assembly GCF_047675955.1 of Chlorocebus sabaeus. NCBI lineage: Eukaryota > Metazoa > Chordata > Mammalia > Primates > Cercopithecidae > Chlorocebus > Chlorocebus sabaeus. Next base: position 91,532,115 of record NC_132918.1, read on the forward strand.
CTTACACTCACTGTAGACGTGGCTGGCAGAGGATAATGATGGCCCCGCCTGTGGACCATCTTACACTCACTGTAGATGTGGCTGGGAGAGGATAATGGTGGCCCCGCCTGTGGACCATCTTACACTCACTGTAGATGTGGCTGGCAGAGGATAATGGTGGCCCCGCCTGTGGACCATCTTACACTCACTGTAGATGTGGCTGGGAGAGGATAATGGTGGCCCCACCTGTGGACCATCTTACACTCATTCTAGACGTGGCTGGCAGAGGATAATGGTGGCCCCGCCTCTGGGACCATCTTACACTCACTGTAGACATGGCTGGCAGAGGATAATGGTGGCCCCGCCTGTGGACCATCTTACACTCATTGTAGACGTGGCTGGCAGAGGATAATGGTAGCCATACCCTCCTGCCATACCCTCCTGCCAGCCATGTCTACAGTGAGTGTAAGATGGTCCACAGGCAGGGCCACCATTATCCTCTCCCAGCCACGTCTACAGTGAGTGTAAGATGGTCCACAGGCGGGGCCACCATTATCCTCTGCCACCACATCTACAGTGAGTGTAAGATGGTCCACAGGCGGGGCCACCATTATCCTCTGCCAGCCACGTCTACAGTGAGTGTAAGATGGTCCACAGGTGGGGCCACCATTATCCTCTCCCAGCCACGTCTACAGTGAGTGTAAGATGGTCCACAGGCGGGGCCACCATTACCCTCCTGCCAGCGATGTCTACAGTGAATGTAAGATGGTCCACAGGCGGGGCCACCATTATCCTCTCCCAGCCACGTCTACAGTGAGTGTAAGATGGTCCACAGGCGGGGCCACCATTATCCTCTCCCAGCCAGGTCTACAGTGAGTGTAAGATGGTCCACAGGCGGGGCCACCATTATCCTCTGCCAGCCACGTCTACAGTGAGTGTAAGATGGTCCACAGGCGGGGCCACCATTATCCTCTCCCAGCCACATCTACAGTGAGTGTAAGATGGTCCACTGGCGGGGCCACCATTATCCTCTGCCAGCCACGTCTACAGTGAGTGTAAGATGGTCCACAGGCAGGGCCACCATTATCCTCTCCCAGCCACGTCTACAGTGAGTGTAAGATGGTCCACAGGCGGGGCCACCATTATCCTCTGCCAGCCACGTCTACAGTGAGTGTAAGATGGTCCACAGGCGGGGCCACCATTATCCTCTGCCAGCCACGTCTACAGTGAGTGTAAGATGGTCCCAGAGGCGGGGCCACCATTATCCTCTGCCAGCCACGTCTACAATGAGTGTAAGATGGTCCCAGAGGCGGGGCCACCATTATCCTCTGCCAGCCACGTCTACAATGAGTGTAAGATGGTCCACAGGCGGGGCCACCATTATCCTCTGCCAGCCATGTCTAGAATGAGTGTAAGATGGTCCACAGGCAGGAAGAAGAAAAGGTGTTTAAGAAAAGCCTGTCTGCATGAATTGTCCGGGGAGAACATGAAGACATCCTGGAAGTAACCAAGAAAGCCCTGTGAGGAGGGGAGGGGGTGTGGGGTCATGGGTCACAGGGATAGAAGGCTAAAGGTGGAAGACAAGAAGAGATACCAGAGAGGTATATCTCTGTCCACTGCGGTAAGAGCTACCCAGCTCTCACAACCAGACTCAGGAAAGAGACCACAGACCCATCCATATCACAAAGGCAACCCCAAGGTGGGGAGATGCTGATGGGAGAACTTGACATCCTTGGACCTGCTGAAAGTCTGTCCAGCTGGGAAAACTGGCTAGCCATATGTAGAAAGCTGAAACTGGATCCCTTCCTTACACCTTATACAAAAATTAATTCAAGACGGATTAAAGACTTAAATGTCAAACCTAAAACCAGAAAATCCCTAGAAGAAAACCTAGGCAATACCATTCAGGACATAGGCATGGGCAAGGACTTCATGTCTCAAACACCAAAAGCAACGGCAACAAAAGCCAAAATTGAGAAATGGGATCTAATTAAACTAAAGAGCTTCTACACAGCAAAAGTAACTACCATCAGAGTGAACAGGCAACCTACACAATGGGAGAAAATTTTTGCAATCTACTCATCTGACAAAGGGCTAATATCCAGAACCTACAAAGAACTTAAACAAATTTAGAAGAAAAAATCAAACAACCCCATCAAAAAGTAGGTGAAGGATATGAACAGACACTTCTCAAAAGAAGACATTTATGCAGCCAACAGACATGAAAAAATGCTCACCATTACTGGCCATCAGAGAAATGCAAATCAAAACCACAATGAGATACCATCTCACACCAGTTAGAATGGCAATCATTAAAAAATCAGGAAACAACAGGTGCTGGAAAGGATGTGGAGAAATAGGAATGCTTTTACACTGTTGATGGGAGTGTAAACTAGTTCAACCATTGGGGAAGACAGTGTGTTGATTCCTCAAGGATCTAGAACTAGAAATACCATTTGACCCAGCCATCCCATTACTGGGTATATACCCAAAGGATTATAAATCATGCTGCTATAAAGACACATGCATATGTATATTTATTGCGGCACTATTCACAACAGCAAAGACTTGGAACCAACCCAAATGTCCATCAATGATAGACTGGATTAAGAAAATGTGGCACATACACACCATGGAATACTATGCAGCCATAAAAAAGGATGAGTTTGTGTCCTTTGTAGGGACATGGATGCAGCTGGAAACCATCATTCTGAGCAAACTATTGCAAGGACAGAAAACCAAACACCACATCTTCTCACTCATACGTGGGAATTGAACAATGAGATCACTTGGACACAGGAAGGGGAACATCACACACAGGGGCCTGTCGTGGGGTGAGAGTCTGGGGGAGGGATAGCATTAGGAGAAATACCTAATGTAAATGACGAGTTGATGGGTGCAGCACACCAACCTGGCACATGTATACATATGTAACAAACCTGCACATTGTGCACATGTACCCTAGAACTTAAAGTATAATAATAATAATAATAATAATAAAGAAAGTCTGTCCAGCTGAAATCAGAGTCTTCAATTTCAGGTGCATAGAGCAAGAAACAGAGCTTGGGCTCTGGCATCAGACCCTGGCTCGAATGCCCACACCCCGGCCAGATGGATGAACTTGAGCAAGATACTTCGCACCTCCATGCCTCTGCTTCCTCATAGCAAAGGTGCCTCTGGCACAGAAAGAACTCAGTAGGCGTCAGCTATTATTATTGCATGCTGACAATTTCATCTCCCAGAGAGTAGAGGAAGTAGTAAGGGGAACTGCCACTCTGAACTAAATTTGGCCAAAAGGAGGAATTGGTTGGCAGAGTGGAAGTGACAGGAAGCTTGGGAGAAAGCAACTGTGTCTTCTTCCAGTATATAATAGCGAGAGAAATGGCAGGGCCCAGTTAGACGTGGTCCCTGGATTTTACCAATTAAAAGAACATACCATGGCTTGAGACATTGGAAAGATGCTCAAGAATTGAGTACTTCCTAAGAACATGCACTGTGCCAGTGAAATCTCAATTCAGCAAAAAAGAAGGAAGGGGCTTAAAGAAACCCAAGGTTGCAGATGTTCGTTGATGTGACTGTAGGAGAAGGTGAGCCTGAGCTGAACAGAGGGTGCTTTTGCCCGCAGAGGAACGTAAGATGGAACAAATGGCAGTGTGCTTCCGAGAAAGTGAAAGCCTCACGTGAACTGAGGCCCATACAAGGGCTTCATAAAGTCATATGCAAAGCAAAAAAGGGGATACGCTGTTTGTGGTCAATGTTGTCATGTTGGTAGGTGACAAGAGAAAGCAGAACTCCTCAGCGTGTATGTTGCTTCTGTTTTCTCTGTCGAAGGGAGCATTCTTAGAACTGACACGCCCGGAGGAAAACTCAACCCAAAGTGGCAGAAAAAATTGTGACAGACACCAGTTGTGAGATACCCCAGTATCTATATGTGAATTCCAGGAATCTGACCAGAACAAATGATTTTCCAGAGAGTGGGGAGTTTTGCAAATAAATTTCCCTCCAGGCATTGACTAAGGGCCAAACCTCTGGAGACAAGAATTTAGTACAATTTTCTTTTTTTTTTTTTTTTTGAGATGGAGTCTTGCTCTGTCACCCAGGCTGGAGTGCAGTGGCCAGATCTCAGCTCACTGCAAGCTCCGCCTCCCAGGTTCACGCCATTCTCCTGCCTCAGCCTCCCGAGTAGCTGGGACTACAGGCGCCTGCCACCTCGCCTGGCTAGTTTTTTGTATTTTTTAGTAGAGACGGGGTTTCACCGTGTTAGCCAGGATGGTCTCGATCTCCTGACCTCGTGATCTGCCCGCCTCGGCCTCCCAAAGTGCTGGGATTACAGGCTTGAGCCACCGCGCCTGGCCAAGAATTTAGTACAATTTTCAAAAGCGTAAAGACACTCAGTTCCACACGCCACAAGCCATTTTGTTTACTGAGCCCAAGAATGAAAGCCATTTATTAATGAGATGGCGGTGGTCACTAGGGGCCCGTGTAGGGAACTAAAGAACCTTTTGTTCTCAAGAACTTGTCTTTGTCAGGCTGGAGTGCAGTGGTGCGATCTCAGCTCACTGCAACCTCTGCCTCCTGAGTTCAAGCACTTCTGCCTCAGCCTCCTGAGTAGCTGGGATTACAGGCACGTGCCACCACACCCCACTAATTTTTTTTTTTTTTTGAGATGGATTTTTGCTCTTGTTGCCCAGGCTAGAGTGCAATGGTGCCATCTCCGCTCACTGCAACCTCCGCCTCCCTGGTTCAAGTGATTCTCCTGCCTCAGCCTCCCGAGTAGCTGGGACTACAGGGGTGCACCACCACACCTGGCTAATTTTTGTATTTTCGCAGAGACGGGGTTTCACCATATTGGCCAGGCTGGTCTCAAACTCCTGACCTCAGGTGATCTGCCCACCTTGGCCTCCCAAAGTGCTAGGATTACAGGCGTGAGCCACCGCACCCGGCCTACAAGGGAATCTTAAACTTCATCTTGCCACGCAACCCTCTGGTACTCTGGCAGCTCCTGTGGCCTCCTCAGAATCATGTTTTTAAATGTAGAAAATGAAATACATACTCAAGGAGAAGAAATAGACTACGTTGAAATACAATTCTATCCACAGACCCCCTGGAATCCATGGACTCCAGGTTAAAACATCCTGAGAGGGCAGCAGACAGTAGCTCAGAATTCAAATGAGAGAGGTAAATGTATTATATAAGGTGTATGTTTTCAGAAGTGCCAACTAAGGTGGAAAATGAGAAGCTAACGTAAGTTTTATTTATGTTCAAAATTTCCTTTATTATTAAACATAAGAATTTCCAGATCAGCTCTAGTCCATTTACCTCTCTCACATCTTGATATTAACCTCAAAATTCAAGTTTCCCTGGGTGACTTAAAATTCCTTCATTTGTGTATTTAAGCCATTTGGAATTGATTTTTACTTTCAAATTGTACTGCCTCTTAGAGTAATGAATTTCGTGAGGGTACAAACTTCTGCATGAGGTAATACTCCATTTTATTTATTTAAAGCATATCTCCAGGTTTAAGATGTGCTCCCTATACTAATATTCTAGTCTATAATCAAACTGTAAGTTATTAATGTGAAGATTGTAAGCTCAGGCATCACATTTGATCGGTCCGGACATGGCTGCACACTCCACCTCTCGATCTCTTCACTTCCCTCCTTTAGACTTTGCCTGCCTTGCTGTTTTCTTGAGGCTGAACACTCACAATCAAAGGTAATTTTCCAAATATGGACATAGAATGTGCGTTGCGCGGCCGGGCGTCGTGGCTCACACCTGTGGTCCCAGCACTTTGGGAGGCCGAGGCGGGTGGATCACCTGAGGTCAGGAGTTCGAGACCAGCTTGGCCAACATGGCAAAACCCCATCTCTACTAAAAACACAAAAATTAGCCAGGCGTGATGGTGTGCGCCTGTAGTCCCAGCTACTCAGGAGGCTGAGGCAGGAGGCAGAGGTTGCAGTGAGCGGCTGAGATCATGCCACTGCACTCCAGCTGGGGGACAGAGCAAAACTCTATCTCAAAAAAAAAAAAAAAGAATGTGCATGATGACATATGACGTCATATTACAGGAAAGAGTTGGCACCTGCAAACTAGGCAGTTCGAGGAGGGTTTAATAAAGGGACCAGTACACAGTGTGGTCATGGGAATGCGGGAACCCAGGACTTGCCCCAAAGAGCTGTTACTATCCCTGGATCTGGGGCAGGCAACAGTGATCAGAACCCAAAAGGCGAGAGTCCGCACGCGCCGTGGAGAGGCTCCTTGGGAAGCCCTGTGACCTCTAAACCCAAAAGGCAGACTCCACACACGCCGGGGAGAGGCTCCTTGAGAAGCCCTGTGACCTGTGATCTAGGGAAGCAGCTCCCTGAGGAAGCCCCTGTAGGAGGAAACCAGGGGAACACACACAGCCACTCTCTCCTCCCTGACGGGGATCCCTGTTAGGGACTCCAGCTAGAAGCCAAAGGACGCAGGTCTGCTGAGAGGAGAGCAGGGTGGGAGGGGGTGGACCGTGGACCTGGAAGCTCGGACGGAATACATTCGGCCCATTGTGAGTCTACGCAACAGTGGGATGAATGTTACCTGTTGGTTTTGTTTGTTTTGTGTTGTGTTGAGACAGATCCTTGCTGTGCTGCTCAGGCTGGAATGCAGTGGCATGATCTTGGCTCACTGCAACCTCCGCCTCCTGGATTCAAGTGATTCTCCTCCCTCAGCCTCCCGAGTAGCTGGGATTACAGGCGCCTGCCACCATGCCGGCTAATTTTTTTTTTTTTTCTATTTTTAAGTAGAGATTGAGTTTCACCATGTTGGCCAGGCTGGTCTCGAACTCCTGACCTCAAGTGATCCGCCCACCTTGACCTCCCAAAGTGCTGGGATTACAGGCGTGAGCTACTGCATCTGGCCACCTTTTGTGTGTTTGTTTTTACACCTTTTCACCGTCCATCACATGTTACCTGTTTTAGTTCTATTATACTTTTCTAACACGTTACGGTGCAGTAGCATCTTTGCACCGTATGTTCTTAAAGAGCCCTTCATGACTCATTCTTTGCCTTGCCATTTGTCATACTAGAAATAGAATTTAAATTATTATTTCCCGAAAGTGTGACCATCCATTTACTTACAGCAAAACCTAGTCACTTTTCTTACTGTTAACATAGCTTCACACAATTTCCCACAGAACTTTGCCCATCAGTTTGACTTTCTATTACCTAAAAGAACTTAATATTAGTCTCAATATTGATAGCCTATTATTTTTATACTCTCCTCCAGATAATGTACGCAAGCAACTTAAAGTACAATCTGGACTAATGAGGACTATTTTAATCATTAGTGTTTAAATGATTAAACTTATTAACTAATGATTAACTAATGATGAGTTAAACTCAAACTAGCGTAGCAGAGGAACTGATCGGCTCATGTTACTAAAAAGTCTGATTTAAGGCAAGACTGGATCCGCGCTCAAACAATGCTTTCAGGAATCTGTGTCTCCAGCTCTCAGCCCTGCTCTCCCCTGACTCTACCCGGGTGGCATCAAGGTGCGTTCTGGCAGTTTCAGGCCCATGTCCTGCTAGTCAGCAATACCAAGGGAAAGAGGGCCTCTTTCAAAACAGTGCAGCAAAAGTCCCGGGACGGAATCCCCTTGGCGTGACCTGGGGTCAAACGCCTCTTCTGCAATTAGTCGCCGTGGCTGGCCGATGGGATGTGCGGATTTTTCTGGACTGACTCATATGCCGATTCCTGAAGCTCCACCCAAACAACATGGGCTCATGTTTACGGAGGAGCAGGCCCTCAAGAAAAGCAGGTGCTTTCATCAGAAGAGGGGTAGAGGTTGCACAGAGAAAAATTATGTTCATCTTCTTTCCAAGGTTAGTACTGATTCCTTACAAGAGCTACTGTTTATATGGCCGGGCGCGGTGGCTCACGCCTGTCATCCCAGCACTTTGGGAGGCTGAGGGGGATGGATCACAAGGTCAGGAGATTGAGACCATCCTGGCTAACATGGTGAAACCCTGTCTCTACTAAAAATACAAAAAAAAAAAAAAAAAAAAAAAGTAGCCGGGCATGGTGGCGGTGCGTGTTGTCCCAGCTACTCGGGAGGCTGAGGCAGACTAGTGTGAACCCGGGAGATGGAGCTTGCAGTGAGCCAAGATCGCACCACTGCACTCCAGCCTGGGCAACACAGCGAGACTCTGTCTCAAAGAAAAAAAAAGAAGAATTACTGTTTATACTTCATCCACAGGAGACCTCTGGTCTCCATCCCTCATTCCTGGTTTCTAAGCAACTCCCCATTTACCAGAAACCAGCACTCACAGTCCTAGAATATCTGTAGTTGCTTTTAGAAAGTAAAAAGGGTTTTGAAAATGTAACTAGATTACCTAAAACAAACACACACGTTTCCCCATAACAGAGTTTCAATAGGATAAAATTCCCTCTTAATAGCCTGGTTGTCTTTTCCTGTCATTGCTTATGTTTCCTGAGGAGTTCATTAAAACAACCAACTGACTTGTCAAGCTGCATCGCAGTGCAGAGAGCGCTGGACGGAGAGAGAAGCTCACACTTTAGATCCAGCTCTGTTGCTCACAAAGGGCCTTGTTTGTCCATGAGTAAAATGAGGTTGGACAAGAATTCCAAAGTCGATTCCAGCAGTAAGAACTGAGAGTTCTATTCTGAAATACGTACCATCGAAGAGATAGGACGGCAGGAATACTACTCACGTAGGACAGAGAGGTTAAGGTCCTCAGCCTGCAGCTATGGGCCAAAGATGGGAGAAAGAGTTGCAACCCCAAATTTCACAGGCTTAAAGGATTTTATGCGCATTAAAGGATGCAATCAACAGAGGGCTAAGGCAAACCACTAGACGGGAGAGAACACTGAATCACACATCTGATAAGGAGTTAATATCCAGAATATATCAAGAACTTTTATAACTCAACAACAACAACATAAACAAATAATCTCACTTAAAAATGGGCAAAGGGATTGTTCTCGGGGCCGGGCGGGCACACAGGTCGTGGGACTGTGGCCCACCTCCATTCCCTGTCTCCTTCTCCCCACAGGTCAGCTCCGCCGAAGGGGCCGCCAAGGAAGAGCCCAAGAGGAGATGGGCGCTGTTGTCAGCTAAACCTCCCGCAAAAGTGGAAGCGAAGCCGAAAAAGGCAGCAGCGAAAGATAAATCTTCAGACAAAAAAGTGCAAACAAAAGGGAAAAAGGGAGCAAAGGGAAACAGGCCGAAGTGGCCAACCAAGAAACTAAAGAAGATTTACCTGCAGTAAACGGGGAAATGAAAACCGAGGAGAGTCCAGCCTCTGACGAAGCAGGAGAGAAAGAAGCCACGTCTGATTAATACCATATACCATGTCTCACCAGTGGTGCCTGTCTCCCTTCTTGTACAATCCAGAGGAATATTTTTATCAACTATTTTGTAAATGCAAGTTTTTTAGTAGCTCTAGAAACATTTTTAAGAAGGAGGGAATCCCACCTCATCCCATTTTTTAAGTGTAAATGCTTTTTTTAAGAGGTGAAATCATTTGCTGGTTATTTTTTGGTACAACCAGAAACTAGTGGGGGATATTGAACTATGGGAGGCTTTGACTGTCTCTGGTGTCAGCTTAACATTCCATAGATGGGGGGTTAGTTTTTATATCCTAGAATACAAAGCATATTAAATGGCAATATGGAGTCAGTCCTGCATTTAATGTCTTGAACATTTTATTTTACTTCTATTCCCGTGTTGTTTTTCAGTAGAATTGTTTCCTACAGAAAACCACCCCTTGATCATGGCGCTCCCTGTCGGAATTGTGTGCACTCTGTAACATCTTTGGTAGTGGTAGTCCTGTTTGCCTAATAACCGTGTTACTGTGCTGTGAAAGATTACAGATTTGAATATGTGGTGTACATGCTATTCAGTGTGAACTGGTGGGCCACATGTAACAGCTGACCGACATGTGAAGAAACTGGTACTTGATAGCCTCTTAAGGAAAATCTGCTTCCAAATTTTAAGCTGGAAAGTCACTGGAATAACTTTAAAAAAGAATTACAATACATGGCTTTTTAGAATTTCGTTACATATGTTAAGAATTGTGTACAAATTGAAATGTCTGTACTGATCCTCAACCAATAAAATCTCAATTATGAAAAAAAATGGGCAAAGGGCTTAAGTAGACAATTCAAAACAGGTATACAAATAACTAACAAACCTATGAAAAGATGCTCAACAGCACTAATCATTAGGAAAATGCAAATCAAAATCTTAATGAGATATCGCCTTATACCCATTAGGATGGCTGCTATAAAACACACACACAAGGCTGGGCACGGTGGCTCATGACTGTAATCCCAGCACTTTGGGAGGCCGAGGCGGGTGGATCACGAGGTTGCAACCTCCGCCTCCCAGGTTCAAGCGATTCTCCTGCTTCAGTCTCCTGAGTAGCTGGGATTGCAGGTGCGCGTTACCACGCCCAGCTAATTTTTGTGTTTTTAGTAGAGACGGGGTTTTACGATGCTGGCCAGGCTGTTCTCGAACTCCTGACCTCAAGTGATCTGCCCGCCTTGGCCTCCCAGATTGCTGTGATTACAGGTGCGAGCCACTGTGCCCAGCCTACTACAATTTTTAAAAGAACTTTAAAGCTGGAAGGAAACTTAGAGATCTTTTAGTCCAAACCCTTTGTTTTACAGAGAGGAAAACTGAGGCCCTAAGTGTTACATTATTTATACAAGAACAGAACACAGTAGCAGAGATGGAAACTCCGTCTCTCTCAGCGCTGCTGTGATATCTTAATTTTATGTGGCAGCTTAGCTGGGCCACAGTGCCCAGATATGTGGTGGGGTTTTTTAATAGAAAAAAAATGAACCCATTGACTTTTCAGAGCAGTATGTGGTTAAACATTATTCTGGATGTCTTTGTGAGGATATGTTTGGATAAGATTAATATTTAAATCAGTGGATTTCAAGCAAAGCAGATTTACCCTCCACAATGCGAGTGGGCCCCGTCCAGTCCGCTGAAGGCCTGAAACAAAAAGATGGTGCTCCCTGGAGGAGAGGAACTGCTAGCTCACGCTGCAGATTCTGGACTAGCCAACCTCCATAATCTATGTGAACCAATTCCTTAGAAACATCTCTTTCTCTATATACATGTCCTTGAGAATCCTAACATATCTGCCTTTTCTTTTTCTGACCAATTGTGACTTTCAAACAAACATCACTTGGCCAGGTGCGGTGGCTCACGCCTGTAATTCCAGCACTTTGGGAGGCCAAGGTGGGTGGATCACCTGAGGTAGGGAGTTCGAGACCAGCCTGATCAACATGGAGAAACCCCATCTCTACTAAAAATCCAAAAAAGAAAAAAAAAATTAGCCAGGCATGGTAGGGCATGCCTGTAATCCCAGCTACTCAGGAGGCTGAGGCAGGAGAATCGCTTGAACCCAGGAGGTGGAGGTTGCAGTGAGCCGAGATTGTGCCATTGCACTCCCGCCTGGGCAACAGAGCAAGACTCCACTCAAAAAAAAAAAAAGAAAAAAAGGAAAGAAAAGAAAAAAGAAAAAACTGAATTTCCATTGTTCCCAAGCTGAACAAATTCATGAATATGAAATGCTACCATGTGTGTATTTTTACCCCCGTTACTGGCACTCTGTAGACTGAATATTTCTTGAAAAAAATTATTCTTGGTCAGGCACTGTACCTCACGCCTGTAATCCCAGCACTTTGGGAGGCCAAGGCAGGCAGATCATGAGATCAGGAGTTGTTTGTTTGTTTTTTGAGATGGAGTCTAGTAAAATTTATCCTTTTTTATTTTTTAAAAATCTTTTTCTTTGAGACAGAGTCTTGCTCTGTCGCCCAGTTTGGAGTGCAGTGGCACGATCTTGGCTCATTGCAACCTCCGCCTCCTGGGCTCAAGCAATTCTCCCGCCTCAGTCTCCCCAGTAGCTGGGATTATAGGTGCCGGCTATCACACCCAGCTAATTTTTGTATTTTTAGTGGAGATGGGGTTTCACCATGTTGGCCAGGCTGGTCTTGAACTCCTGACCTCAGGGGATCTGCCCACCTCAGCCTCCCAAAGTTCTGGGATTACAGATGTGAGCCACTGCGCCTGGCCAAAAAAATTATTCTTGAATTTAACTGTCTCAAGTAGAAGGTGCATGGCGTCTGACATCTGAGTGGTACAACTGTCTCGTGATGTGTAATGTGAACTATATCCATGATATAATAATGGCATAATGAACTATGTTGATGATATATGATACGTATTTTATTTGGTTTGGTTTTTCTTTTTGTTTTTTGCTTTTTTTTTTTTTGAGACGGGGTTTGGTTCTGTGGCTCAGGCTAGAGTGCAGTGGCACGATCTCAGCTTGCTGAAACCACTGCCTCCTGGACTCAAAGGATCCTCCTGCCTCAGCCTCTTGAGTAGCTGGGACCACAGGCTTGCCCAGGAGGTGCACGCTCAGGAGGCTGAGGCAGGAGAGTTGCTTGAGCCCAGGAGGCGGAGGTTGCGATGAGCCGAGATCGTGCCACTGCACTCCAAACTGGGCGACAGACCTCGCCCAGCTAATTTTTGTATTTTTTGAGATGAGGTTGCCCAGGCTGGTCTCACACTCCTGGGCTCAAGCGATCTGCCCCACTCAGCCTCCCAAAGTGCTGGGATTGCAGGAGTGAGCCACTGTGCCCAGCCTGATTACTTTATTTTATTTATTTTATTTTATTTTATTTATTTTGAGATGGAGTCTCGCTCTGTTGCCCAGGCTAGAGAGCAGTGGTGTGATCTCAGCTCACCGCAACCTCTGCCTCCCGGGTTCAAGCCATTCTATTGCCTCAGTGTCTCAAGTAGCTGGGATTACAGGTGTGCACCACCAGGCTCAGCTAATTTTTGTATTTTTAACAGAGACAGGGTTTTACCACATTGCCCAGGCTGGTCTTGAATTCTTGACCTCAGGTGATCCGCCTGCCTCAGTCTCCCAAAGGGCTGGGATTACAGGCATGAGCCACTGCACCTGGCCCTGATATGAATTTTTTAAAAGAGAGCACTTTAACAAGGAAGCTTTCTTCTATTTATCAGCGTCATCCATAAAAGAGTCCTAAGTTCCATCACAACAAAATGAAGTGCATGGTCCTGGATTGGATCCTGGTTTGAACAAAACAGCAGTAAAGGACATTTTGGAATCAACTGGGGAAATTTTGTGGATTAAGTGTTAAATAATGCTAGGAGGTTATAGTTAATTTTGTTGGGTGTTATATTTTGATTTTGGCTATGCAGAAAAATATTCTTTTTTTTTTTTTGAGACAAAGTCTCACTCTGTCACCCACGCTGGAGTGCAATGGTGCGATCTTGGCTCACTGCAACCTCAGCCTCCAGGGTTCAAGCGATTTTCTTGTCTCAGCCTCTGGAATAGCTGGGATTACAGGCGTCTGCCACCATGCCCGGCTAATTTTTATATTTTTAGTAGAGATGGGGTTTCACCATATTGACCAGGCTGGTCTTGAACTCCTGACCTCAGGTGATCCGCCCGCCTCGGCCTCCCAAAATGCTGGGATTACAGGCATAAGTCACCGTGCCCGGCCAATATTCTTATGTCTTAAAGATACATACTGAAGTATTTAGGAGTGGAATGTCATGATACCTTTATATATGTATTTAAATATTTCATAAAAAATTAATGAAGTGAGCTAAAAGAGAAGACACTCTTCCCATAAGGCACTACGCTTGCAGAAGAAAAGCATGCTGAGGTTGTAGTAAACATCAAGTTAAAGCCACCACACGTAACTCCTTGGCAAGGAAAAGGCCCACGAGTAGCATTGTTCTCGCCTTTCCTTCCTGCTTAGACCCCTTCCTGACTCCCTCTGGCTGAGTTTCTGAGAAACTCATGCCTCTACCAACAGGCCTCCCTGGAAGGGCTTAGCCTGGAGACTCAGGTGTGGAAAGGGCTGTCCCGTGGAAAAGTGAGGCCCACGTGGACCTAAGGAAGAACACTGGAGGAGGGAGGTTTCAGATGGATAAAAGGCAAAATGGAGCTGGTTTCTTAGGAGAAGCAGTAAAATTTCCATCCCTGGAAGGGTCAAGCCCACGCTGGAAGGCTTGTTGGGAGTGACTGAGTAGGGAGGGAGGCTGGCCTTGACGTATCTTCTACTACAGCGCCTTTCGGCCTCAGACACCAGGACACAGGAGAAGGGTAGATCAGGCTGGAGATCGTAAGAATGAGACAGAGAGGCAGAAAGCAAGGCGGGGGCCAGGCACTGTCTGAGCTGGAGCTTGAGCTGTTTCTCTCATCTCTGGCTTCCCTCCCTGGACCCTGCTTTGTGGTGCTGCTTCCTGTCTCCTACAATCTGGAGAAGCCAATTTCCTGTGGTGGCTGATTTCATTTGATAAGAAAAGGGAGGGCAACTCAAACGAAGCCATGGCAGGGACTGTCCTTGAACAGAAACAGAAGCTCAGTCTTGGCACGTCCTCCTGCCATCCTGACCATTCCAAAAGGAGGGAGATTTAGGAGAGAAGCCACAAGCCAAATGATCATAAGGTTTGTTTTGAACTTTGCAAATACTGTATTTAAAGCCAACAAAAAACAGTGACCAGCATATTTCCTAGCTCCAGGGAGAGCAGAACAATGCAGCTCAGGTCAATAGATGGGACCCTAGGACCTGATTTGCTGGGTTTGGACAGGATATAAAGATGAATAGACTACGCTCAAAGCATTTGCAACCCTCAATTGCAGCCAAAAGGCTGAAAAGAAGAACTCACTGTAAAACATACTTAGTCCTGAATTACCAGGAAAGAATATGGAAACATTTAACAGACAGACTATATGTCATATTCTTTCTGATCCCTTTAGAGTGGTTTCGATGTAGCCTTAATGTGAGGGGCAAAAAACAACAACAACAACAGCACCTAAAACCAATGACCCTTTGGTGGTCTCATTCAGACCTAGGATTCTAGAGGTACATCTCCCTGTGAGTCTCTCTTGGCCCTGGGGAAAGAAAGAAGTCACCTTCCCTGACAAGGGGCTAGGAGCCAAATCCCTAGAAATAAATCCGCCTGGTTCTGTGCTGTTTTTCCTCTCAATGGCCCTGGATCCCTCAGGAGTTCAATTTGAAAGGCGTACAACTATTATGTATCCATAATAATTACAAATAAAAAATGTTTGACTTGGCCTGGTGGCGCATGCCTGTCATCACAGCACTTTGAGGCAAGTGAGGCTTCGAGGTTGAGGCAAGGAGGATGGCTTGAGGCCAGGAATTCAAGACCAGCCTGGGCAACATGGAGAGACCATATCTCTAAAAATAAATTAACAGATGTTTTTTAAGCCAATTTGTCCCAACACCTAATTCTTTGGCTTAAACTCAAGCAAAATGCCCATGAGACAAGGGCCAAAGTGCTCTTGAGAAAGAGCTAGTAATGATCAATAATGTTTTAAAAACACTCCACCACAAATGCAAATTTTTCACATTATTATCTTCCTTGAGTATCTCAATTCTGTGAGGTATTTATTATTATTTTTTAGAGACAAGGTCTCACTCTGTCACCATACTAGAATGCAGTGGTGCGATCACAGCTCACTGCAGCCTCCACCTTCTGGGCTCAAGTGATCCTCCTCCCTCAACCTCCCAAGTAGCTGGGATTACAGGCATGCACCACCATGCTCAGGTAATTCTTATTTTTTGTGGAGATGGGGTCTTACTATGTTGCCCAGGCTGGTTTCAAACTCCTGGCCTCAAGCAATCCTCCAGCCTTGGCCTCCCAAAGTGTTGAGATTACAGGCATGAGCCACTGCGCCTGTCCTCTGTGAGGTCTTTATGAAAGGCATTGTTGGCCGGGCACAGTGGCTCAAGCCTGTAATCCCAGCACTTTGGGAGGCCAAGACGGGCGGATCACGAGGTCAGGAGATCGAGACCATCCTGGCTAACACGGTGAAACCCCGTCTCTACTAAAAAATACAAAAAACTAGCTGGGCGTGGTGTCGGGCGCCTGTAGTCCCCGCTACTCGGGAGGCTGAGGCAGGAAAATGGCGTGAACCCGGGAGGTGGAGCTTGCAGTGAGCTGAGATCTGGCCACTGCACTCCAGCCTGGGCGACAGAGCAAGACTCCGTCTCAAAAAAAAAAAAAAAAAAGAAAGGCATTGTTAATACCCATTTATAGATAAGAAAACTGAGGGCCGGGCACGGTGGCTCACGCCTGTAATCCCAGCACTTTGGGAGGCCGAGGCAGGTGGATCGCGAGGTCAAGAGATCGAGACCATCCTGGCTAACACGGTGAAACCCTGTCTCTACCAGAAATACAAAAAAATTAGCCGGGCGTGGTGGCGAGCGCCTGTAGTCTGAGCTACTTGGGAGGCTGAGGCAGGAAAATGGCGTGAACCCAGGAGACGGAGCTTGCAGTAAGCCGTGCCACTGCACTCCAGCCTGGGCAACAGAATAAGACTCCGTCTCAAAAAAAAAAAAAAAAAAAAAAAAAAAAGGGGTCCCAGAGAAGGCAAGTGACTTGCCCAAAATTAACTATGTGACCTCTAACCTAGTTCCACCATGCCCAAGATAATAAACTCCCATGTACATGTTTATCACCTTGGCCATGGTGGGACTAGGTTAGAGGTCACACAGTTGCCACGCTGCCTCTACTGTGGTATACCGGGGTACCGAAGTGGCATAAGGGCATTGTAACAGTGGATTTCAGGGAGAAGCAGTGAGAAGGTCCTAAGATCACATTTCTGGGGATTTCTGCAAAATGACCCCTCATTACAGTGATTTGATCCCTGACCCCCAGGTCCTACCCCCAGGCATTCCTTCTCCACATGCCATGCGTGTGTGGATAAAGCTATAGACCAGATTGCAGGTGGGTGTCCATGTTCTCATCCAGTCCAGCAAGTGAGTGGGGAACTCAAAAAGAGATGTGTAAGAAATTGTGAGAGGCCTTTGCCTTCCGGGTGATGATAGTGTGGAGATAAATGTGATGCCTCTGGGGTAGGTGAGGAACTGGGGGAGCCAATCAGCTTTTCCCTTCCCTTATGCTGTGTTTCTTATTTCCAGAGTGACTAGAAGGTGATTATTTGGCCAGACCTATACTCCTGACCATTAGGGAAAAAATGGGAAAATGTTGGACATGAAGGAAGGGAAAGAGAAGAGTGAGAGAAACTAGAACATTTATGGCCAAAGCAGAGGATAAGAAATTAGGAAAAAGCAAAGAACAAAAAGCCATGTCCTCAATAATATTGAGTGCATCTTCCTCCTTCCAAAATAAATGGCTGCCAGTTTTAGAGAAAACATATTTGTGGCTCAGCTCACCACAGGTGTGGGTTTGACTCTGAAGTGGGACTGAGGAACTAGTTTACTTTTTCCATACTATGTGTTTCCTCCTCCAAGTTCCTTCCTCCTCACAGGGCACCCCATAGCACCCCACCCTACCCTGAGCACCTGACATGTGCTGCTGCTGCCCCCTGCTGGGAGAACACTGTTGGATCCCGGGGAGAGGGACTCCTTTCAGAGTAGCCACATCAGGGGCAGGACAGGAGGAGGGGACTCTCAGGGATAGGTAATAAAACAGAGCATTTAAATATAGCCAGACACTAAAATCTTTGCACAAAATGTCTGAAACATCTGGCTTATAATTAGCATACAGGCCTGTGAAAAGGGATCAAGGAAATATAAGGTGGTTGGGTACCCACCTGAGATGGAAGCCTTTTAATGAGGCCTAGACTATCCATCTTCTCCCTTTGGTGTATCTGAAGCATTTTAGTCTTCTTAAAGCACAATATTTATTACGTGGTTAAAAAAAAAATTTCATCAAAGACTACATGGTTAAGATTCATACTCTTCAACAACCATTTTCTTCCCTTTTATTCCAAAGTCCACAAACTGACCCCAACCTACCTCTTTAGCCTTGCCTCTCACTGTTCTTCCTTGCACAGGCTGTGACCTATGTTGTCTTCTACCAACACACCCTGCATACACACTTATACCTGTATAAATAACACACATTATAAACAAAGTTATGAAACAAGAACTGACAAAAATGAAAAAAGAACAGGCAAATATTTTTAAACCAATAACCTCATCATTGTATTTTTTATTCTTTGAATTCTGTAACGTGCCTATGTTTCATATTCAAAAATAATAAATTAATTAGTTTATTTTTAAATCAGAAAAAAATGGGTTAGAAATCTTAGGAACATGATATATGTTTAATGACTTTAAAAAGCTAATAGAATAAACTCCAGACTGAGCACAAAGAGAAAATTTGTGAATTAGGACATGACAGAGGAGTAAAGACAATAAAGGCATTTTTTCAAGTAAAAAATATGTGACATCAGCTAAGCAATGGAGACAATACATTGGGTCCCTAATATATTCCCTTTTAAAAGCCTCAGAAAAAAATAACAGTAAAGGAGAAATGATTGAATAGATAATAGTTCACATGAATATCCACATGTAAGAGAATGAAGCTGAATTCCTACCTCATACCATAAAAAAAATTCTAAATTCTCATAGACCTAAATGTAAGAGATCAAACTATAAAACTTTTTGAAGAAAACAAAGGAGTAACTCTTTGTGACTTTGAATTAGACAATGGTTTCTTAGCTATGACACCAAAAGCCCAATTGACAAAAGAAGTAAATAAGTTGGACTTCAACTCAACAATAAAAAGACAAATTACCCATTTTTATTTATTTATTTATTTATTTATTTTTTATTTTTGAGACAGAGTCTCACTCTGTCATCCAGGCTGGAGTGCGGTGGTGCAATCTCAGCTCACTGCAACCTCTGCCTCCCAGGTTCAAGCAATTCTTGTGCCTCAGCCTCCCAAGTAGCTGGGATTATAAGCTCTTACCACCATACCTAGCTAATTTTTAAAAATATTGTTAGTAGAGACGGGGTTTCATCATGTTGCCGAGGCTGGTCTCAAACTCCTGAGCTCAGGCAATCCGCTCACCTCGACCTCCCAAAGTGCTAGGATTACAGGCGTGAGGCACCACACCCAGCCAAATTACCCATTTTTTAAATGGGCAAAGGATCGGTACACAAACAACTTAGATGCCTGTGAGGAAAGCATGCTTAGTTCCTACTCCTAAGATTTCCATTCATTTCAAGGACCTCTATTGGTGTGATAGTCTCAGTTTCTCTGCCTCTTTAATCATCCTGCTCCTTGGAGGACAGAGAGATGTTAAATAGTAAATTTAGGAAGAATAATCTGGATTTGTTAGTTCTGTTTTTCTTTTTCGGGAGTAAACTGCTGGCAGTGTTTTATATATAGATATATTTATCAAATTGTTTGTATATTTGTTGCCTTGATCTACTAAACAATCAGCTAACAGACTTAAAGCCACATCCTCTAACCTGGTCGCTATCAGCAATAAAGATAATATTTTGCCTTCTATAGGGTCAAACTCAAGCAGGGAACCCCATCTTTTTATTGGATCCTCAAAGACAATATTGAGTGACCCAAAAGATGGTGAGATATGCTACAGTCATGGATGAGAATGCATTTCATCATAAAGATACCAATTCTTCTGGTCTGTTGATTCAACATGCGTATTGATTTATATTTTCAATTTTCAATAAAAATCGCAACAGAACTTCGTGGTGACTTGACAAGGTACATTCTAAAATCTATACAGAAGAGCAAAGGGCCAAAAATAACCAAAACAATTTTTTAAAACCAAACATATGAGGGAATTGCTCTTTCAGAATGAAGACTGGGGCTGGGCACCCTGGCTTATTCCTGTAATCCCAGCACTTTGGGAGGCCAAGGCAGGTGGATTGCTTGAGCCCAGGAGCTCAAGACCACCCCGGGCAACGTGGCGAAACTCTGTCTGTACAAAAAAATACAAAAAAAATTAACCAGCATAGTGGTGTATGCATGTAGTCCTAACTACTTGGGAAGTTGAGGTGGGAGGATCACTTGAGCCAAGGAGTCCAAGATCAGAAGTTAATGCCAGGAGACAGAGGCTGCAGTGAGCCGTGATCACAGGGCTCATGCTTGTAATACCAGCCTGTAATCCCAGGAAGATTGCTTGAGACCTGGAATATGAGACCAGCCTTGGTAACACAGTGAGACTCCAGCCCTAGAAAAAAGATTATTTAAAACATTATAACAGATCTATAAAAAAAAATTGACCAGGTTTCATGGTGCACATCTGAAGTCCCAGCTACTAGGGAGGCTGAGATGGGAGGATCTCTTGAGCCCAAGAGTTCAAGGTTACAGTGAGCTATGATGATGCCACTGTACCACAGCCTGGGTGACCGACCAAGACCCTGACTCTAAAACAAAACAAAAACCCAAAGATTGATTATAAAATGAGAACAACTAAGAGTGTATGGTACTAGCCTATGTATAGAGAAAGAGGTCAAAAGAATCAGACAGCCCAGGAGCTGGCCCATGTCTACGCATGTGTGGAAGCTTGAGAAGTGACAGAGGCGACGCTGCAAACCAAGGGAAGCATAAGCTACATTCAGTAAACAGGAGCAGGATGAAATGTTAACCATATATTTTCAATAATGAAACTTCTACTTTCTCCTAACAAAAATCAATTCTAGATAGATTAAAAACCTATATTAAAAAGTTTTAAAGACTATTTCTCCTTTTGCTTTGCCGATATGGACAAAAGCCTCAAAATACCTTTTATGCCTTTCACGGCCTGTGATGCAAACTTGTCACAGTGTTGTCAACTAATACAAGCCCTAGGTCGGAAAACCTGTTTAATAAATCGCCAGGGCCAGAGGTGTAATGTAGAGGGATAAACAAGTTCGTTAAGTGGATGACCCTTGTGAGTCTTTTTTCAGGTAACCTAGCAATGAGCCGGCTCTTCAGGGAGGGCTAAAAACCCCCTCATGTATAAACTGTCTGGATTATTGGGTTGTTTCTAACGTTATTTCTTAGGCCAGAAAGGTTGAAACCTTCCTTGCAAAGCCATGTTGGTCAGATGATCTCTGATTCCTCCATAATTCTTTTTTTTTTTTTTTTTTTTTTTTTTTGAGACAGAGTCTTGCTCTGTCGCCCAGGCTGGAGTGCACTGGTGTGATCTTGGCTCACTGCAACCTCTGCCTCCTGGGTACAAGCAATTCTCCTGTCTCAGCCTCCCGAGTGGCTGGGATTATAGGCGTGCACTGCCACGCCCAAATAATTTTTGTATTTTTAGTAGAAACGGGGTTTCACCATGTTGGCCAGGCTAGTCTTGAACTCCTGACTTCAGGTGATCCACCCATCTCAGCCTCCCAAAGTGCTGGGATTACAGGAGTGAGCCACCGCGCCCTGCCCTCCATAATACTTTATAAATGCGTGAGGCAACAAGGAATTTTATATTCCCTCTCCTTGTACAGAACACATGATATGTCCAGCTCTGCCCAGCCTAAGCACTCTTCCCCACGAAGTGGTGAGAATCTTAGGTACTATATGCATCCCCTACACCTGCAGGTTGAAATATGCCTGTACCGTGTATTATTTTTGGTGCTTGCTCTTATCCCTTGCTTGATAAATAGAAATATTGATGGCGGAAGAAACAGAAATATTGATGGTGATGAACAATTAGGCAATATCTAACAAAGGTGGAGATGAGCATAAGCTAGAACTCAAGAATGCCACTTCTCATAATGTATTCTAGAGACTAGAGCACATACATACAGAATTCATTCCAGCTCTGTTTGTAATCACAAATGAGAAACAACCTAAATGGTCGTGAACAGAAGAATCGATAGACTGTAGTACGTTGGTGAAATGGAATACTGTGCGGCAGTGGTCCCCAACCTTTTTGGCATCAGGGACCCGTTTCCTTGAAGACCATTATTTCATGAACTGGGGGTGGGGGGATGGTTTGGGATGATTCGAGTGCATCACATTTATTGTGTACATTATTTCTGCTATTATTACATTCTAAGATATAATGAAATAATTATACAACTCACCATAATGTAGAATCAGTGGAGCCCGAGCTTGTTTTCCTGCAACTAGACAGTCCCATCTGGGGATGATGGAAAACAGTGACAGATCATCAGGCATTAGATTCTCATAAGGAGTGCGCCGCCCAGATCCCGCGCATGCTCAGTTCACAATGAGGTTCACATTGCTATGAGACCTAGTGCCGCCGCTGAGCGGACAGGAGGCGGAGCTCCGGCAGTAATGCCAGTGATGGGGAGCGGTTGTCAATAAAGATGAAGCTTCACTTGCTCAGCCGCCTGCTGCTCCCCTCCTGCCATATGACACAGTTCCTAAGAGGCCATGCACCTGTGCTGGGGTTGGGGGCCCCTGCTGTATAGCAATTAGAACAATGAGAACACTGGGACGCAGAGTGGGGAACATCACACACCGGGTCCCATCGTGAGGTGGGGGCAGGGGGAAGGGATAGCATTAGGAGAAATACTTAATGTAAATGATGAGTTAATGGGTGCAGCACACCAACATGGGATATGTAGACATATGTAACAAACCTGCACATTGTGCACATGTACTCTAGAACTTAAAGTGTAATAAAAAATAAAAAAAGAAGTGACAGCTCTATGTTTAGGAATGGATAAATTACAAGAACGTGAAGTTGCAGGAGGACAGAAACAGCTCATGGCACACGCGCATGTGTATATATCCTGTATGTGGTTTAGAAATATGCAAAAAATGCTAAGCCTTCTTTATAGATCATGGATACGTGAAAACATAACAAAGAAAACCTGGAATTGTATTTAAAAAAAATACAAACAAAAAGTCTTTTCCCAAACTAGGAGGAGATTGAGAGACCAAAGAATGCCTGAGATAAGTCCAGCTTGGCGAGTAGACGAGTTTATTTGGACCAACATCCAAGGCCTCCTGGGCAGCCGCAGGACAGCATTAGAGACCTGCACTGTCTCCCACTCTTTTTTTTTTTTTTTTTTTTTCCTTGAGACGGAGTGTCACTCTGTCGCTCAGGCTCACTGCAACCCCCACCTCCCAGATACAAGTGATTCTCCTGCCTCAGCCTCCCGAGTAGCTGGGACTACAGACGCCTGCCACCATGCCCAGCTAATTTTTGTATTTTTAGTAGAGATGGGTTTCACCCCATTGGCCAGGATGGTCTCGATCTCTTGACCTCGTGATCCGCCCACCTCGACCTCCCAGAGTGCTGGGATTACAGGCGTAAGCCACCACGCCCAGCCACACTCTTGAGCTGCCTTTAAGCTAACTTTCTGGCTCTTCGCCCACTGTGTGTGTGATGGACTGTTTTTCTTGGTAGTTTCTTAGAAACCCTCCAGGATGTTTGGTTCCAAGGGACACCTGCTCCTCTGCTGGGGACGGTGGCCTTGGCTCATGGCCTGGCCTTCAGGGTTCAGGCAGCCGACACACACTGTTTAGTAACTTGGCTGGGGACCCGTCACACTACAGAAAAGCATAAAAACAAACACAGCAATGACACGTGTCAGGTTCTAGAGAGGGAGGGAAAGGAGTCAAATCACAGGCATAGATGTATAAGAGGCTTCCACTGTATCTGTCGCATTTCATTTCTGAGAAAAAATATCTTAAGCAAATATGGCAAAATGTTAAGATTTGCTAAAGCTGAACATTGGGCAAATGGGTATTTGTTGTTATTCTCTTTACTCTTCTGCATATTTCTTTTTCTTTTTTTTTTTTTTGAGACGGAGTCTCGCTCTGTCCCCTAGGCTGGAGTGCAGTGGCGCGATGTTGGCTCACTGCAAGCTCTGCCTCCCGGGTTCATGCCGTTCTCCTGCCTCAGCTTCCCGAGTAGCTGGTACCACAGGCACCCACCACTATGCCCGGCTAATTTTTTGTATTTTTAGTAGAGACAGGGTTTCACCGTGTTAGCCAGGATGGTCTCAATCTCCTGACCTCGTGATCCGCCCGCCTCGGCCTCCCAAAGCGCTGGGATTACAGGCTTAAGCCACCGCGCCCGGCCTCTTCTGCATATTTCAAAGATGTCAAAATTGAAAAACAATAGTCACTGACTTAGCATGACAGAGAAATCTTCAAGCATAGCTTTGCAAAGGGAGATACCTGTGGGAACCAAGCCACTAGAGTCATAGAATCCCAAGGAGGCGCAAAACGGATTTGAAATTGGGCAGAATGATGTGTGAAAAAGCACGATCCATTGGGTGTTGTATCTGTGCATACACGGGACCTAGAAGGCCAACTGTAAACTGCTCGTGCTTGTGGATGGCTTTGTTCTCCGCTTCTTGTGTTTTTCAGTTTCTTATAATGCACATATTAACTAAGAGTAATGAAATTATCCTAATTTCTATTACATTAATTTATATTAATTAATAAATTAAAAATAAAGGTTACTTTTAAAACCAGAAAAACATGGTTGGAAGAGAAAAATCAACCTTATAATGTTTTTTGACATTTGGGACATAAACATTGCCTGAAATGAAAACATAAATAAATAAATGGAATATTGGGAAAGCTTGGTAAAAATTAAATTGCTATACATTCTACAAATTGCTAAAAGGAATAAAGTTTTGGCTGGACGTGGTGGCTCATGCCTATAATCCCAGCACTTTGGGAGACCGAGGCAGGCAGATCATGAGGTTCAGGAGTTCGAGACCAGCCTGACCAATGTGGTGAAACCTCGTCTCTACTAAAAATACAAAAATTAACCGGGCTTGATGGTGCATGCCTGTGATCCCAGCTACTCAGGAGGCTGAGGCAGGAAAATCTCTTGAACCTGGGAGGTGGAGGTTAGAGTTAGCTGAGATTGTGCTACTGCACTCCAGCTTGGGTGACAGAGCAAGACTCCGTCTCAGAAAAAAAAGAGGAATAAAGTTTTAGCGAGCAACATTGGTAAATTGCTATTAATCAATTTGTGTAGCCAGGCGTGGTGGCTCACACCTATAATCCCAGAAATTTGGGAGGCCGAGGTAGGTAGATCACCTGAGGTCAGGAGTTCGAGACCAGCCTGACCAACATGGTGAAATCTGTCTCTACTGAAAATACAAAAATTAGGCTGGCCGTGATGGCATGCACCTGTAGTCCCAGCTACTTGGGAGGCTGAGGCAAGCCAGTTGCTTGAACCCGGGAGGTGGAGGTTCTAGTGAGTCGAGATCGTGCCATTGCACTCCAGCATGGGTGACACAGAGCAAGACTTAATCTCGAAATAAATAAATAAATAAAAATATAAATTTGTGTTAACAATTTTATTTGGCAAATTGATACATGCCTAAATATGATTTATCTTTTTTTTTTTTTTTTTTTTTTTTTTTTTTTGAGACGGAGTCTCGCTGTGTCGCCCAGGCTGGAGTGCAGTGGCGCGATCTCGGCTCACTGCAAGCTCCGCCTCCCGGGTTCACGCCATTCTCCCGCCTCAGCCTCCGAGTAGCTGGGACTACAGGCGCCCGCCACCTCGCCCGGCTAGTTTTTTGTATTTTTAGTAGAGACGGGGTTTCACCATGTTAGCCAGGATGGTCTCGATCTCCTGACCTCGTGATCCACCCACCTCGGCCTCCCAAAGTGCTGGGATTACAGGCTTGAGCCACCGCGCCCGGCCAATATGATTTATCTTTTAAGGATCTGCTCAGATGACACCTCCTCTACAAAGTTCCTCGGACCACAACCCTCCCTCACCTGCAAATGCCCTCACGTGGCGTTCCTCCTGCACTTCCTTCAGCTGTTCTCATTTTCTATATGTTACAACTATTTAGAAAGGTCTCAGCTTCCTCACTGGGCCTAGATCCTTGAGGGCAGAGTTTTACGTGTCTCTGCCTGCCTGTCAGCGTGGTGTTCATGGCGAGTTGTTAGTATCTGAAAAAAGGAAAGGAGGAGGAATCTGGAACCCTAACTGAGGAAAGAATCAAATAACTAAAAATTCAGCTTCCTCCAGCCTGCAAAGTGTCGGGTATCTATAACTGGGAGTGCTCTGAGATTAGGCCACAAACTTTTGCTGTCTCAACATTTTCTCCTCTTGGACCATTTCCTTTGAGTTGATGTTCTGCCAGTTTCTGCATTCAGGCTCAGCCTATGGTGCCAACCTGTCAGTGTGGTGCCAGGGAGGTGCTCTCAGAGGAAGCAAAGCGAGAAGAGGTGACGAGAGCTCTTTCTGCGGCAGCCCCAGACACAGTCTCACACTGAGGTATGTGCAGCAGCAAATGAGGGGCTGGGTAAGGACCAGAGGACCAGGATCCAGGCCAGAATGCGACACAGAAAAGGCAAAGGTTAGATGGGCAAGGTGTGACATCAGAGCCAGGCAAGAGGTCTCTGGCTGGGCTTTAGGGTTGCTATATTTGGCAAATAAAAATAAAGAATGCCCTCACCTCACACCCTTTAGAACGGCTGTTTGGGAAAACATCAGATGGAAGCGTTGGTGAGGATCTGGAGAAAGTGGAATCCTCGTGCACTGCTGGTGGGAGTGTAAAATGTGCAGCCAGTATGGAAAACAGTCTGGCAGTTCCTCGAAAAATAAAACAGAGAATGACTGTATGATTCAGCATCCCACTTCTGAGAACACACCCACAAGAACTGAAAGCAGAGCCTCAAAGAGACCTTCGCACACCCGTGTTCACAGCAGCATTCCTCACGGTAGCAAAGCAACCCAGAGTCCATCCGTGAATGATGGATCCACAAAACGTGGCTCGATGGAATATTACTCAGTCTTAAAGAGGAAAGAAATTCTGACACATCCTACAACAGATGAGTGAACCTTGAGGATATCACACTAAGTGAAATAAGCCAGTCACAAGAGGGCAAATACTGTATAATTCCACTTACATGAGGTGTTTAGAGGAGTCAAAATCATAGATACACAAAGTGGAATGGTGGTTGCCAGGGACTGGGGAGTTGGAGGAATGTGGAGTTATTGTTTAGTAGACATAAGGTTTCAATTTACAAGATAAAAGAGCTCGGGAGGCCGGGCTTGGTGGCTTGCGCCTGTATTCCCAGCCTTCGGGAGGCCGAGGCGAGAGGATCACTTCAATCAGGGAGTTGGAGACCAGCCTGGGCAACACAGCAAGACCCCATCTTTACCAAACACATAAGCAAACAGAGTTCTAGAGATGGATGGTGGTGACGGTTGCACACATTATGAATGTATTTAGTATCACTAACTGTACACTTAACATTGGTTACAATGGTAAACATTTTACATTATATGTATTGTACCACAGTTTGAAAATTGGGAAAAAGTGCAGTGCCCACAGTGAAATCTGAATTTTAAACATGAATAATTGTTTAGTATCATTATATTTCACGCAACATCGGGTATATATGTATACTAAAAAACTATTCATTGATCTGAAATTTCATCAGGCATCCTGTATTTTGTCTGGCAACCTGGACACAGGTCAGGTTCTTTAGTGAATGGTGATCATAATTCATCGGCAGGCTGAGGGAAGATGCATAGAAACGAGGAGAGGAGCAGAGAGGAGCTGGCTGGAGGGAATGTATGTTTTTCCCATTTTCCTCTCCAGTCCTGGTAAATAAAACAACGGTCAAAGTGTATCTGCTGACTCTCCAGGCAAGTCAGCCACCCCAACACTACTCACATTTATCTCTTCGAGAGCACTTACTTGTTATTGGATATTTATCTGCTGACATATCTGCCTCGCCCTTGAGGGGAAAGTAACCTAGGTTTTGAGTCAGAGATCTAGGCTGAAACAAGACTCTGAAACTTAAGGTGTGTGACTTTAGCAAGTTATTTATCATCTGTGAGCCTCAGTGTTCCATGAAATGTGAATATCATTAAGATATTCTAACAAATAAATCAAATAATGTAGATAAAACACATAGCAGCTGCCCAGAAATATTAAGCACAGCATCTCTGAAGACCTGGAGTGCAGGGACCCAGTCCTAACAGTACCCGCATTGCAGAGTCCTAACAGTACCCACATTGCAGAGCCCCAACAGTGCCCGCATTGCAGAGTCCTAATAGTACCCACCACAGAGCCCCAACAGTGCCCGCATTGCAGAGCCCTAACAGTGCCCGCGCTGCAGTCCCAACAGTGCCCGATCTGCAGAGTCCTAACAGTACCCGCGCCGCAGAGTCCTGAAACAGTACCTGCATTGCAGAGTCCTAACAGTACCGGTGCTGCATGTTCCATGGAGGAGGTGCTGAGTCAAAGGAATGTGAGTGCTGTATTGATCGCCTAGACTAGGGCTCTACATATTTCATTCTTGCTGCTAGTCACGATTATGATGGCAAGAGGTAAGAAGACCTCAATCATAAATTGTCCGCCAGTCGTTTCTGATAAGGCTCTGGAAGACAGACGCACAGAACACAAGGCTGTACCCTTTCCTTCACTATCGCGTGCATTTCTTTATGGGCAGGGAAGCTGCAGGGAAGGGTGTTTTCTGTTAGTTTGTCTGTTTTTGTTTTTTTTGAGACAGAGTCTCACTCCATTGCCCAGGCTGGAGTGCAATGGCACGATCTCGACTCACTGCAACCTCCGCCTCCCAGCTTCAAATGATTCTCCTGTCTCAGCCTCCTGAGTAACTGGGATTACAGGCACGGGCCACCACGCCTGGCTAATTTTTGTATTTTTAGTAGAGACGGGGTTTTGCCATGTTGGCCAGGCTGGTTTCGAACTCCTGACCTCAGGTAATCCACCTGCCTCAGCCTCCCAAACTGTTGGGATTACAGGCATGAGCCACCATGCCCAGCCAGTGAAGAGTTTTTTAACTCGTCATGGGGGTTCCTAAGTGAGGGACTTGGGTGTGATTTTATGACAACTGGTCATGAAATTTCATGACAACCAGTTGTCATGAAATCAGGGGACAAGTATGTTTTTGTGCAGGGAGAGGAGGCCTGCGGGTGCAGTAGGTCCTCCTAAGCTCCTTGGGGTTCCATCTTCCTACAAGAGATCCTTTTCGACCAGGCGCAGTGGCTCATGCCTGTAATCCCAGCACTTTGGGAGGCCAAGGCGGGTGGATCTCCTGAGGCTGACTAACATGAAGGCAGCCTGTCTCTACTAAAAATACAAAATTAGCCAGGCGTGGTGTTGGGCATCTGTAATCCCAGCTATTTGGGAGGCTGAGGCAGGAGAATCACTTCAACTCGGGAGGCGGAGGTTGCGGTGAGCCGAGATTGCGCCACTTCACTCCCGCCTGGGCAACAAGAGCGAAACTCCGTCTCCAAAAACAAAACAAACAAACAAACAAAACAAGAGATCCTTTTCTGTCTCCAAACCCACAGCTCTAAGTGTCACTCTGAGAAGCAGAACGTTTCATTTGGTTGTCACGGCAGAGGTTTTGAACTCCGTTGCCGTCCTTTCCCTAAAATACTGCCTCATTTCACTGCATCACCAAACTCCCCTCCAGGCTGGAACCCTCAGTTCATTGTAGTATTCCAAAAGCAACCAGAATTAAGCTCTGGGGTCTGCAGGAAAGGAGTCCAGTGAAAGATGTGAACGTAATGACCACGAGAGGGAGAAACTTATTACCCTCATTTTTCACGCTCAAGATAAGCACCCAACGAGCTGCTGGGCGTGAATGATTTCATATCAGCCAAAAAAAAGCAGATCACCAAGCTGGCTTTCCTCTGGGTTTCAAACTTCACCGTTCTTCAGTCTCTCCCTTAAAACAGAGAACAGAAGACGAGGTAAGAAGTACAGTTTTTCAAGATCCAGAAGACCTAAGCTTTCTCTTCTTGCCCTTGATTTAGCAAATCAGCCCCTGCTCAGACACAGCCTGATAGCCAGGTAGGGAGCGTTGCTTCTCGGGGCAGAGCCTGGGCAAGGCACCATCCTGAGTCTTACACCGAGACGCTGCACTCTCCCTCCAGGTGGTTGTCTTGCTGTGAATCTCCAGGACTTGATGGGGTTGCCTTGCTCTCCCCCCCTCTTTTTTCCTCTTCACTCCTTTCAGTCTCCTTTGTCTTTTTTCTTCTGGGGAGTCCTCAAATGTGCTATTCCTCATATGGCCAAACTTTGGGGTGGGAGGAAGCATGTTTGTTAGTGTCTTCCTGCACTACCCCGTCTCTTCCTTATGGCTTCCCTCCCCCTCATCCCCCAGCCACAGAGTCTAGGGCTGAGACTAGTGGCCTCCTAGGTACTGTGTGAGCCCACTCCTCACCCCATGGCCGTAGCTGATTGGACCAGTAGTAGGAATTGGAGTCTCTATCTGGGACCCTGAGTTGATCTCTTGAATGGAGGGGAGAAGTGTGGGTGGCCATTTTTCCCAATGTGGACTATGGAGAAGAGGAAGTTTGGGGAAAGAATGCAGAAATGTTTCAGGAGCAAGGAAGAGGTGGTATTCCCGGGCTCCTGATGGCTTTCCATTGCTTTGTCCAACTTCCTCATGAAAACTAAGGCACTCCTGCTGTTGATCTCTGTGAGCTAGCTCTGTATCTCTAAAATAAACTTATTTTGCTTATGCTACCTCAAGTTCTGTTGCTTTGAATATTTTTAAATGTTTTCTATATTTTAAAACATTGCCTATTTTAAAATGTTTCCTATTCTTAATTTTAGAACCAGATGAATGGAACGTTTTATATTTCACCACAATTTTTATTTTTTTAGTGACTAAAATTGCTTTTCTTTCATGGTTGGCTCCTAATGATACTTACCTATTATAGAAAAGTTCAGTAATAATACTGAGAAATGCAGGGAATACTTACTACGCTCCTGGCACTGTTCCAAGTGCCTCAATGTGCATTTCATGTAATGCCCACATCACCTTTTAAAGTAGGTAGCATGATTTCCCCCGCCCCCCATTTTACAAATAAGGGGACTGAGGCATGCAGGGATCAAACGTCCCACCCAGGGTTACAGAACTAGTAAATGGTAGAAGAGGGATTTGAATTCATGACTCCAGAATCCATGCCCCTAACTACTACCACTAAGTACTTTACAAACACTGGGTTACGAATGCAACCTGGCAAAGACCTTCCAACAAATCTATAACACCTTAAAATTGTTCCTGGCCTTTCCCATGGTTCCAGTGAACAACCAAACACAGCATCAAAGTTGCCTCCACAAAGAAACAGAATTGGTAGAGAGAAAAATTAAAAGGTGTGTTTCCTAGGGTTGCCACAGCAAAGTACCACAAACTGGGTGGCTTCAACTACAAAAACGTATCGTTGGGCACAGTGGCTCAGGCCTGTAATCCCAGCACTTTGGGAGGCCAAGGCAGGTAGATCACTTGAGGTCAGGAGTTCGAGATCAGCTTGACCAATATGGTGAAACCCCATCTCTACTAAAAACACAAAAATTAGCCGGGCGTGGCTGTACTGTACTCCGTAGCCACTGTACTCCAGCCTGGGCGACACAGCTAGACTCCATCTCAAAACAAAAACAAAAACAAAAACGTATCATCCCACCATCCCGGAGGCTGGAAGTCGGAGACGAAGGTGTCAGCAGGGCTGGTTTCCTCTGAGGCTGGTGGGGAAGAGTCTGTTCCACGCCGCTCTCCGGCTTCTGTTGGTTTGCCGGCAGTCTTTGGCACTTCTTGGCTTCTGCTGGACGGCCCTGATCACTGCCTTCATCTTCACATGGAATTCTCCCTGCGTGCATGTCTGCGTCTAAATCTCTTTTTCACAAGGACACCAATTATCTTAAATTAGGGGTCCAGTCTGGTATAACCTCACCTTAACTAGTTACACTGAAATGACCCCATTTACAAATAAGGTCACATTCTGAGGTACTGGAGGATTTCAACATATAAATTTTTAAGGGGATGCAACTCAGCCCGTGATATTAGGTTTTATTGTTTCTTTCCTGTAGCAATTTTCAATCACTATATCTCCTTTTATCAGAGGTAAGAAGTTTGATTTTAAGATGTGACAAACCACAGATGCAGCTGCGCCGCTTTGGTTAGGCACCCAAATGTCACTGCCACTCTGATATAGGAAGGACCAAATCACTAATCCCTGAAATAATCTTGATAAGGACACTTTTTTTTTTTTCCCTGAGATGGAGTCTTGCTGTGTCGCCCAGGCTGGAGGGCAATGACGCGATCTCGAT
This sequence comes from Chlorocebus sabaeus, assembly GCF_047675955.1. NCBI lineage: Eukaryota > Metazoa > Chordata > Mammalia > Primates > Cercopithecidae > Chlorocebus > Chlorocebus sabaeus. The sequence goes on from NC_132918.1 coordinate 91,563,924, forward strand.
TCACTGCATCCTCCGCCTCCCGGGTTCAAGCCATTCTCCTGCCTCAGCCTCCTGAGTAGCTGGGATCACATGGGATCACAGGCGCCCACCACCACGCCGGCTAATTTTTGTATTACTAGTAGAGACGGGGTTTCACCATGTTGGCCAGGCTGATCTCGTACTCCTCATCTCGTAATCCGCCCGCCTCGGCCTCCCAAAGTGCTGGGATTGCAGGTATGGGCCACCGCACCCAGTCTAGAACCTCTTTTAAATGACTGCCTCACTGGAGCTCACTCAGGGCCATAGAAAGACAAACAGAAGAGACAGTCGTGCCGCAGGTGCTCACTCTGGCACCGCCATCATCTTGCTCTTGGTCTCTAGAGCTAGAGCTCTTTTTTCTCATACAATTTTCCTAGTTATAAACCAGAGATTTTTGCCTGGCACAGTGGCTCACGCCTGTAATCCCAGCACTTTGGGAGGCCCAGGCGGGTAGATCATAAGGTCAGGAGTTCGAGACCAACCCAACCAACAAGGTGAACTCCCATCTCTACTAAAAACACAAAAATTAGCCAGGCGTGGTAGGGCGTACCTGTAATCCCAACTACTCAGGAGGCTGAGGCAGGAGAATCGCTTGCACCCAGGAGGCAAAGTTTGCAGTGAGCTGAGATCGTACCACTGCATTCCAACCTAGGCGACAGAGTGAGACTTTATCTCAAAATAAAATAAAATAAAAATAAACCAGAGATTGTTACCTCCGTTTGAGGCTGCTCAAATGTCACTCCTGAATGGTGGTCTCCTAGTTCTGGGGAGAAGTACCTGGAGACTTAAAAACAAACAAAAGGCCAGGCACGGTGGCTAACGCCTATAATCCCAGAACTTTGGGAGGCTGAGGCGGGCAGATCACAAGGTCAGGAGATCGAGACCATTCTGGCAAACATGGTGAAACCCCATCTCTACTACAAATACAAAAAATTAGCTGGGTGTGGTGGCGGGCACCTGCAGTCCCAGCTACTCGGGAGGCTGAGGCAGGAGAATGGTGGGAACCCGGGAGGCGGAGCTTGCAGTGAGCCGAGATCGTGCCACTGCACTCCAGCCTGGGGGTCAGAGTGAGACTCCGTCTCAAAAAAAAAAACAACAACACTTTGGGAGGCCGAGACGGGCGGATCACGAGGTCAAGAGATCGAGACCATCCTGGCTAACACAGTGAAACCCCGTCTCTACTAAAATATACAAAAACTAGCCGGGCGAGGTGGCGGCGCCTGTAGTCCCAGCTACTCGGGAGGCTGAGGCAGGAGAATGGCGGGAACCCGGGAGGCGGAGCTTGCAGTGAGCTGAGATCCGGCCACTGCACTCCAGCCTGGGCGACAGAGTGAGACTCCGTCTCAAAAACAAAACAAAACAAAACAAAACAAAAAAACAAAAACAAACAAACAAACAAAACTCCACTCTACTACCCCACGGAATTTAATTCGCCAGGGCATCTTATTTATTTATTTTGAGACAGAGTCTCGCTCTTGTTGCCCAGGTTGGAGTGAAATGGTGCGATTTCAGCTCACTGCAACCTCTGCCTCCGGGGTTCAAGTGATTCTCCTGCCTCAGCCTCCCAAGTAGGTGGGATTACAGGCATGCACCACCATGCTCGGTTAATTTTTGTATTTTTAGTAGAGACGGGGTTTCTCCATGTTGGTCAGGCTGGTCTCGAACTCCCAACCTCAGGTGATTCACCCGCCTTGGCCTCCCAAAGTGCTGGGATTACAGGTGTGAGCCACCGCACCCGGCCGCATCTTATCTTTTAAAAGCTTCCCAGATATAGGTTATCTTGATTGTAATAGATATATACATACACCAAAGCTTATCAAATTGTGCACTGTAAATATGTATAGCTTACTTGATATCAGTTATTATCTCAATAAAGCTGATTTAAATAAATAAAAAGCGGCTGGGCGCGGTGGCTCAAGCCTGTAATTCCAGCACTTTGGGAGGCCGAGACGGGCGGATCACGAGGTCAGGAGATCGAGACTATCCTGGCTAATACTGTGAAACCCCGTCTCTACTAAAAAAAATACAAAAAAAACCCCAAAAACTAGCCGGGCGAGGTGGCGGCGCCTGTAGTCCCAGCTACTCGGGAGGCTGAGGCAGGAGAATGGCGTGAACCCGGGAGACGGAGCTTGCAGTGAGCAGAGATCCGGCCACTGCACTCCAGTCTGGGTGACAGAGCGAGACTCTGTCTCAAAAACAAAACAAAACAAAACAAAACAAAAAAGAAATAAAAAGCTCCCCAGGTGATTCTAGTGGGCAGCCCAAAATGAGAATCACTGAGCTAGGTGAGCCTCAGGAACAGCCCCAGAAAGGAAGACATCTGCTCAGGAATCGTGTCCCGACCGGCAGCCCCACCAGGACTTAGAACGCATGAGTCCTGCGCTACTGATCCAGTGGTCTCGCCTCAAGACCAGTATGATAGAACATTGCTGAGCTTCTCTCAAAATTATAAAGAGGCACCTAAAATTTTTGAACTGTGGCCGGGTGCGGTGACTCACGCCTGTAATCCCAGCACTTTGGGAGGCCGAGGTGGGCGGATCACGAAGTCAAGAGATCAAGACCATCCTGGCTAACATGGTGAAACTCCATCTCTACTAAAATACAAAATTTAGCCGGGTGAGGTGGTGGGCGCCTGTAGTCCCAGCTACTCAAGAGGCTGAGGCAGGAGAATGGCTGGAACCCGGGAGGCAGAGCTTGCAGTGAGCTGAGATTGTGCCACTGCACTCCAGCCTGGGCCACGGAGCAACACCCTGTCTCCAAAAAAAAAAAAAGAAAAGAAAAAAGAAAAAATTGAACTGCTAGGATTGTTATTTAGAGGTGTAGGGTGAGAAAAACAAAAAACAAAAAAAATCCCCAAACAACAAAACAAACACCCCAGCAGCCTTCAGTTGGCGGAGTCATGGTTTAGAAGGCAGCTGGTTGTCCTTTCAGGGTAGGACAACCTCCCCTCACTCTATCTGCTGGACTGTGGAGCCTGCACAGGCAGTGAGGAAAGCGACACACCAGTAGCTCTCTTGTCAAGTTGGCTGCCAATCTCAACTCCAAACTCACTAGATCCAACTGCCTGTTCAGTACTTCTACCTTGGATTCAACATGTTCAAAACTGAACTCATTACCCTCACCCCCCAATCTTTTTTTTTTTTTTTTTTTTGAGACAAGAGTCTCACTCTGTCACCCAGGCTGGAGTGCAGTGGCGCAATTTCGGCTCACTGCAACATCCGCCTCGCAGGCTCAAGTGATCCTCCTGCCTCAGCCTCCCAAGTAGCTGGGATTACAGGCACCTGCCACCACAACCGGCTAATTTTTGTATTTTTAGTAGATGCGGGGTTTCACCATGTTGGCCAGGCTGGTCTCGAACTCCTGGCCTCAGGTGATCTGCCCATCAGCCTCCCAAAGTGTTGGGATTACAGGCATGAGCCACCACGCCCGGCCCCTCACCTCCCAATCTGTTTGTTTTTGTTGTTTTTTTTTGAGACAGAGTCTCGCTCTGTCGCCCAGGCTGGAGTGCAGTGGCGTGATCTCGGCTCACTCCGTCTCAGCGCCGTTTCTTAGTAACAGTACCATTATTCTCTCAAACGTCTGCACCAAAGTGTCTCACTCTTGACATACAAATGGTGTCCAAATGTCCTCCTGAATTATCTTAAATACATTCCACCTCCATCTTTAGTCACCTTAGTTTAGGTTCTCATCATTTTCTGCCTAGATCTCCTGACTCCCACCTTTCAGATATTGCTTTTTGTAGTTACTCATGCCCTTGCTGAAAACCTTTGAATGGCTTCCCTATGAAAAGACAGACAAAACCCAAACTAGTTAGTATGGCAATTATAATCCAGACGAAATTTCCTTGTTTCATGCCCTCCCCCACCTCTTGTCCAGAATGGTTCCAGACATAGCGGACCTACCTGTGCCTCTGTATCATAGCACATCCTATTCCACTTGCTTGGAACAGTGGATTTATCTTCATTAGCTCCCACCTACTTATCTTCTAAGCTCGGCTTAAACATCACCCCAGGTTAACTGCTCCCTCTCTACGCCACCCTGGACCTCACCTGTAATTTCGTTAAAGCCGTTATCCCAGTTTCCCGGTAGAGTCTGTTTCCACTTTTGCTTTCACAGAAGCTTGTCAGCAACTTCGTTTTTTCCTTCTCATCTTTCCATCTCTAGTACCTGGTAAAAGCCTGGTATATGATGGATGTTGGAAAATAATTTGATAAATTATCTTTCCTGCCTTTTTCATTCTTTCTACATTACCAATGGATGACTAGTAGTAGCTGGGTGGGCAGGAAGATCCTTCAAAATTTCAGAAGCTCAGCTATGGCCACATAAAACTGAGAGTGGCCTGTGGAGTCACTGTTAGCTCCACGGCTCCATCAGCACTGAAGTTCCTGTAGGCTGCGCTCAGAAGGGTGGCCTGTGCTGGGCTTTGCCACGTCTCTGCCCAGAGCAGCGTCTTTACTGCCAACATGTCTTTTGTGATAAAAGTGTCCATGCTGTCCTGGGCAATTCGATCATCAACTATACCACTCTTTGGCCTATCGAGGGGTTAGAGATGTCATCGACAACTCTCATTCCAACCTTAAGCCTCCTTTCCTTCAAAGGGGAGGAGGACCAACAAAGGGGCACAGATGAATAATATGCCCTTTAAACATGGGTTGGGAATAGCGAGCAAGTTAGCTCCATTAAATAAACAAAGATATCTGGTCTATTCCCAGTACAATACGCCTCTAATGAATCTAACTTGAGACACTAGAATTTTAATACATTATTTCAGGGACACTTTCTCATGGGAGCTATGACCTCAAAACCATTACTTGATTTTATCCCCATTTTATTTCTAGAGCAAAGGGGGCAGAAATATAATACGGTGTACAAGTATCAAATCATATCCTAGACAGGACTTGACCTCCCTAATCTTTTCTTAATGTTTTCCTGCCTTAAAAGAAACAGAAATTAAGCACTATCAACAGGGTGACCTAAGAAAACTCCCTAAATGATTCCTACTTCTTGAGCCACTCATCATGAAATCCTACATACAAAAGCTGAATTCACAATCTTAAATCTTAAAGGGCTACTTCTTTCAGCAAACTATATTCTGAAGACTAGAGAACATGTTGCTCTCAACGGTATTTTAGAGAACACATTAAATAAGAAGCAAACAGTTCGGGGGAGGATCCAAAAAAGAAATCAGGACAACAGACTGGTAAAGCTGTCTCGGGCGTCTCCACTAAACAAAGAGGCAAATACAGAACATTTACACCTATTTTTCTTTTACAAAATTTAAATGCTTTGGGTCGGGCACGGTGGCTCACGTCTGTAATCCCAGTACTTTAGGAGGCTGAGGCACACGGATCACCTGAGGTGGAGGCTGCAGTGAGCCGAGATCACATCAACTGCTTTCCAGCGTGGGTAACAGAGCAAGACTTTGTCTCAAAAAAAAAGAAAAAAAAAAAATTAAAATGCTTTGTATGAACTTTAACATATTAGGCAAATTTTTAGCAACATAATCAACTGATTCTCTTTTAAGCTTTTGGGCCACAGGAGCCATTTATTCAGCCAGTTCAGGAACAGCATGCCTGTCCCTTATAATTCTTGGCGAACAACTGCATTATCCAACAAATGTGAGCAGTGGGGTGGGGTGGGGGGGCGGTAGATGCAATTGGGAAATAAGACCCTAGTGAATTACTGTTCCTTGTCCACATTCATTCTAAACATGGGGAATGTGGATTCTATTATTAAAGCCATGGAATTTATAGGTAAATTCCATCACCACCTTTGGCTATTAAGGCACACCCCAATTTTTCTTTCTGACCAATGTGTAACAAATTTCTTTAAATGTAAGCAATCACAGGTGGTTAATGTTTAACTTTTTATTAAGAAACTAAGGCAAAACAACAGAATTCCAAAAAAATAAAGATACAGAATTCTATTTTAAATTCTAAACAAATATAAAAATCAGAGTTTACCAGTATTTTCGAGTAGAGGGAATGGCTAAATGCATTCGCAGTAATTACTTCTTCCTTACTAGCCTCAAGTTTGCACCCCTTTCCTTCCTGCTTCACTGGGACTGGAACATAGAATTTCTCATTCATCTTTCGCTACTGTAATTTTTGCTTCTATAGTCTAAAACTTCAGAGGAGCTTGTCTCTCTCCGTAGTTCTTTCTCTGTTCCTTCAGCAAATATGTGAGCACCTGCCTATTGGGCTTACGTGTTGTGGGTACAAAGATGAGTCCGTCAGAGATCCTGTCCCAGTTTAGGGGCGATATGATACCAATAAATAATCAATAAATAATTTTAAACAAGGTATAAATAAATACAGCATGAGTCAACTATAGATATATAAAACTAGGGAAATTTCAAGGAGAGATTACATTCAGCTAGAGAAACGGAGGAATGTTTCTGAGGACAGCATTTGGGCGGGGTGTGGCCTGTCCCTAGTAAAGGCTTCGAAGTGGTCCTGATTATCTACCACAGTCCCAACTGTGGAACTGTGGTGGTCTCGATTTCTGGAAAGTAATCTTTTCAATGCTAACCTTTAAAACTCCTTAAATTTCTGGCCCGGCACGGTGGCTTACGACTGTAATCCCGGCACTTTGGGAGGCGAGGTGGGTGGATGGCTTGAGGCCAGGAGTTCGAGACCAGCCTGGCCAACATGGCAAAACCCCCTCTACTAAAAATACAAGGATTAGGGCCGGGCGCGGTGGCTCACACCTGTAATCCTAGCACTTTGGGAGGCTTAGGTGGGTGGATCACAAGGTCAGGAATTCGAGACCAGCCTGGCCAACATGGTGAAACCCCGTCTCTACTAAAAACACAAAAATTAGCCAGGCGTGGTGCCGGGCGCCTGTAATCCCAGCTACTCAGGAGGCTGAGGCAGGAGAATCGCTGGAACCCGGGAGGCAGAGGTTGCAGTGAGCCAAGGTCGTGCACTCCAGCCTGAGTTACTCTGTCTCCAAAAAAGAAACACACACACCACTCCCCTTCTATCTCTTCAAACTACTCGCTTCTTCAAAACAACAACAAAAAAAATTAATAATAATATTAATATGACAATCTACATAGTTTGGGGACTTAAAAGTTAAAGCTGGGCACGGTGGCATACACCTGTAATCCCAGTTACTTGGGAGGCTGAGGCAGGAAGATTGCTTGAGCCCAGGAGTTCAAGACCAGCCTAGGCAACAGAGTGAGACCCTGTTTCCAAAAACAAACAAAAGTTCATTATACAATAGTTTTTTATGGTTTAGAGATCTGCTATTTTTGAAACTCTTTCTCCAGTCAAACCATTCTAAAAGGCAGAAAATGCCTAATCACTGAACAATGATTTCAAATATTAACTGGGTAAATCTTACTTTCTTTAGGTGTCTTATCGAATCTGTATCTACACTTTATGTGAATAAGGGAGATGAAATAAATGGCTTAACATTCAAGTCAAATAATGAAAAAATAATGGCAACTATGAAATGACATTAACCACAAATTCCTTGTATGAAAAGATTTAATGAATTATGAGCCATTGACCATTACAAACTTTAAGCCTTAATATTTCTTCTTTCCTATGTAAAACCAGGTAATTAAAACAGCCTGTCTCAAGTATGACAGAAGACCATAGTAGGAATAATAGTAACGTCTGCTTCCACATCTGCATGCTTCGTTCACGAACCAAAGAAAGTGCTCCACGTTTCCCAAGTCAACAAAGTACAGTCAGTCACACCCTCCCTGATCATACTATGAATTGAAATAGAACACTCCTTTGACTTTTAATAGCACTTTCCATCCACAGCACAAGTACCTTCCAATTATTTTCTCCTTTACCCTCAATATCCTTGTGAGGTAGTGAAGGGAGGGAGCAAGGATTTTTTTTTTTTTTTCCTATTTTGCAGATGAGAAAACTCAAGGTGAATTTTAGAACAATGGTTCTCAACCTTGGCAGCATATTGAAATGACCAAAAAGTTATAAAAATCCTTGACCAGCTCATATTCCAGACCAACATCAGAATCTTGGCATATGGAACCCAAAGCATCGATACGTCTTCAAACACTCCAAAGTGACTGCAAAGTGCATACAGCCAACGTTGAGAACCACTGGTTGGAATGATTTATACTCAATCTTCAGGCACAACTGTCTTCTACCTAAATGCTCTTCTCAGCACCAATGACAAAGATATTCCATTTCCTTGAACATTGTAGCAGTTTAATATTTTGTAGAGCTACTACTGGTTTTTAGTGACAAATTTACGTAAATGAAGGCTCTTCATTACCCAGATGCTCATGCTATTAACCTCAATTGCATATGATTTGCAAATGGGATATTCTGGAATTTAAACCTTTGAGACAAGAATGGCTTGTTAAATATTGAGCCAATTATTTCATTCTAGGTCCAATATGCAATAACCATGTGTTTCGGTTTTCCACTCAGCACCTTCAAAACTGTTGCAAATGAATGTTTACTAACAAGACAAAAGAGACAATTATAAACCAAACTCTCAACAAAAGCTCTTGGAATGGCCACATCACAACCTGAAAAAGAAACAAGTACTTAAAGGACTTGATCATTTTCTAACAAGTCCATCTTCATCCTGAACCACTTCTCGTTTAATCAAATTTTAAACTTTGCTGAATTGAGTTGTTCTACACCAGGAAAAATAAATTTCTATACCATCTATATTCTCTAATACATTTAACATATAATTCCACTCAATACAAGGAGGTTTCTTCTTAACCTGGACATCAAAAAGAATCTTTAACAGATTTCATCTTTTCAAGCAATGTATCAAATACACAATAAATACTTGTAAACTTTTCTGGTGGCAACAATAAATCTTTGTCCTATGGCTGAAATCCCTTGCTTCATAGGAGTATTGACGATCTTAACTCCCAAGGGCAACCCAAGAATCCCGGCCAGCTGCCTAGTGTCCCTAATTAGATTTAAAACAAAATACACATACAGCAAGAACTCAGAAGTACAAAGATTTTGCTTGCCTTTGCCAATTCCTATGTATCTAAAACCATACAATTTATACTTTCATACAGAAAGATGTCTGTTTCTTTTCCAACAAAAGAAAAACTCTCAGCTCATGTGGGTTGGATTATTAATTCAAAAGCGTTTTAGTGATGAGAAATAAGATTTGTAAGTCAAAATAGGAGTTAATGTTAAACTCTTCTACAGTGAAACCTTCAAATATTGCCAACCTGAAGTTTTCAGCACAAGGTGTCATATTTCAAGTCCCATGGGGGCAATTATCTATAATGAGATTAAGAATATTCTTAACCTGTTTCAGGTGGGTAAGTAAACATTTTCTTTATAGCCCCAATAACGAGTTTGAGGCTTAGATTAGTTGCATGATGTAAACAATATGAAATTAATTTTTTTGATAATATCTACAGCATTTATAAGGCTACAAAATAAAAGGACCATTAATCAATTCTTTTTTTCCTAGGCTCTAGGACTAATATTTGTGGCCAACAAGAGCAAATGGCAATGTTCTGTGTTATGAGACACTTTCTTAGAAGGCCAGAAATAAAACTGGATACCAAAAGATACACATTACTATTATGTTGAGATCATCCTTACTGATATATGTATAATTAGAAATAGATTTGCCTTCCCTCAATCTTTAGCCAGGAGATTGAGAGATCTTTACTATAATTTTGATAGTAAAAACAAAAACAAACCAGACTCTAACAGCTATGGGAACTGGAAGCCAAAAATAATACAAAATGAGTCAATACAACACATCTCCTCTTAAAATCCTCTTCTTTGTAGTTAACCTAGCTGTCCCCAAATGTTATTCCAATTTTGTAACCATGTAGTGGTTTTTAAGAAATTAGAACTAGAACAAAGCAACCTGTTTGTCCTTTTTGTTTTTTTTTACAGTTTTTTTTTTTACACACATATTGTATATACAACTTTTAAAATAGCTGCACAATTTTATATCTCACTTTTAGAGAAGTGCAGTCCAGGCAGACCATGCTTCTCAATATATTAAAAATATTAAATAAAACCCAACCAGTTTCATACTTTTCTAATAGTCAAGCTGGCCAGAAAAAAAGGGACTGGAGAAAGAACAGGCAGTTGTAAAATGGGATCAGTCTTCACAAACACACTACTTAAAAATCTTGCTATTTCCTTATCTTATCCCTTTGACAGCATCTCTACAATCTCACCTTTCAAGTTGGAAATAACACATTGCTAACTTGGAGACAACATCGGTTGCAACATGCATATGTCAACTGCCCACTCAACCAACTGCAACCCTGAGGATTTTTCTGGCCCAGTGGAAAGAGGAAACACGAAGATAATCTCTGCCGTAGAGTTGCTTCTCCAGTTTACAACTTCATGTGTTTTCAGGATGTTTCTTGGACATGCACGTATGACAGTCACTTCACGGTTCTACTTCCCATAAGCAGATCTCTCCTCCATTCTGTCATCACAAGAAAGCCACTGTCATCCGTCCAGAGGTTTTCCAAGGTAAACCAAAGTCACTTCTGTGTTGCCATACACAGCAGAAACTGCTGGGTATAAGCAGACCTTTGGAAGTCCTCTAAAGGCAACCCCCAGGAACTCATATCCACGTTCAAAAGCTAAAGTCTTATCTTCCATGTCCAAGATGACTCGAATTCTTTCTCCTATCTGCAAACAGACATCGAAAGGTTAGAAGAAAATCTGCCAAGGGCATAGCTAGAAGACACAAGACACAAATCAAGAATTTGAAAATATTAAGAATATTATCCTGAAAGCTGTCTAGAAAAATCACAAGGGAAGCTTTCTAGTCAGGGAGAAACATCTACAAAAAAAGGACATACATCTGGTCAGGTATGGTGGCTCATGCTTGTAATCCCAGCACTTTGGGAGGCTGAGGCGGGCGGATTGCTTGAGCCCAGGAGTTCAAGACCAGCCTGGAAAACATGGTGAAAACCCATCTCTACTAAAAATACAAAAATTAGCTGGGTGTGGCGGCGCAAAGCCGGTATCACACCACTGCCCACTACACTCCAGCCCGGGTAACAAATCACAAATGCTTACTTGATAGTTTTGTTTCTAAGACTCACATGGAATCTACATTTAATTACTAACAATTTAAATGTTCCACCTGAACACTCTCTAGATTGATTTTATTCACTCTTTGTTTAAAGGTTTTTCTTAAGGTTAACACTAAAATCTATAACTTGGCATATTTCACCAAAAAGAACAATCTAAATCAGCTTCTCAAATTACTATACTATACATACAATGAAATTTTTTTTTTGAGACCCACTCTTGCTCTGTCGCCCAGGCTGGGGTGCAGTGGCGCGATCTCGGCTCACTGCAAGCTCCGCCTCCTGGGTTCATGCCATTCTCCTGCCTCAGCCTCCCCAGTAGCTGTGACTACAGGTGCCCGCCACCTCGCCCGGCTAGTTTTTGTATTTTTAGTAGAGATGGGGTTTCACCGTGTTAGCCAGGATGGTCTCAATCTCCTGACCTCGTGATCTGCCCGCCTCAGCCTCCCAAAGTGCTGGGATTACAGACGTGAGCCACCGTGCCCAGCCATACAATGCAATATTATTCAGCCATAAACAGAAATAAAATTTTGATATATGCTACAACATAGACCCTGAAAATATTATGCTAAGTGAAATGAGTCAGACACAAAAGGCTAAATGGTATGATTCCATTTACATAAAGTATCTAGAATAGTCAAATACATATAGTTGTAGAATAGAGTTTACCAGGGGTGGGGAATGAAGGAAACAGGGAATGAACATAATAGAGATTACAATGGGGTGAGGAAAAAGTTTTGGGTATAGATAGAGGTGACGGTTACACAACGTGTGAATGTATTTAATGCCACTGAATTGTATACTTACAAATAGTTAAAATAATAAATATGTATGTTTCACCACAATTTTAAGAATCACCATAGTAAGACACATAGCTTTTATTTTATTTTATTTTTTTTATTTTGAGACAGAGTCTCACTGTCTCCCAGGCTAGAGTGCAGTGGCGTGATCTCAGCTCACTGCAAGCTCCACCTCCCGGGTTCACGCCATTCTCCTACCTCAGCCTCCCAAGTAGCTGGGACTACAGGCGCCCGCCACCACACACCCAGCTGATTTTTTGTATTTTTAGTAGAGACAGGGTTTCACTGCATTAGCCAGAGTGGTCTCGATCTCCTGACCTCATGATCTGCCCGCCTCAGCCTCCCAAAGTGCTGGGATTACAGGCATGAGCCACCACGCCCGGCCTGACACAGCTTTTAAAGTTTACAGAGTAGTTCCACATATAATGTGGAATCATGAATAATCCAATCTGGCTACAAATTCTAACACAGAATATAGAATAGGCTTATTAAATAGTCAATTTGTGGTTCATAACTCTGAAACACCTGTTATAAAAACCAGCAGCACTGATTATTAAACGAAACTGGAAGCAGAATATATCCAGATTTTTCTCATTTGGAAAAGTAAGCAAAAAAAAAAACAAAGGATGTTTCATCTTTATGGTCTGCATTTATAAAAGGATGTTGCATCTACAAAATTGGAAAGAGAAAGTCCTAATGTTTGCAATCAAAATTTAATTCTTCCTGATTATGATAACCCCTGCTATTGTCATTTACTTTCCTTCACTGTATTTCCTGTTAACAGTAACTGCCAACATCTGCTTTTTTCCTCCCTTTGCCCACCTCACAGATTAACCCATTTTATGGATCTAAGAACCTCCAAATCATCACCACCACCACCACCACCACTCATACCAACAAAATATTAACAACAAAGTAGAAATGAAAAGCTAATTCTGTTGGGTATTTGTTTTGTGTCTTATTTGTATTATCCCATTTAATCCTCACACTAATCCTAGGAATTTTCATCCCTATTTTACAGAAGTTGAAACTAAGTAACAATTACTCCTGGTGAAATTTGCAAATTTGCTTCACCTTTGAGCATACAGCATGCACAAAGCACAGGGTGGAGAAAGCAGAAGTCTTACCATCTTTAGGTGTCAGGGGGTAAAACTTGGGAGACAGCAGAGCAACTGGAAATTTAGAGGAGGAACTCCAGAAGCAACAGAACCACAGAAAGGATGAACCCCAAAATCTGAGAATTAACTGCCCAAATCCTTGAATGACCACTATATTACAAAGGCACAGGGTAAACCCCCAGGATTGAAAAAGCAGCAAAGCTGAAAAAACTGAGCAGACGTTAGCTGCTATACATCACAAGAGACAGAATTTATAGTTTGAGTAGAAGCAAGTTAACTGCCTAGTAAAACAAGAAAACCTATACTTTTCAGAATAAAGCAGTTTCTAGAAACAAAACATTCAGGAGTTACTACTACATATTATCTACACATCTAGGTTTCAATAAAAAAATTACTAGATATGAAAAGAAACAGGAAAGTGTGATTCATATTTAGGGGAAAAAAGAGCAATCAATAGAAGCTGAACCCAAGTGGGCCTAAGTGTTGGATTTGGCAAAGACTTCAAAGCAGCTATTATAAATATGTCCAAATAATTTTTAAAAAATATAATATAAATAAACAAGGAATCTCAATAGAGAAAAGGAAATTTGCTCTAAAAAAGAACCAGGCCGGGTGCAGTGGCTCACACCTGTAATCCCAGCACTTTCACTTTGGGAGGCCAAGGCGGGCGGATCATGAGGTCAAGAGATCGAGACCATCCTGGCCAACATGGTGAAACCCCGTCTCTACTAAAAATACAAAAATTAGCTGGGCATGGTGGCACGTGCCTGTAGTCCCAGCTACTCAGGTGGCTGAGGCAGAAGAATCACTTGAACCCGGGACTCGGCGGTTGCAGTGAGCCCAGATTGTGCCACTGCACTCCAGTCTGGCACCAGAGCAAGACTCTGTCTCAAAAAAAAAAAAAAAAGAAAAAAAAAAGAAAATTCTAAAGCTGAAGTGTACAATTAGCAAAATTTACTAGCCCAGCTCAATAGTAGAGGTGAGATGGCAAAAGAAAAAAATTTATAACCTTGAATACAGAACAACACAAATTATCTAATTTAGGTCAAGCACAGTGGTTCACACCTATAATCTCAGCACTTTGGGAGGCTGAGGCAGGCAGCTGCTTGAGCTCAAGAGTTTGAGACCAGCCTGGGCAAAATGGCAAAACCCTGTCTCTACAAAAAATACAAATATTAGCCGGGCATTGGTGGGGAGCAACTGTAGTCCCAGCTACTCTGGAGGCTGAAGTGGGAGGATCGCTTGAGCCCGGAAGGCAGGTTTCAGTGAGCCAAGATCATCGCACCACTGCACCACTCCAGCCGGGGCGTCAGGGCAAGACACTATCTCAAAAAAAAAAAAAAAAAAAAAGAAAGAAAGAAAAGAAAAGAAATTATCTAATGCAAAGATTAGAGAGAAACAAGGTTGGGGAAAAAAAAAGAACAGAGCTTCAGAGGCAGAGATAAGGACAACATCAAGCAGTCCAACATTTACATTAAAGGTAAATGAACTAAACACTTAAAAGTCAGAGACCAAAGCTGGGTGAGGTGGCTCACACCTGTAATCCCAGCACTTTGGGAGGTCGAGGCGGGTGGATCACTTGAGGTCGGGAGTTCGAGACCAGCCTGACCAACATGGAGAAACCCCGTCTCACTGGGCACGGTGGTTCACGCTTGTCATCCCATGACTTTGGGAGGCTGAGGTGGGCGGATCACGAGGTCAGGAGTTCGAGACCAGTCTGGCCAACATGGTGAAACCCTGTCTCTACTAAAAATACAAAAATTAGCTGGGTGAGGTGGCGCTTGCCTGTAATCCCAGCTACCCAGGAGGCTGAGGCAGGAGAACTGCTTGAACCGGGACCTGGGAGGCAGAGGTTGCAGTGAGCCGAGATCATGCCATTGCACTCCAGCCTGGGCAACAAGAGTGAAACTCCGTCTCAAAAAAAAAGTCAGAGACAGAGACTGGGTTAGATAAAAATCAAGATCCAACTATATGCTGTGTAGGAGCTCCACTTTAAATACAAAGACAGATTGGCAGAGGATTACTAGAGTCAAAGGAGGTTATTTCATAATAAAAGAATAAGTCAGGCAGGGAGATATAACAATTAGAAATGCATATGCACCAGTAGTAACAGAGCTCCAAAATACATGAAGCAAACACTGACAGAACTAAAAGAGGAAAGAGACAAATTAGTAAGCATAGATGGAGATTTCAATACTCCTTTCAGTAATGATAGAAGGGGTAAAAAAAAAATCAGTAACACTATATAAGACTTAAATATTATCAATCGACTTCACCTAATTCTCATTTACAGAATATTCCATTCAACAAAAGAATATACATTTTTTCAAGCACACATGGGATACTCATCAAGAAAGACCACATATTAGAATAAAACAAATCTCAATAAACTTAAAAGGACTGAAACCATAGAGCATGTTCTCTGAAAAACACAGACTTAAGTAAGGACTTTCACTTACAAAATCATCACAAGGGTAAGTGATAGGACTTTCTTTTTAGTGATAAAGTCTACACACCCTTCTCCTTATAGTATCTGCAGAGCCTAAAAGGATAGTGAGGAAACATTCTCTGAAACCTCAGGAAATGGGATGTACTTTTGGTTCTTCTGGTTTAGTATGCCTGCCTTGAGGTCATTACTGAGGCTGGATCTTTCACACCACATGTGGCTCTGAAATATGCAGCCTATAGTTCTTTAAAGACTTCCAGTTTCTTATCAGATTATTGTATATTACACTCTGCTGAGTCTATCGTAATAAATATGGCTTTTACAAATAGGAACTATAATTTTAACTTGAGTCAAATGAGTATGCTTTAAGCCTAAGATGAAAAGAATAAAAAATACAGCAGTTTGCCTGAATCTGCCTGTCTCTACAGAAATCACTGATGCCTCCAGGGGCTCTGAATCCGCAGACAGAGGGTATGTGTGCATGTGCATGCACAGAGATGTATTTACTGGGGTAAGGAGCCTAGAAAAAGATGTGGAAGTGCCATGATATAGGAAAGATGACCATCTAGAGCAGGGGTATTCAATCTTTTGGCTTCCCTGGACCACAACAGAAGAATTGTTTTGGACCACACATAAAATACACTAACACTAAAGAGAGCCAATCAGCTTTAAAAACAAAAAATTGCAAAACACTCTCACAATGTTTTCAGAAAGTTTATGAATTTGCATTGGGTGGCAGTCAAAGCCATCGTGGGTACCTGCAGGCTGTGGGGTGGACAAGCTTGATACAGAGCATGAACTGGCAAACTACGGCCCCTGGACCCAATCTGTCCCGCAGCCCACAAACAAGGTCTGTGGAATACGGCCACGTTCATTCATTTACGTATTATCGATGACTGCTTTTGTACTATAGAGGTGCAAGTTGTGACAGATCCTTACCTTGAAAATGACATTAAAAAAAAAAAAGTTGTGACAGAGACCATACGGACTGCAAAGCTGAAAATATTTACTGCCTGGCCCTTACCAAAAGGTTTGCCAACCCCTGATCTGGAGCAAAGACAGGCTGCTTAAACTTGTATTAGGAAACAAATATTGAGAAAGATCATTTACATATTTATTTAAAAACGGTCAAAAAATCTCCCTGAGGCCGGGCGTAGTGGCTCACGCCTGTAATTCCAGCACTTTGGGAGGCCAAGGCAGGTGAATCACGAGGTCAGGAGTTCAAGACCAGCCTGGCCAAGATGGTTAAACCCCATCTCTATTAAAAATACAAAAATTAGCTGGGCATGGTGGCAGGTGCCTGTAATCTCAACTACTTGGGAGGCTGAGGCAGAGAATTGCTTGAACCTGGGAGGCAGAGGTTGCAGTGAGCTGAGGTCACACCACTGCACTGCAGCCTGGGCAACAGAGCGAGATTCTTAAAAAAAAAAAAAAAAGATTATTTTCCTGCATAGCCAAAATCAAAATATAACACCCAACAAAATTAACTATAACCTCCTAACATTTAAAAGCAAACAAACAAAAAAAAAACCTTGAAGTCTTGGTATTTGAAAAGATAAAAAATAATAAAAATAAAAATTACTAAAAAGACAAAACTGCTACATGAAAATTTGTAAATTTAAAACAAATTAAAGCATGATTTGACAAAGGCCCATACTTGAGAAAAACCCATTTCTCACCTGATATTTTGGTGCATTGTTGCACTGTGGAAAACTGCCATTGACTTCTCCATTATGTAGTAGATTATTGTCCACCAGATTCCAGCCCCAGCTCTGGTCATCACTGCCCAACAATGCCACGTAACCTTGGCACTGCATGGGGGCCCGTTTCGTGGCAATTCCAATCACTGCCACAGTGCCCAGAGGGCCCTCCCACCACACCTCCCATGCATGGCGGCCCTCACTGAAACCAATCTTGGTCCTTGCACCATCAGTGCTCTGAGCAATGGGGTTTCGATGTAAAGTAAAGCCATTCTTCTTAATGTAGACATTCCTGGAGCAGTCATTAGTGCTGAAGGCATGTTGAAAAGCACGTATCTAAAAAAATGAAAAATAGACCAAATAAATAACGTTATTTTTCTTAAATATTAAAAATTTCAGGCTGTATGTTTTTAAATAATGAACTTATATATTTTAAAAAACACAAGTATTTCCAAATAATGGCTAAAGTTTCAGGATGGGATACTAACAGAATAAATAACATTAAAAGTAACTGCCAAACGTTTCATCACTGACCAAAATTTTAAATTGTAGTATTTCCTCAAACAGACTTCTTAAAACATCAAAAGACACCAAAAAAAAAAAAAAAAAAAAAAAAAAAAAAAATCCTTATATCTTAGAGATAATACTGAAACGTTTATGGATAAAATAATGATATCTGGGGAACTGCTTTGAAATATCCAGAGATAGAGTGGGAAAGTGTGCAAGATAAATATGAAACTAGACTGGCCATAAGTTAATCATTGGCAAAGCTTGGTGATAGGTATAAGGAAGTTCATCAAACTATTTTCTCTACTTTTGTTTGTATTTGATATTTTTATATCAAAAAGTTGAGACATAGTTTTCATATGGGCAATGCTGTCATCAAAAATAATTATATTTTACATAAAATAGAAACTTTAATCATAGCAACTCTAAAGTTTATGAAAAATTTTAGTAAACACAAACTACTTTAGATCCTCAGCCTACTTGCTGGATATGACTTACACAACAAAAAAAAAATCACCAATCTCATTTTACCAAATCAAACAATCCCCTAGATAGCATCTAGGTTCAAGTACTAGAATTTATAAAGAGAAGCTATCAATAAGACAACTTAGTTGACTCTTCAGCAAAAACAAAAGTTTACACTTCCAAAATAAAGAGGGTATGAAAATAGCTCTTCTATACAAACAATAACAATTTCTCATGAACAGTTTTAAACTTTTAGTTTGTGTATTTAAAATTTTTTTTAGACGAGGTCTCTGTCACCCAGACTGGGAGTGCAGTGGTACAATCGTAGCACACCGCGGCCTTGAACTCCTGGGCTTGAGTGGTCTCCCATCTCAGCCTCCCAAGTAGCTGGGGTTACGGGTTCGAGTCACTACGCCTGCCTGGTTTGTATGTTTTTAAAAAATCCCTTCTTTACTTTAGCCAAACTACCCAAAAGCAGTGGAAGGCTGGGACCTATGCTTTGGTGAACCTGAGAAATCAACTCCAGAGTCACAGAAGCTCAGCATTTAGGAAGACCCTTAAAGGCCACCTAGTCCTTCTCAGGGATCTCAACGCGAGTGAGTGCGAGAGGCCCAAAGAGAGGCCAAGTATCCGGCTCCCTCACCACCTGTTCATTTGTCACTCGCTGGCACTCTACTGTTTCGCTGTACTGCAGGGCACAGATTTTAAAAAGGACTGTTTCCAATATCCCCTGCATTCATAAGGAGGCTACAAAACTCAAGCATTCCCAATGTTTTTCCTATCTGCTCGTATTATAAAATACTTTAAGGCACTTATAAGACCAAAACATAAGATTCAGTGAAGGCGCTGGGCGCGGTGGCTCACCCCTGCAATCCCAGCACTTTGGGAAGGCAAGGTGGGCAGATCGCTTGAACTTGGAGTTCAAGACCAGCCTGGGCAATGCGGCGAAACTTCAACTCCAGTAAAAATACAAAAAATTAGCTGGGCATGGTGGTGCTCGCTTATAATCCCAGCTACTTGGAAGGCTGAGGCAGAAGCAATGCTTAAGCCCAGGAGGCAGAGGATGCAGTGAGCTGAAATTGCACCACTACACTCCAGCCTGGGTGACAGAGCAAGACCCTGTCTCAAAAAAAAAAAAAAAAAAAAAAAAAAAGAAAGAAAGAAAAGAAAAGGAGATTAAATGGGGGAAGGAACATGTCCCCAAAACAGCAAATACTATCTAAATAACTCAAGAGAGTAATATCAATAATTCACCATAAAATAATTAATATTTGCCTATGCCTATTCCCCAATTCTTACAAATTCCAATTGCACACTGACACTATTGACAGCCTCTTCCTCAAACTTTTTTTTTTTTTTTTTTTTTTTTTTTGAGACAGAGTGTCGCTCATGTCACCTAGTCTGGAGTGCAGTGGCTCAATCTCAGCTCACTGCAACCTCTGCCTCCTGGGTTCAAGCGATTCTCCTGTCTCAGCCTCCCCCAAGTAAATGGGATTACAGACGTGGACCACCACACCTGGCTAATTTTTGAATTTTTAGTAGAGACAGGGTTTTACCATGTTGGCCAGGATGGTCTCAAACTCCTGGCCTCAGGTAAACTGCCTGCCTCAGCCTCCCCAAGTGCTGGGATTACAGGCATGAGTCACCACACCCGGCCCTCTCTTCCTCCAACTTCTATGACACCTTCCTATTTCCCTGGACTGATCCTGTATCATTTCCTTTTTTGGTGACCACCCCTCCTCCACCACCACCAAATTCTCCAAACTCAGCTCTCAACTCTCTATCTGAATTATTTCCAGACCTGTCTTTCTAAAACATCACCTTTACTACATCTCATTCCAGTTCTGTAACCTTTGGTAGTTCCATACTTGGTACCATTACCAACTGCAAATTCTTCTGCCTGGCTTTCAAAGCCCTCCAAATCGGATTCTTCCTATTTCCCTTTCTACCTTGATGATGTTCTTCTTGCTTACAGTATTATACGTGTTTTCTTCTCCCACACATTCTCTAAGACCCCCTCTATTAAGCTATTTTTTTTTTTGAGACCGAGTCTCGCTCTGTCGCCCAGGCTGGAGTGAGTGGTGCGATCTCGGCTCACTGCAAGCTCCGCCTCCCGGGTTCACGCCATTCTCCTGCCTCAGCCTCCTGAGTAGCTGGGACTACAGGCGCCCGCCACCTCGCCCGGTTAATTTTTCCTATTTTTAGTAGAGATGGGGTTTCCCTGTGTCAGCCAGGATAGTCTCGATCTCCTGACCTCGTAATTCGCCCACCTTGGCCTCCCAAAGTGCTGGGATTACAGGCATGAGCCACAGCGCCCGGCCTACTAAGCTATTCTTAACCAGGGCCACCCAATTCCCTTTGTTTCTTCCTCTGCTGAGTGCTTACCCACCACTTTCTGTACCGCATCACAATTTAGTAGCTCTTATTTTCTAAAACATCTTTAACCACTAATTCTAGTAAAAAATAACTTGCAAAAAAATCTAATCTAATCTAAATTGATCAAACCTCTATGGGAAACAGAGGACAGCAGAACATGTCAAGCAACACCATGATAATGAAATCAGCAAAATCGAGCTGAGAGTAAACCACCTGGTTTCCTCAACAAATAAGATGGGAGGGTTGGGGAGATGGTGAGTGAATATGTAGACTAAAACAGCCTTAAGAGACATACCAACCTTTGCCATGGGACCCTTATATAGATCTTGATTATATAAAACATAAGTTTAAAATGCAACTTTTTTTTTTTTTTTGAGACGGAGTCTCCCTCTGTTGCCCAGGTTGGAGTGCAGTGGCCGGATCTCAGCTCACTGCAAGCTCCGCCTCCCAGGTTTACGCCATTCTCCTGCCTCAGTCTCCCGAGTATCTGGGACTACAGGCGCCCGCCACCTTGCCCAGCTAGGTTTTTGTATTTTTTAAGTAGAGACGGGGTTTCACCGTGTTAGCCAGGATGGTCTCGATCTCCTGACCTCGTGATCTGCCCATCTCGGCCTCCCAAAGTGCTGGGATTACAGGCTTGAGCCACCGAGCCCAGCCTAAAATGCAACATTTAACATTTATGAGACAACTGGCAATTTGAACACTGAATTTTTGATATTAAGGAATTAATGTAAATTTATATTTAGATGTGATAAGCATACTGTGATTACACTGTCTTTATTTTTTAGAAACAGATACTGGAAACTTCATACGAAATGGGAAAACAGGGCAGGCATGGTGGCTCACACCTGTAATCCCAGCACTTCAGGAGGCCGAGGCGGGCGGATCACAAGGTCAAGAGATCGAGACTGTCCTGGCCAACATGGTGAAACCCCGTCTCTACTAAAAATACCAAAATCAGCTGGACGTAGTGGCAGGTGCCTGTAGTCCCAGCTACTTGGGAGGCTGAGGCAGAAGAATCACTTGAACCCAGGAGGTGGAGGTTGCAGTGAGCTGAAATCGCGCCACTGCACTCCAGCCTGGGTGACAGAGCGAGACTCTGTCTTAAAAAAAAAAAAAAAAAACAGGGAAAATAAAGACCAAATTAATAAATTAAAAACAATCCATAGCCTCACAGTCCCATGCACAACCTGGATTTTGTTATGTCAAAAGCAGCATGAAGACCTAGCTTAAAATGTAGGTCTGAACTTCAGAGAATTCTCATCAGATGCCAAATACGACTGAAATAATGCTACGGGGTAATATGTAAAACATGAACTTAAAAAAAAAAAACTAAACAGACTAACAAACTCCACTTTCCTGTTTTATGCTATCCTAAACCTTTTCCTGTCCTTCTCTGTTATCCAGGCTCCTGGGAAAATCCATTTGACGCCTCCATCTTCCTCATCCCATTCACCTAGTCAGCTGTCCACCTATGTATATTGTTTTCTACAACAGCTCTCCAGCCATCCCCTTCTCTCCTCTAGGTACCTGTCCCGGTCTGAAGTGCCTCTGGTGCAGGCACTAACCCCTGCCCTCTCCAACGCATCTAAGTTCTTTTAAAGTATAAGCCTTTGTCACTCTGCTGCTCAAACTTCTATGGTTTACAACTGTCCAGTACAAACCCAAACTATAGACTGAAGGCTATATTTCAAGGCCCTCCATGATATAGCTAGTCCCATAACATAGCTTTATGATATTTCCCTCTACTCCCTTTCATTCAATCTAACTGTATTATTTTATATATTTAGCGCAGATCTCTCCTCTAAGCTCCAACCTCCAACAGCTGCCTATTTGAAATCTGTCTCAAAAATACTATAAATGCTGCTCTCCCAAAACTGAACTCATTGCCATTTCTTCAAAACTTAGCCCACCAGCCTGGGCAACATTATGAGACCACATCTCTACAAATAAAAATTAAAGAGCCGGGCGCGGTGGCTCAAGCCTGTAATCCCAGCACTTTGGGAGGCCGAGACGGGAGGATTACCAGGTCAGGAGATCAAGATCATCCTGGCTAACACGGTGAAACCCCATCGCTACTAAAAAAAAATTTAAAAAGCTAGCGTGGCAAGGTGGCGGGCGCCTGTAGTCCCAGCTACTCGGGAGGCTGAGGCAGGAGAATGGTGTGAACCTGGGAGGCGGAGCTTGCAGTGAGCTGAGATCCGGCCACTGCACACTCCAGCCTGGGCAACAGAGCCAGACTCCGTCTCAAAAAAAAAAACAAAAAATTTAAAATTAGCTGGGCGTGGTGACACATGCCTGCAGTCCCAGCTACACAGGAGGCTGAAGTGGGAGGATCGCTTGAGCCCAGGAGTTCAAGGCTGCATGTAGTGAGCTATGATCATTCCACTGCATTCCAGCCAGGGCAACAGAGCAAGACCTCATCTCAAAAAAAAAAAAAAAATCTAGATCAAATGATCTCTACATTATGTGAGCCAAATTCTAGGATTCATCCTTACCACTTCCCTCTTCCTCATCCCTACTTCAAATCTATTGTCAAGTTCTGTAGATTTTTACTTACTAAATCTGTCCATTTCCATCTCCTCTACTACCTACTTCCTAATTGACCTACCATATTCCAACCTGTTCTCCATACTAAAGTCAGAAGTAATCTCTTAAAACGCAAAATAAGGCCGGGCGCGGTGGCTCACGCCTGTAATCCCAGCACTTTGGGAGGCCGAGATGGGCAGATCACGAGGTCAGGAGATCGAGACCATTCTGGCTAACACGGTGAAACCCCGTTTCTACTAAAAAAAAAAAAAAAAAAAATTAACCGGGCATGGTGTGGGCGCCTGTGGTCCCAGCTACTCGGGAGGCTGAGGCAGGAGAATGGCGTGAACCTGGGAGGCTGAGCTTGCAGTAAGCCGAGATCGCGCCACTGCACTCCAGCCTGGGGGACAGAGCGAGACTCTGTCTCAAAAAAAAAAAAAAAAAGGCCGGGCGCGGTGGCTCAAGCCTGTAATCCCAGCACTTTGGGAGGCCGAGACGGGCGGATCACGAGGTCAGGAGATCGAGACCATCCTGGCTAACACGGTGAAACCCCGTCTCTACTAAAAAAAATACAAAAAAAAACTAGCCGGGCAAGGCGGCGGCGCCTGTAGTCCCAGCTACTCGGGAGGCTGAGGCAGGAGAATGGCGTGAACCCGGGAGGCGGAGCTTGCAGTGAGCCGAGATCGCGCCACTGCACTCCAGCCTGGGGCACAGAGCAAGACTCCGTCTCAAAAAAAAAAAAAAAAAAAAGCAAAATAATCATACTACCAATCCCCACACCTCAAATCCTTCTTGCTTAAAATTCAAAATGGCTTCCCTATACTTTGGCCCCAGTTCACTTCTTCTATCTTTTTTTTTTTTTTTTTTTTTTTTGAGACGGAGACTGGAGTCTCGCTTTGTCGCCCAGGCTGGAGTGCAGTGGCCGGATCTCAGCTCACTGCAAGCTCTGCCTACTGGGTTCATGCCATTCTCCTGCCTCAGCCTCCCGAGTAGCTGGGACTACAGGCGCTGCCACCTCGCCCGGCTAGTTTTTTTTTTTTTTAATATATTTTTTAGTAGCGACGGGGTTTCACCGTGTTAGCCAGGATGGTCTCGATCTCCTGACCTCGTGATCCGCCCGTCTCGGCCTCCAGCATCACCTTTGCTCTGTGCTCCAGCCACATTGACGTAGTTTCCATCCCTCACACCCATAAGGTTCCCTCCTGGAAGGCCATTCTCTCTCCCCTTGGCCTACTTATCATCCTTCAGATCTGAGTACATGGATCACTTCCTCTGAGAAAGCCTTCCCCCACCTCTCTACCTAGGTTAAATCCTCCACTACTGACAATCAGAGCACTAGGTATCCTTCCTTCATACCACTATACCAGATGCAGTTTTACATCTGTGTGATTATTTGATTAATATCCCATTTCCCCTACTAGACTGTAAGCTCCATAAGGCAAGACATCCATAAGAGTCTGTTTCTTTTATCTGCCATTGCTTCTGCAAAACTGAGCATAGTGCCTGGCACTCATTTTTTTAAATAAAAATATACGTTGTACAAACCTTTTACTTTCCTCTTGTACTGCTTCTGTTCAGAGTACTTCCTCTTTCTAAAATATTCAACTCCTTCTCATCTTTAAAATTCAGCTCAAATATAACCTCAACCTCAAATCTTCTCCAATCCTCCACTCAATTTGTAAATTTCTCCTTTCACTGAACTTCTAGTACACTTTTCTATGTCTGTAACAGTAAGGAGCAGTTTTTACCACACATTAACAGTTCTTTCCATACGTTTTTTTCTCCTCTACTAGATTGAAAGACTTTCCTGCTAGACTATTTGACTCCTTTTGAATTAATCTTTTGTCCTGAAAATATTCGAGAAAAGTCCTACAATGTGTGAATGAACAGTGATTGGTACAAGTCTACAACATCTATAATGCACATAGCAGAGAGGCAAAGTATTAAAAACCTCAGAAACCTAAAATATCTCTGGAAGGATACAAATCGTAAGACAGGTTGCATACCTGGAGAGGAACTGGGTAGCGGGGGGACAAGGATGAAAGGAAAACATTTTGCTTGATATTATTTTGCTTCTATTGAAGCTTGACTCACACGACACATTATCTATTACATATTATAATATGATTCTTGAATCATGTGAACATTTCTATTACAAGTCAATTACCAAAACAACAACTCCTAGTTTAGGCTGGGTGCAGTGGCACACGCCTGTAACCCCAGCACTTTGGAAGGCTGAGGTGGGAAGATCGCTTGAACCCAGAAGTTTGAGACCAGCCAGGCAACAAGGTGAGACCCCGTGTCTGTAAAAAATAAAAAAGTAGCCAGTGTGGTGGCACATGCCTGTAGTTCCAGCTACTTGGGAGGCTAAGCTAAGGAGATCACTTGAGCTCAGGAGGTCGAGGCTGCAGTGAGCTATGATTGCACCACTGCACTCCAGCCTACCAGACAGACTGAGACCCTGTCTCAAAAACAACAACAAAAACTCCTAGTTTAAAATAAGTAAAAACAATAAGCTTTATGGAAAAACAAATACTAAATAAAATTTATGAAACTTACACATTTACCAAAGTAGGACAAAATTCCAATAATCTGCACTCACCTATATAAATTACAACCAGTATCCACTGAATAGCCACCGTGCACAAATAGTTCTAGTAAATTATTGTTATTTCGCTTAATAGAAAAACAACTTGAGGCCGGGCGCGGTGGCTCACGCCTGTAATCCCAGCACTTTGGGAGGCTGAGGCAGGCGGATCACGAGGTCAGGAGATCGAGGTCCGTACTGGCTAACACGGTGAAACCCCGTCTCTACTAAAAATACAAAAAATTAGCTGGGCGTGGTGGTGGGCACCTGTTGTCCCAGCTACTTGGGAGGCTGAGGCAGGAGCATGGCGTGAACCTGGGAGGCGGAGCTTGCAGTGAGCCGAGATCGCGCCACTGCACTCCAGCCTGGGCGACAGAGCCAGACTCCGTCCCCAAAAAAAAAGAAAGAAAAAAGAAAAGAGAAACAACATGATAGTTGACATATTTAATGGCAATGTTCCCTATCTTCTATAACTAAAACCACTTTTACTATAGATGTATAAATTTTACATACTTCACATGAAAAAAAATTTTTTACTTTACGCCGACCCCTGTTGGCAAGCTAGTATTAAAAAGGGATGTTACTGCGCGGTGGTTCACGCCTGTAATCCCAGCAGTTTCGGAGACCAAGGCGGATGGATCACCTGAGGTCGGGAGTTCGAGGCCAGCGTAACCAACATGGAGAAACCCCATCTCTACTAAAAATACTCAATTAGCCGGGTGTGGTGGCACATGCCTGTAACCCCAGCTACTCGGGAGGCTGAGGCAGGAGAATCGCTTGAACCCGGGAGGCAGAGGTTGCAGTGAGCCGAAATCACGCCATTACACTCCGTCTCAAAAAAAAAAAAAAAAAAAAAATGCATTTATTATGTTTACTACATTGCAATCAGACTTTATCTTCTCTTATATATGATCTTGGTTGACTGCTATACTGAACAGCTGTTAACCATTAAGCTGAACCCAAGGCCAAGACCCTTTGTTTATATGGCCTGAGAATCCTTTCAGCCCTACCACAACCTGTTCTTGACATTTTTATTTTATATATGAAGGCGGGCGGAATATGCACAAGAATCTAGGAGAAAAAAAAAGGACGCAGCGAAACTGTAATCAGCACCTTAGATGACAAACAGAAGAAGAGAGACACGCCATCCATGTGGAACTATTAAAAAGTTAGCAAGGAAACAGCCAACAACAGTAGGACAAGGCGGTATGTTAAGTGGTGCCCGTGGATGTTCTATAAAGGCCTGTATCTTTAAGTGAGCAGGATGACTAGGACTACACCCACTTGTGAGCCTCAAATATAGTGGAGGGAACTAAAGAGAACTTGGGGGAAAATAATGAAAAAAAAAAGGTTAAAAATCAGAGTTTGGAAAAGATGAGATAAACGTGGAGTAAAAGCAAACTAGAAACTTAGAAACTAAGCCCCTGTTAAGGTAGCGGGGATTATTTAATATAATGAAGTCTATTTGGAGGCCAGGGGGAAAATTAGGATGAGGGCATTAAAAGGTACAAGAGTGGTGGTCTGTCTTTAACGGGGAAAGCTGCCAAAAGTTGAATGAGTGATGCAAACTACCTAGTTGTTTGAAAAGTGGATGACGGAAGTGGGGTGGGTTAAGGAGCAGAACTTCGATCCAAAAAAAAGAGAATCTTTATGTTGGGGGGAGGTGAGGAAGGTACTGACTGGAGCCGTGGAAAGGCGGGCTGGTGAGGCGAGGCGTCTGACTCAGAAGCTTGGATGAGAAACACCGGGAACGACGCCGGGGAGCGGGACTGGGGACAGCGGTGTGGCCCGGGGCGCTCTCACCTTGGCCTTGTAGCTGGGCAGGTTGCAGAGGATGTCCGTGCGCAGAGCCTCTTCTGCCAGGCTGCGGGCGCACAGGCTCCGCCACACCTCGCTGTTCTCATCGCCGTGCAGGCAGCGGTACCAGTGCTTGCACACCAGGGCGCAGCTCCGCAGCTCGGACAGCTCCAGGTAAGAGAACACCAACTCCAGCACCCGGCTGGGCAGCCGGCCCCCGGCCCCCGCGGCCCCAGAGCCCGAGCCCGCGCCCGCGCCCGCGCCGCCGCCGCTACAGCCAGCGCCGCCCGAGGCTGCCCCAGCCCCCGGGGCCGGCGCCGCCATCGCCTCACCAGCCGGCCCGAGGGCCGCCGCCGCCGCCGCCGCTTCCCGCCGTCTCTGCTCGGAAGGCCAAGCCTCGCCCGGAGACCGGAGCGGCTCGCTCACCGCCCCTTTCAGTGCCAACCGCCGGCGCCTCCACCACTCCCGCCCCTGCCCGGGGGCGTCCGCCGCGCGCCCCGCCTCACTGAGGGCAGACGCACCAGCTGCACGGGCGTCCTCCGCCCCTCCCCCGCGGCTCAGCTAGGGCGCCGAAACCGCCCGACTCGCCCGGCCTCTCCGCGGCGCGCCAGTGGCTCCGCCATGCGGGTTGAGGGCACGAAGCAAGGGCGCACGCCCAGCTCGTTCGCGGTTCCTCTCGGCCCCGGATGTGACTGTTTGGCTGCGCCGCCTCACGCCTTACGCTCGACGGGATTGGGCGCCGGCGGGTGAGGTCATCGCTGGGCGCCGAGGAGGGGAGCGGGAAGAGCAGGTATGAGGCTGCGGCTGGTGGCTTCGATGCTGCTTTCCAGTGCCTTTTCCTCTTTCTGGTCTGGTGGCTCTGCGTCTGCTCTCCTGGGCCCCGTTTCCTGTGACGTTTCCCTGTGTCAGTTAGGTCCTTGCTTCAGACTCCAACTCGACGCGTGAAACTTTTCTTTCCTTGCTCGCCAGTTCCTAGCTCCCCCACCTTTTTGTGTAGCTTGGGCAGCGGAGGCCGTCTTGACCTGGTCAGGCCCTCTCGTTCTCCCCGAATATCGGCAGTTAGCCCATGGTCGGTGCCTGTGTGCCTTCGGAAAGTAAGGTGGCTGCGACTGGACACCCCCGCGCCCACACCTTCGAGTGCCCTTTGAGTGCTAATTAACTGCTTCCGTCTTTTGGACAAGGTGTGGTCTTTGCTGGAGCCACCGCTTAGTAAGCAGATGAAGGCAATGTAGTTTTAGTCAATTAAACATTCCAATAGGGAGAATGACGTGGAGGCCATGATTATAGATGGATTCTTGGAAGGGGAAGAATTTCAGCATCCCAGCCTGGGCAACATTGCGAGACCGTGTCGCTACAAAATATAGAAAAATTAGCCGAGGGTGGTGGCGTGCGCCTGTGGTCCCAGCTACTTGGGAGGCTGAGCCCGGGAGGTCGAGGCTGCGGTGAACCGTAATCGACTGCTGTGCTCCAGCCTGGGCGACAGAGTGAGCTCCTACCTCAGACACACACAGACACAAGAATTTCAGCATTATTTGATTATACTACGATTTCCTAGGTGGCCCCAAAAGTTTTCCGACAGCCTTTAAAGAATGCTTAGTAAGAGAATAATAATAACCATCATTTGAGTCACGGTGTGAACCAGGCACTATACTAGGTCATTTACGCAGATTTTTATATACATAATTCTCAAAACAACTCCATGAGGTAAGTAATTAAAATAATAAGGTTCACAGACTCCCTTAGTCAACTCCAATGTCTTGGAACCTTTATGTAGTAAGAAATCTTTTCTGAAGCTTCTTGCTATATCCATTTCTTAGTCTCTAGTAAAAGCAAAGGAACGGCAGCTACCTTCCCTACCCTCTGATACATGGTGTTTGATTATTACTCGCCTGTCCGTTCTCCTCATATGTCTTTTTCACAAAGTCCAGTAACCCTAATTTTCCTTCTTACCAATGCCAGCGCCACAGCCCTTCAGTCATTTTGGTTGCTATCCAGCTTCTCCACATCAAGTCCAGCTTTGGAAACCCCAAGCCTGTAAAGAAAAGTTGACCTATGCTGACTATGGTGATGGTGACTCTCTCTCACTAATTTCTTTTAAGTTTTCGAGGATAAGCAGAGTTGATCCATCTGAAAACGAGATAATGAACTAGACAGAATGAACAGCCTTAAAGGCACAAGCACTTGAAAGGGCCAGTGGTGGTATGACTGGTGCAGAGTGTTTCGAGATCATTCAGTTTTAAAGACTGGCTTTTATCCTGTCACAGTGCAGCCGAGGTAGAACCTTTGAAGGATCCGATGTTTTTCTGGTGCTAATCTCTAGCCCAGTCGCTGAGGTGACTTTCAACGGCAGACTGTCTCCTAAGTGCCCCAGGTAGAATTTCAAAGTAAAAGATTACCCTTCTCAGCCCCTCCTTTTCTTTTTTACAAATCTTTCACCTGCTCATCACCCACCCCGCCAAGCCCCTTCCCCATGTTCAGTACTCATTCTGCGCTCTGGCCGATGAGAACTGCCAGCTGCGGCACTTCACCCTTTTAAAAAATGCTCTCGGCCAGGCGCCGTGGCTCACGCCTGTAATCCCAGCACTTTGGGAGGCTGAGGCGGGCGGATCACCTGAAGTCAGGAATTCGAGACCAGCCTGGCCAACATGGTGAAACCCTGTCTCTACTAAACATACAAAAATTAGCCGGTCGTGGTGGCGCGTGCCTGTAATCCCAGCTACTCAGGAGGCTGAGGCACAAGAATCGCTTGGACCCGGGAGGCGGAGGTTACAATGAGCCGAAATTGCACCATTGCACTCCAGCCTGGACAACAAGAGCGAAACTCTGTCTCAAAAAAAAAAAAAAAAAAAAAAAAATTGCTCTCAAAATAACTCACCTGGCAGGGCACGGTGGTTCTTGCCTGTAATCCCAGCACTTTGGGAGGCTGAGGTGGGCGGATTGCTTGAGCTCAGGAGTTACACCAGCTTGGGCAACATGGTGAAATCCTGTCTCGACAAAAAATACAATTAATTAGCTGGGCGTGGTGGTGCAAGCCTATAATCCCAGCTACCTGGGAGACTGAGGTGGGCGGATCACTTGAGCCCAGAAGGTGGAGGTTGCAGTGAGCAGAGATTGGGCCACTGCACTCCAGTATGGGTAACAGAGGGAGACCCTGTCTCAAAAAAAAAAAAACAAGAAAAACTCACCTTTCCCTCACCCACTCTATATGATTTCATTAGGTATTAGAAGGAAGTGATCTATTATCTGATTAAAGTAATTTACAGTAGGATATGATTAACTGCTGTGCTTGACGCTTTAGGCAACTCGATAGGAAAAGAGAAGTTTGTTGACTTGATACATGAATGTATCAAGTGGGGATGGTGACACTTCACCTCTTTCTGCCAGGCTTTTCCGAAAGTTGCAGTCAGAAAAGCAAGAAACAGTGGCTTGCCAACTCATTTCTGAAAAATTGTTTTGATTTAACCTAACTTTAATTACATTTTTTCCCACTACCCTTCTATCACAGCAATCTGATTGTTTAACTTTTTGATAGTGTTCTTTGGTGTGTTTCAAATAATAAATCATTTTAATTTTATAGACTAAGTAAATAATTGTGGAGGCTCTGGTTGAATCACTGATCAATGCTTTGCATGATAAATCTTGATTGACTAAATTAATAGCCACAGAGTGTATGGATTTGTGGGGCTTTCCAAACTTCCCCCGGCTTTTTTTTTTTTTTTTTTTTTTTTTTTGAGACAGAGCCTCACTCTCACCCAGGCTGGAGTGCAGTGCACAATCTCAGCTCACCACCGCAACCTCCACTTCCCAGGTTCAAGCAGTTCTCCTGCCTCAGCCTCCCAAGTAGCTGGGATTACAGGCACACACCACCACGCACAGTTCATTTTTGTATTTTTAGTAGAGACAGGTTTTCTCCATCTTGGCCAGACTGGTCTTAAACTCCTGACCTCAAGTGATCCACCCGCCCCAGCCTCCCAAAGTGCTAGGATTGCAGGCATGAACCACCACGCCCAGCCTCCCCCACCCTTTTTTTTTTTTTTTTTTTTAACATTCCCAGGAATAGTTATTTATTTTTATTTTCTGACTGGAAAACAATCAGTAAATATTATCTATGTGATTTAAAGAGCAGGAGTTTAGTATGTAGCGTTTAATAAGATAGAGCTGTTCTTGGGGTCTTGTGAGACTAATAGAACAAGAGTTACTACTGGTTCCATTGTGGAAAAATTTATAGGAACTGTAGTCTTTATAATACTCCCTTTAGGGACAAAATTCGTTTATTGCCTATCTTCTCATACTTTGGAGTAAAACTTAACCAAATGAACCTTGAAGATTGAGTTAAATCTTTTCTAGAAAAGAGTTAAATTAGAAAACCTGCTAAAACGTTTGTCTGTCGGTCAACATTTATTTGGCTCTCCTGTGGGTAGATTTGTAATGGAGAAATGGGAGCATTAGAAACCCTGCCTCATTCTTGTTTCAGAGAAAACCTAAAATCCCAGCTGGGATCCAAAACCTGTATGCACACAAATATCAGCAAATCTTAATGCTCTAGAGTATAGACCTCCTGACTTCAAAGTTGATTCATCATAGCAATGATCTGGCCGATGAGAACTGCCAGCTGTGGCACTTCACCCTTTTAAAAAATGCTCTCGGCCAGGCACCGTGGCTCACGCCTGTAATCCCAGCACTTTGGGAGGCTGAGGCGGGCAGATCACCTGAAGTCAGGAGTTCGAGACCAGCCTGGCCTCAAAGAGGCTGGGAAAGAAATGATCGACATTCTAAAGATTTGAAAGCATTGTCTGGGTGCAGTGGCTCATGCCTATGATCCCAGCACTTTGAGAGGCTGAGACGGGAGGATCGCTTGAGCCCAGGAGTTCGAGAGCAGCCTGGGGAATGTGGGGAAACTTCATCTCTACAAAAAAATGCAAAAAGTTAGGTGGGTTTGGTGGCGAAAGCCTGTAGTCCCAGCTAACCAGGAGGCTAAGGTGGGAGGATCACTTGAGGCTGGGGAGGTCAAGGCCTGCATGACAGAGCAAGACCCTGTCTCAAAAAAAAAAAAAAAGAAAGAAAAAAAATTGAAATCGTTAAACAAAATTGTAACTTAAATTGACTTTTCAATATTCAATTCAAATTTGTAGAATAGCATCTTTATCATGAGATAAGTCAGTATTACAGTTCCTCAGCCTAAATACTGTCAGTGCCTTTCGTTTAAAATCTTGGTTTATCTGGAACTTTATCCAGATAAACTTTATCTGGCAACAGTCTTCGTTACAGCATATTTACCTGCTGCTGTTTCAGTACTTGTCAGCAAAAATCAAACCACCAGGACTCCCTGTTTTTACCTCCCTCTGAGTCATTTCCTCTCCAGTCCTCTCCTTTAAATATTATTGCTTCCATCTCCAATTAGTTTCTTCTGTATATTAATTGAGTGCTTCTGCTTGAAAACAAAGTTTAATTTTGTCTTTTTTCCATTTTATTTTTATGAACATTTCTATATTTGATTTTGTGACCACGTTTCTGTTACCTTGATTACTAATAGATCAGTGATTTTTTTGCGGTCTAATTAGTGAACCTGTGTGTGACTAAAAGTAGGGGGAGGCTGGGTGCGGTGGCTCACACCTATAATCCCAGCACTTTGGGAGGCTGAGGTGGGTGGATCACTTAAGGTCAGAAGTTCAAGACCAGCCTGGCCAACATGGTGAAACCCTGTCTCTACTAAAAATGCAAACATTAGCCTGGCATGGTGGTGGGTGCCTGTAATCTCAGCTACTTGGGAGGCTGAGACAGGAGAATCGCTTAAACATAGGAGGCAGAGGCAGAGGTTGCAGTGAGCTGAGATTGCACCATTGCACTCCAACCTGGGCGACAGAGCAAGACTCTGTCTCCAAAAAAAAAAAAAAGCTTTGTGTTGGGAATGGAAACTTTGGGCAGATTGCCAGATTATTTTAAATGATTTTTCCAAATAAGGAAATTTATCTCTGTACCATTGGGCTAAATTCAAGTATCTTACCTGGAAATAGCACAGCAGCTCTGGGGTCTGGCACTCGGGTAAGTTCTCCTTTCGCTTATGAAATTAAAAATTAAATTTGTCCAGATAGATTTGTTTGCTTCCTTTTGTCTTGACCAAGATTAGAGTTGTATAAATTGCCCCGATTCCTTTTTTGCCTTGACCAGCAGGCAGGCAAGGCAGGCCCGTATTATGTGGCATTTCCAGTGTGTCTATATCTGGGATTCCTAGAGGATCAGAAACCTAAATTTTGCACTGTTGTGTAAATGCAGGCAGATGATAATATGATTAAACATATGTGAGTACATTTTAAAGCACTGATGACTTACTAGTAATTTTTGGTCATTTTCTGTTTCTTCAAAGACTAATAACAAAACTTGTCAGGTGGAGTTGTTAGAAAAGGACCTTCATTATTTAAATATTTGGAAGCTGGGCAACATAGGGAGACCCCCTCCCCGACTTTGCAAAAAAAAAAATTAAATAAAATAAAAATTAGCCAGGCATGGTGGTGCACATAAGTGGTCTGAGCTACTCAGGAGACTGAGGTGGGAGGATTGCTTAGGCCTGGGAGGTCGAGGCTGCAGTGAGCCACGATTGTGCCACTGCACTGCACCTGGGTGACGGAGCAAAATCCTGTCTCAAAATAAAAGCAAAACATTTGGGATCCCTTACAAATCCTAAGAGTCAAGTGACCTTGGGAAAATTATTTAACATTTCTGAGACTCGGTTTTATTATCCCTAAAATGGAATAATACCAATCAAAAGGGTTGCTTTGAGAATAAAATTAGATAACCTACTGAATAAGTATCTGGTGGGGAGACCCAAGGGCCTGCCATTTTCACCAGTTCCCCAGGTGGTTATTAGTGTAATACAGATTGTGCAATTCCATTGTACATCAGGATCACCTGGAGGACTTACTAAAACACATTGCGGCCAGGTACGGTGGCTCACACCTATAACCCCAATACTTTGGGAGGCCGAGGCAGGTGGATCACCTGAGGTCTGGAGTTTGAGACCAGCCTGGCCAACATGGTGAAACCCCATCTCTACTAAAAATACAAAAATTAGCCAGGCTTGTTGCTGGGTGCCTGTTATCTCAGCTACCCGGGAGGCTGAGGCAGGAGAATTGCTGGAAACCGGGAGGCGGAGGTTGCAGTGAGCTGAGATCGTCCATTGCACTCCAGCCCGGACCAACAGCAGCGAGACTCCATCTCAGAGAACAAAACAAAAACAACAAAAGCACATTGCTTAGTCTCACCCCCAGAGTTTCAGATTCAGTAGATCTGGGGTTGTGTCGGACAGTTTGCATTTCTGACAAGTTCCTAGGTGGTGCTGATGCTGCTGGTCTGAGGACCACACTTGGAGAGTACTGGTGCAGTACGTGTGATGCCACTTTGGACCAGCCTAATAAAAACAGAAAAAGTAACAATAGGAATACTTGTTGAGTACTCATTATGTACCAGGCACCATTATGTGTGATTTACATGTATTATGATCCTATGAAATAAGTGTTGTTATTATCATTTTATAGAGAAGAAAAGTGAGTGACAGAGAGGTTCAGTAATTTGCCCAGTCACCTAGCTACTACAAACCTGGAGAGCCTAGCTACAGAGCTCATCATCTAAAACATTATTCAGATTAGAGGTATAACCTGATGATTTTGCAGCCCTCTCTTTAATAGAATTTTTACTAATTTAAAATATTTAATGTTCATTCTTCTGTGGGTTCCCTATCAAAGACTGGAGGACCAGCCTTACCTAGATCCCTGATGGCAAAGGAAGCCCACTGAAGCATTTGCCAGCCAGGATACAACCCTGTGCTCAGCTAGGCTATTGGAGACTTGATCTTTAAGTGTCCTTTTTTTTTTTTTTTTTAATTTAGTTTTTTTAAGATGTCTTTATGAAATACTGTTGATTACATCTGTCTCCTACCATCAAGTCAATGCATAAAACATGAGATTACAGTTGTTTCCCCTTCACAGAGTCTTCGGGACCATTATGGCAGTCAAGTGGACTGGCGGACATTCTTCTCCTGTCCTCTGCCTAAATGCAAGTAAAGAAGGGCTGCTGGCCTCCGGAGCGGAGGGTGGAGATCTCACGGCTTGGGGTGAAGATGGAACTCCATTAGGACACATGCAGTTCCAAGGGGCTGATGATGTTACCAGTGTCTTATTTTCTCCCTCCTGCCCCATGAAGCTCTATGCCTCACATGGAGAAACCATTAGTGTACTGGATGTCAGGTCCCTCAAAGATTCCTTGGACCATTTTCATGTGAATGAAGAAGAAATCAATTGTCTTTCATTGAATCAAACTGAAAACCTGCTGGCTTCTGCTGATGACTCTGGGGCAATCAAAATCCTAGACGTGGAGAACAAGAAGGTCGTCAGGTCCTTGAAGAGACATTCCAATATCTGCTCTTCGGTGGCTTTTCGACCTCAGAGGCCTCAGAGCCTGGTGTCATGTGGACTGGATATGCAGGTGATGCTTTTGCACAGAGTACTTGGAGAATTTCTGAGTGGGATTTGCTAACAGAATCAAATTATTGATCACACCAAATACCTTTGCTTTTTCTGTTTTCTACTAACATATCCATTTATGAACGATAAGCCTTATTTCTACATTTAATGCTAGTCTGATAAAATCTAGTAGAATTTATTCACAAAGTAATTGTTAATCCTTTATTCTTCCTTTCTCTGTACTGTAAGATATTCCTAAAACCTGAAAATTCAAATATTTGGTTGTAAACATCTGTTTAAACAAACAACGGTGAGTACTAAAGGCAGAGTTGGTCCACACATTCTCTATAAACTCTGTTTAAACAAAAAGTTAGAGGGATCTGTTTTTACTTTAAAGTTCTGGGGTACATTAACTGAAATATTGTGTATTGGTGATGAGGATCAAATCACCGTATTCAATGCTGAGTTTTGAAAGGAGCATCGTGGCTGGGCGTGGTGGCTCGTGCCTGTAATCCCAGCACTTTGGGAGGCCAAGGTGGGCAGATCACTTGAGGTCAGGAGTTCAAGACCAGCCTGGCCAACATGGTGAAACCCCGTCTCTACTAAACATACAAAAATTAGCCAGGCGTGCTGGCGGGCGCCTGCAATCCCAGCTACTTGGGAGCCTGAGGCAGAATTGCTTGAACCCGGGAGGCGGAGGTTGCAATCAGTCGAGATCTCGCCACTGCGCTCCAGCCTGGGCAACAGAATGAGACTCTGTCTCAAAAAGAAAAAAAGGAAAAAGAAAGGAACATCACAAATTGCCCAAATCCAGAGGAAGTCCATCAGGAAAGCAGATATATCTAGAAACCCCATTATGTAGAGAACTGGAGGTGTTTAATTCTTAGTTTTCTTGAGGGAAAAAATGGAATATGCTGGTCTTCGTAAGAGAAGTCATAGGAAAGCAGATTTGGGCTTAACGTAAACGTTTTCAAATAGCTTGAACGTTCCCATGGCAGGATGTGCTTCCTCTTGAGAGTAAATCTCATCACTGGAGTGAGAGTCGTCACGATTTCTCTCTGTTGAGCACTTAGTTCTTGACAGTGCTTTGTGTATATTCGTTTTAATTCTAATCACACCCTCCTAGTGATTTTGTTTTTTTTTTTTTTTATAAAGAAACTGAAATTCACATTAAGTATCTACATAGCCACCTGACTGGGATTCAAAGCTCAATCTCTCTGGCTCCTAAGGCTATGTTTTTTCTCTAGGATGACAGGTATTCAAGCAGAGTATCATCAGTAATGTCACAGAAAAGTTTCTTGGTTTGGGATGAGGTGGCTTCTAGAGAGAACCATTGAGAATGACCTGTGTCCAGCACTGTTTAGGCATTTAATCCCTGTTCTCAGTTGATACAGTATCTTCTAAGATTCTGTGTTCTTTTTAATAGCATCAGAAGTTTTGACTTCCACCCTCTTAGCTAGTGGTCTTTACCTCTCCCTCCCCAACCCTGCATCTGCCTTACAATTTAAGAATGATGAGACTGTTTTTGTTGTCACCATGCTGTTCCCCTCTCCTGCAAGCTACCAGTATTCAGTAGGCAGAATCAGTGGCTGTCCTGCAATGCTGGGATATCTCCAAACAATAAAGAATTGTTCCCCAAAAAACATCGATAGTGCCTGGGTTGAGACTCACTCTACATGTGTGGGGCATAGTGACCCTGCAACCTCTACCTTCCTTTTCCACTCCTAGGTTTTGACCAAGCCCTTTATAAATGTCGTACATCCTCCACCCTGGTGGTAATAATCTGCCCTTCTGGTTGTAAAGAAAGAGCTATACAACCAGGTGGACATGTTTTAAGTAGGCCGATTGTACAGTGTGTCTTTAGTCATTCTGTCATCCTTCAGCTATACCAGTTTTCCATCAGTAGCTCGTTAATTAACCACTAGGCATGGCGATAGACAATTAGGTATGCAAAAGTGATGTGTACTTTTCAGATTAGATAAGGAATGGGCATTCAGAATTTACTCTCTTGCCCCCAGTTCCAGGTAAGACGTTTTAGTGGCAGGCACTTGCTAGTGAACAGCCCAGGAAACAAGTATTTTGAAAAAGGGAGGCTCAGGTAATTTCTTATTTTGATTTGCCTGGTAAAATTCCTGAACATTCGTAGTAGATTTGTTTCTACACTGGGTTGTGATGTAACAGCCGTATAACCATGCTTTTAAGAAATTACTTCCTTAACTGAAGTTGAAACTCTATAGTTTTTTCCACAGTTTTCTTCCTAAAACCTGTTCATCTAGTATTATCCTAAACTTTAAGGATAGCCAGTCTATGGGGGAGCCCAAGAATGTCGGCATAATAATAGTGGAAGGGAGATGTGACTATTTTGAGTTCCTGCTCTCTTAGCAAACAGATTTTATCTCAAGGCAGCAACTGAATGATTGCCATGTTCAGCACACCTCTCTTTGTTCTTATGTAACAGTAATTATCAAATTATTTCTTTTGACTTAGGTTTGAATAATTAGGCAGGGCCAGGCATGGTAGCTTACGTGCCTGAGGGCTCATGCCTGAGATCCCAGCACTTTGGGAGGCCAAGGCAGGCAGATCACTTGAGCCCGGGAGTTCGAGAGCAGCCTGGGCAACATGGCAAAACCCAATCTCTACAAAAAATTACAAAAATTAGCCAGGTGTGCTAGCATGCACCTATGGTCCCAGCGACTTGGGAAGTTGACGTGGGAGGATCACCTGAGCCCAGGGAGGTCGAGGTTGTAGTGAACCGTGATCTTGCCACTGCACTCCAGCCTGGGTGACAAAGTGAGACCTTGTCTCAGAAAAATAAAATAAGCAAAGCACATTCAAAGAGGCGAGGAACTTAAAAGCAAAGTGTGGTTCGTTAAGACACTTGAGACTGCTTAATTTTTTATTTAATATGTACAAAGTAATATTTATATATGTGAGGTATAAAGAATAACATTAGGCTGGGCACGGTGGCTCATGCCTTTAATCCTAGCACTTTGGGAGGCCATGGGAGGTGGATTGCTTGAGCTCAGGAGTTTGTGACCAGCCTGGGCAACATAGCGAAACCACATCTCTACAAAAGGTAGAAAAATTAGCCAGGCTCATGGTGAGTGCCTGTAGTCCTAGCTACTTGGGGGACTGAGATGGGAGAATTGCTTAAGCCCGGGAGGTTGAGGTCGCAGTGAGCCAAGATTGTGCCTCTGCACTCCAGTCTGGGTGACAGAGGGAGACCTTGTCTCAAAAAAAAAAAAAAAAATTAAATAAATACCTGTCTACCTACCATTCAACTATACTTTTTTTCTTGAAAGACTTAGAAAATTAAAACTGTCATATATCTGTAGCATACATGTTGATGTTCTTTCCCTGCCCCCTTCTGCATCTGAAAACAGATGATTCAGAGGTTTGTTATTCTTTCTCGATTTTGTAAGACCAAAATATCAACACTTACAGACCAGAAGGGTGGAGAAGGCTCTTTTGTTTGTTTTTGAGACAGGGTCTTTGTCATCTAGGCTGGAGTGCAGTGGTATAATTACAGCTCATCGCAGCCTCGCACTCCCTCAAGTGATCCTCCCACCTCATCCTCCTGTGTAGCTGGGACTGCAGGCACAAGCCGTCACACCCAGCTAATTTTTTTTATTTTTGCTAGAGAGGAGGGCTGGCTCCCTGTGTTCCCCAGGCTGGTCTTGAACTCCTGGGCTCAAGCAGTCCTTCTGCTTTGACCTCCCAGAGTGCTGGGATTATAGGCATGAGCCACTGCACCTGGCCTTAAGAGGCTCTTTATCTTGAAGAGGAGTCTTTTATATGGAAAGAAACGTTTTTGTAAAAGGGGGATTTTTTTTTTGAAAAGTCACTTTGTTACTATTACACTCACTTCTGAACATTTGCTGGTTCCCCACTTTTTCTCCCTTCGATGTTTTACAGAACCATGAGCCCCAAACTCTTTCATTGTTTTCTTTCAGTATCTCTAGCTCTCTTGCTTAGGACGATAACTGCTGGAACAGCTGGTTGAGAAATTAAGTGTGAAACACCTCGGAGTCTTCAGCTGCTTGGGAAAGTCAAGAAGCGCAAAGGGAATGTCCAGACAGGAACAGTCTGGAATCCTCAATACATGGGAATGATTCTAGACTTGGTAGAATCTGGGATGGCTGTTAACACATTTAGATGGTTTAAGTCAAATACAAGGTGTTTCAGCTGCTGAAACACTTTGGGTGCAGTTTGTGTTTGAATGTCTTTGGAGGACAGAAAATACAGTCCATTCATAAGGACCGTATGAGAAAGAACTGGGGCTATCTGCCAATACAGTGAAGCTAGCAGATTCTAGAATGTCCGTTTTCCTTGTATGTATGTATATATGTATTTTAAGATGGAGTCTTGCTCTGTTGGCCAGGCAGGAGTGCAGTGGCACGATCTCAGCTCACTGCAAGCTCTGCCTCTCAGATTCACACCGTTCTCCTGCCTCTGCCTCCCGAGCAGCTGGGACTACAGGCGCCTGCCACCATACCCAGCTAATTTTTTGTATTTTTAGTAGAAACGGGGTTTCACAGTGTTAGCCAGGATGGTCTCGATCTCCTGACCTCGTGATCCGCCCGCCTCGGCCTCCCACAGTGCTGGGATTACAGGTGTGAGCCACTGCACCCAGCCGTGTTTAGATTTTTTAATAGAAACTTTTTGAGCGTTGTGGCTGATGTGTGTAATCCCATCACTTTGGGAGGTGGAGGTGAGCGGATTGCTTGAGCCTAGCAGTTGGAGACCAGCCTGGGCAACATAGCAAAAACCCTGTCTCTACAAAAATTAGCTGGGTGTGGTAGCGTGCGCCTGTAGTCCCATCTACTTGGGAGGCTGAGGTGGAGGGATCACTTGAACCCGAGAGATGAAGGCTGCAGTGAGCCATGGTCGTGCCACTGCACTCTAGCCTGGGTGATAAAGTGAGACCCTATTTAAAAAAAAAACAAAAACAAACTATTTTCATATCAAGTTTCAGCACTCCTTCCTGTTATATTTTCTAATATTTATTTGTTTTGCTTTAGCTTAATTTGTTAGTACTTTAACTTCACCCAAATAGTGATTGTTCGTCACATAGTATAATGTTATAAACCCAATTCAAAGAGATTTTCATCTAAGAGAAGCAGAATATAAGTGTTAGTAGATGTCACTGCTTTTGAAAATAAGCCAATAAGAATAATCACAAGGGAAGTTACCTTGAATAGGAAACCAAATTCTTAATAGCATCAGCAATGCTAATCTTGCCAATTCAGATCTATGCTTTTCCTGTCTACACAAGGCCATGCTTTTTCCAGTGTCTATTAAAATTATGAGTTATCATTCAGGGATGATGGTAAACTGCATGGTAAAACAGCTGTCTGTTCGCTTTGAAAGCATTAAGAGTATTTTTCTTTGCAAAATGGTTGATACAGGAAAAGAATGAATCACTAGATGATAATGTAAAACCCATCCACAAAGCTTATTAAAAAAAAAAAACAAAAAACAGGTCGGGAACAACAGCGAAAAGCCAAATGAAATTAATACCAGGATGTCATATTAATCAACAGACACATTTGGAATGTCTCCTCTTTCT
The DNA here is from genome assembly GCF_047675955.1 of Chlorocebus sabaeus. Lineage (NCBI taxonomy): Eukaryota > Metazoa > Chordata > Mammalia > Primates > Cercopithecidae > Chlorocebus > Chlorocebus sabaeus. Next base: position 91,605,327 of record NC_132918.1, read on the forward strand.
CAGCCATTATGCTAGGCATTAGCAAAGACTAATTGAGTCTCAAGAAACTGATAAGCTAGCAGAATATGTCAGTTAATAGAACAGAAACTAGATACAGGAAAGAGAAGCAGGCTGAAATAGGAAAGCCTTCTTGGAGGCACCGGGACTGAGCTTAAGCCCCTTGGATGGGTAATTGGGTAATGTGAAAGGAAAGGAAAGGCATTCCAGATAGAAACCATGTCAGTGATATTCAGATTGAGTTTATTTACTTGATAGGCCTTGTTACCTATAACCAGCATAGACTAAAACTAGCAAATTTCATAATGTTTGGTTTCACTTGAAGAGATGAGAGCAGAACAACCTTTAGAAACCTGCTTAACAATTACACTTTGATGGAGTTTATTAATCAAAAATTACTCAGGATCTTGTTTAATTCTACCTTGATTCTACCTTACTGCAATCTAGTTTTAGTCCTGGGGTAGCATTCCACTGGCATGTTATGGCAGCATTTGATTACTTTTTTTGTACCGCTGGGAACCTACCTTACTGCTCATTCTCAGACCACTTTTAACGATTGTATTAGAAGCTGAATAAGCACACAGTAGTTGAGCAAATTGACTAGCATTTTGTATGACTGTGTAATTTCTTCTTACTTAAAGGTGATGCTGTGGAGTCTTCAAAAAGCCCGACCACTCTGGATTACAAATTTACAGGAGGATGAAACAGAAGAAATGGAAGGCCCACAGTCACCTGGTCAGCTCTTAAACCCTGCCCTAGCCCACTCTATCTCTGTGGCTTCGTGTGGTAATATTTTTAGTTGTGGTGCAGAAGATGGTAAGGTTCGAATCTTTCGGGTGATGGGAGTTAAGTGTGAACAGGAACTGGGATTTAAGGGCCACACTTTAGGGGTATCCCAGGTCTGCTTTCTCCCAGAATCCTATTTGCTGCTTACTGGAGGGAATGATGGGAAGATCATGTTGTGGGATGCAAACAGTGAAGTTGAGAAGAAACAGAAGAGTCCTACAAAACGTACCCACAGGAAGAAACCTAAAAGAGGAACTTGCACCAAGCAGGGTGGAAATACTGACGCTTCAGTAACGGATGAGGAAGAACATGGCAACATTTTACCAAAGCTAAATATTGAACATGGAGAAAAAGTGAATTGGCTCTTGGGTACAAAAATAAAGGGACACCAAAATATATTAGTAGCTGATCAAACTAGTTGTATATCTGTATATCCCTTAAATGAATTTTAAATCCAATAAAAACATTTGAAGAATTGTGGCAAAACTGTTTTTCAGATTTAAAAAAAGATCCTGGTTCTTTATTTAAGCTGTTTGTTATATATAAAATCATACTATTTTGCTGTACAAATTTTAAGATATTTGAACAAAAGACAATTGGATACTTTATATAGTAAGTGATATATTAAAGTTTGGAGGAAGAGAATGAATATTCATTGTGTACCATGTACCAGCCGTTTTACATATATTTGATTTCTTGTTCTGAATCAATGAAGTTTTTTTCCCCATTTTAGTGCCACAGGAATTAAGACTTAGAGATGTTATGTAACTTAAAGATCCAGGAAGATTGCAGGCACAATGACTTGTCTGGAAAGGACCTTGTTACGCTGCCTACCCTAGGGAAGCCCACATCCTGGTCCAAATCGGTCACCACATTAGTTACTTCTGGCCGTGTGCAGTGGCTCACGCCTGTAATCCCAGCACTTTGGGAGGCCAGTGCAGGCGGATCATCTGAGGTCGGGAGTTAGAAACCAGCCTGGCCAACATGGCAAAAATCCATCTCTACTAAAAATACAACAATTTGCCGGGCCTGGTGGCACGTGCCTGTAATCCAAGCTACTCGGGAGACTGAGATGGGAGAGTCACTTGAACCCAGAAGGTGGAGGTTGCAGTGAGCCAAGATCACAACACTGCACTCTAGCCTAGGCGACAGAACGACTCTGTCTCTAAATAAATAAATAAATAACATTAGTTATTTCTGATCCCAGGATGTCATGAGGAGCATTACCACATTGGAAGAGGAAACCTGTTCTTGATTGTTCTGTGTAAAGCCCAAATTGCTTTGCTGACAATTACCTTTTGCTGTGTTTCTTAAAAAAAGGGTTCCAGGGTCAAATCAGTTTAGGGTGTTATGCAGCAATCCAGGCCATGATGCTGGTGGAGTGAGAATGGATTGCAGTTATTAATGAGCAGAAATTCTGACTAAGCAGAAGATAGAAAAGAGAATAGAGGCCTAGATAGGGTGTCAAGAGTTAGGTTCCTTTTCATTGAGGCCTGGATTGCTGTCTTCTCTGCATGTTCTTTCAGCTTTTACTCATACTGCCTACTCTTATATTTAAAGTTTTTTTCATTGTAATTTAATTTTTTTTATAGAGAGGAGCCTTGCTATGTTGGCCAGACTGGTCTCAAACTCCGGGCCTCAAGCGATCCTCCTGTCTTAGCCTCCCAAAGCGCTGGGATTACAGGTGTGAGCCATCGTACCTACATTCAAAGCTTTGAAGAGATCATCTGATTGGTTACCATTATTCTTGTTTGTGGAGATCTGTTTTTCATAAGTTCAGTTTTAGTCAGGACTCCTGTTTCAGGTGACAGAAACCAAATTCAAATTGGCTTAACAGAATAAAAAGGAATGTGTTGGCTCCCACAACTGAGAAGTCCAAGAATAGTCAGGTGCATACTGCTGGGGTGGCTACGCTGGCAGGGTAAGCAAAAGAAAGCACCCCAGCCTAAATTTACAGAGAGCCAGGATATCATTTTGAATATAGCTTAGTTCTAATACTCAACTGGCCACTCAAGGTGACAAATAGGAACTTCAGTGGTCACCCCTTGGAAGCAAGCTTTCAATGTCCCCCACCTGTGGAAGGCTGAAAAACATCTTCCAAAGATAACAGGTTGTAATCACTGGAACCTGTATTACTTATTACTATTAAATATAAATTTTAATTATTTAAAATATTGTGAATATGAGATTGCTATGTAATTAAACAATATTGATAATATTTATATTTAATGATAAGTAAATTTATCAACATTTGGCAGAAAGATCTTCACAGATCTGATTGATTTATGAATCTTAAAAGATTGTTACAGAAAATAACGATATTTTGCAAATAACCTATGCACATTCTCCCATATGCATTAAATCATCTTGATTACTTATAATCTCTAATACAATGGAAATGCTATATAAATAGTATTCTGTTTTTTATTTGTATTATTTTTTATCATTGCATAGATGTGTTCCGTTGTTTTTTCTTCCCTGAATACATTTGAGCCACGGTTGGTTGACTGCACGGAGTGTGGAGCCCATGAGTACCAAGGGGTAACTACGTGCTTTTCTATTTTTATTAGAGTGTAAGATACTTGAAGGCAAAGACTACCTACCCTCTTTCACTTCAGAGTATATTGTGTGGCCTGTCCTAGGCTCCCTAGCCAACACAAACAGTACTCATAAGATATTAAATGAACCGAAGGAGACCCAGAAAGTTCAAATGTGAAAAAAATGTGCATGGAAAAAAAAAGCCTGAAGGCAACTGGTGGCAGGATTGCCTGGCAACTAAACCCAACCCTTTGCTTGTTCTTCAGGTTATTTTAATTTTATCTATTATTTATTTATTTATTTGAGAGGAAGTCTTGCTGTGTCACCCAGGCTGGAGTGCAGTGGCGTGATCTCAGCTCACTGCAACCTCCACCTCCCAGGTTTAAGCAATTCTCCTGCCTCAGCCTTTTGAGTAGCTAGGATTACAGACACCCGCCACCACACCCAGCTAATTTTTGTATTTTTAGTAGAGACTCAGTTTTGCCGTGTTGCCCAGGCTGGTCTCAAACTCCTGACCTCAGGTGATTCCCACCTCGGCCTCTCAAAGGAATGGGATTACAGGCGTGAGCCTCCACACCCAGCCTCTTCAAGTTATTTTTATTATAACACCAGCTATCAGGACTACACATTCTCCTAACCAATGCTCAACTCACAGACACCTAAACATGCTCATTTCACATTTCTATTTTCTTTTTTTTTTTTTTTTTTTTTTTGAGACAGTCTCACTGTCTCCCAGGCTGGAGTGCAGTGGCATGATCTTGGCTCACTGAACCTCTGCCTCCCGGGTTCAAGCAGTTCTCGTGCTTCAGTCTCTCAAGTAGCTGGGATTACAGGTGTTTACCACCAAGCCCAGCTAATTTATTTGTATTTTTAGTAGAGATGGGGTTTCACCATGTTGGCCAGGCTTGTCTTGAACTCTTGACCTCAAGTAATCCACCTACCTCGGACTCCCAAAGTGTTGGGATTACAGGTATGAGCCACTGTGCCCGGCCAATTTTTGTATTTTTAGTAGAGGTGGGGTTTCACCATGTTGGCCAGGCTAGTCTTGAACTCCTGACCTCAGGTGATCCACCCACCTTGGCCTACCAAATTATTTCACATTTCATGTACCCTCTGTAATATACAGTTTGTGGTCCTGGATACACAAACCTGAGGCCGATACTGTGCCACCCAACCACTCCTTGCCAAGAGCAGAAATACTTTCAGGATGAATTAGTCACATTCTGGCAGAATCATGTGTAGTTCTGGTGACATCAGCCTATGACCAGCTCTCCCTTTACCACAATTTTGCTATTTACAAGCAAAGAATTAGTGAAAAACAGTAATGCACAGCACATATGTTTTGTATGTGTGTATGTGTGTGTGTCTTGTTTGCTGAACTATTTGAAAGTGAGGTACCTTGACACTTTGTACTAGTGTGTTTTCATGCTGCTGATAAAGACATACCAGAGTCTGGATAATTTACCAGGAAAAAAGTTTAATGGACTTACAGATTCATGTGGTTGGGGAGGCCTCACAATCATGGTGCAAAGCAAAGAGGAGCAAGTCATGTCTTACATGGATGGCAGCAGGCAACGAGAGAGAGCTTATGCAGGGAAACTCCCCCCTTGTAGAACCATCAGATCTTGTGAGACTTATTCACTATCATGAAAACAGCACAGGAAAGACCTGTTCCCATGATTTAATTACCTCCCACTGGGTCCCTCCTACAACATGTGAGAATTCGAGATGAAATTTGAGTAAAGACCCAGCCAAACCATATCATTCCACCCTTAGCCCCTCCCAAATCTTATGTCCTCACATTTCAAACCCAATCATGCTTTCCCAACAGTCCCCCAAAGTCTTAACTCATTTCAGCATTAACTAAAAAATCCACAGTCCAAAGTCTCACCTGAGACAAGGCAAGTCCCTTCCTCTATGAGCCTGTAAAATCAAAGGCAAGTTAGTTACTTCCTAGATACAATGGGGTACAGGTATTGGGTAAATACAACTGTTCCATATGGGAGAAACTGGCCAAAACAAAGGGGCTGCAGGCCCCATGCAAGTCCAAAATCCAGCAGGGCAGTCAAGTCTTAAAGCTCCAGAGTGATCTCTTTTGACTCTCTGTCTCACATCCAGGTCACACTGATGCAAGAGGTGGGTTCCCATGGTCTTGGGCAGCTCTGCCCCTGTATGCTTTGCAGGGTGCAGCCTCCCAGCTGCTTTCACAGGCTGGTGTTGGGTATCTGTGGCTTTTCGAGGTGAATGATGCAAGCTGTTAGAGCTACCATTTTGGGATCTGGAGGATGATGGCCCTCTTCTCACAGCTCCACTAGAGGGTGCCCCAGTAGAGACTCTGTGTGGAAACTCTGACCCCACATTTCCCTTCCACACTGCCCTAGCAGAGGTTCTCCGTGAGGGCCCCACCCCTGCAGCAAACTTTTGCCTGGACATCTAGGTGTGTCCATACATCTTCTGAAATCTAGGCAGAGGTTCCCAAACCCCAGTTCTTGACTTCTGTGCACTCACAGGCTCAACGCTATGTGGAACCTGCCAAGGCTTGGGGCTTGGACTCTCTGAAGCCACAGCCCAAGCTCTGTGTTGGCCCCTTTTAGCCATGGCTGGATTGGCTGGGACACAGGGCACCAAGTCCCTAGACTGCACACAGCATGGGGACCCTGGCCCTGATCCACACAACCATTTTTTTCTCCTAGGCCTTAGGACCTGTGATGGGAGGGGCTGCCTTGAAGACTTCTGACGTTCCCTAGAGACATTTTCCCCATTGTCTTGTGGATTAACATTTGACTCCTTCTTACTTATGCAAGTTTCTGCAGCTGGCTTGCATTTCTCCTCAGAAAATGGGATTTTCTTTTCTATTGCATTGTCAGGCTGCAAATTTTCCAAACTTTTATTCTGTTTCCCTTTTAAAACTGAATGCCTGTAATCCCAGCACTTTGGGAGGCCGAGGCAGGCAGATCACGAGATCAGGAGATAGAGACCATCCTGGCTAACACGGTGAAACCCCGTCTCTACTACAAATACAAAAACAAAATTAGCCAGGCGTGGTGGTGGGCGCCTATAGTCCCAGCTACTCGGGAGGCTGAGGCAGGAGAATGGCATGAACCCTGGAGGTGGAGCTTGCAGTGAGCTGAGATCGTGCCACTGCACTCCAGCCTGGGCAACAGAGCGAGACTCCATATCAAAAAAACAAACAAACAAAAAACCTGAATGCCTTTAACAGCACCAAAGTTACCTCTTTAATGCTTTGCTGCTTAGAAATTTCTTCTGCCAGATACCCTAAATCATCTCTCTGAAGTTCAAAGTTCCACAAAGCTCTAAGGCCAGGGCAAAATGCCACCAGTCTCTTTGCTAAAACATGGCAAGAGTCACCTTTACTCCAGTCCCCAACAAGTTCCTCATCTTCATCTGAGACCACTTCAGCCTCGATTTCATTGTCCATATCATATAAACATTTTGGTAAAAGCCATTCAACAGGTCTCTAGGGAGTTCCAAACTTTTCCACATTTTCCTGCCTTCTGAGCCCCCAAAACTGTTCCAACCTCTGCCTGTTACCCAGTTCCAAAGTCACTTTCACATTTTCAGGTTATCTTTTCAATACCACTCTACTGGTACCAACTTACTGTATTAGTTCGTTTTCAGGCTGCTGATAAAGACATACACAAGACTTGGTAATTTATACAGGAAACAGGATTTAATGGATGTACAGTTCCACATGGCTGGGAGGCTTCACAATCATGGTGGAAGGCAAGGAGGAGCAAGTCACGTCTTAAATGGATGACAGCAGGCAAAGAGAGAGCTTGTGCAGGGAAACTTCCCCTTATAGTACTAGTGGAAACAAGAATATAACAGCCTCCCCACGTGCTATTACAGGCATGAGCTACCATGCCCAGCCGGAACAAACTTAAATTCAACAATTAAGTATTTTTGGATTTTAAAACTGCTTTATTGAGTTATAGTTCACATGCCATACAATTTATCCACTTGATGTATACAAATCTACTTCTCTACAAAGTTCACAGAGAAAATAAAATATAAAAGTCAGTGGTTTTTGGTTTTTTGGTTTTTTTAGACCTAGTTTCAATCTGTCGCCAGGCTGGAGTGCAGTGGTGCGATCTTGGCTCACTGCAACCTCCGCCTCCCAGGTTCAAGTGATTCTCCTGCCTCAGCCTCCCGAGTAGCTGGGATTACATGTGCCTGCCAAAATGCCCAGCTAATTTTTGTATTTTTAGTAGAGACACTGGACAATTCAATGGTTTTTAATAAATTGAGAGGGTCCTGCTGGCATCACCACAAGCTAATTTTAGAATCCCCTTATAGAACCATCAGATCTCCCGAGACTCATTCACTATCACGAGAACAGCATGGGAAAGACCTGCCCTATGATTCAGTTACCTCCCACCGGGTCCCTCCCACAACAAGGAATTCAAAATGAGATTTGGGTGGGGACACTCAGACCACATCACACTTAATCTCAAAACTTCAGCATGCGTATCCCAAAAATGGACATTTTCCAGTATAACCATAATACTGACATCATGTAGGAGAAACTTAGCAATAACTCACATTCTTGGTCTTGACTAGCAATTATGCCTCATACCATCCTTACTGCACAAAAGCCCTGGTGACAGGAGAGGGTAGCAACTGGAACTGGTCAGAAGACAAGCCCCTCAGCAGCCATGAGCAGGGCTTATGAGAGGCTGGGGACAAGAGAAATCTGTAGCTCAGTCTGGAGTTTGAGCAGAGGCAGGCCTTTCTAGTCAACCCTCTTCCTGTGGGATATCCCAGTTGGGGAATATTGTCCCTTTCACTGAGCTAGAGTTCACTTAGAGACTAAGTTGCTAGGCCAGAGGGACATTATGGAATAATGTAGAGTCTCAGCTGGAGTGAACAAGATACGCTGCCATCACCACTACCACCTGGGTCATATCCAGCCAGAGGAGCAAGATTGAATCTAGGCCCGGGAGAGCACATAGGAAAAATACAGACCACCTCCTCAGCACTTGAGGAGAGCCTCTGCCATTCCCTTACTCTTGGTGAGGAAAGGGGCTGGGCTGTGGTTGAATAGAGCCTCTCCATAGCCATAAGAAATGGTTGAATCCAAAGTTTACTTGGGCATGATTTTCCTGTAATTCCAGTCAGTGAATAAAGAAGCATCCAGAGCGTGGAGTGATCAAGTAAATACAAATCCTATTGATTTACAAATATTGACACAACCAGTCACAGGTATGTAGTGAGCTAAAAATTGAGTGCACTTTTTTAGATTTAGCTACTAAATACTTAGAATTTCTACAAAGTGCACTGTCAAATGTGTAACATCATAAGTTTAATACACTGAAAAGTGTTTATAAGAATTGTATGCCTTCTGAGTTCACAGACTTTTTTATTTTTATTTTTTTGAGATGGAGTTTTGCTCTGTCACTCAGGCTGGAGTACAGTGGTACGATCTTGGCTGACTACAACCTCTGCCTCCTGGGCTCAAGTAATTCTCCTGCCTCAGCCTCCCGAGTAGCTGAGATTACAGGTGCCCGCCACCACACCTGGCCAATTTTTGTACTTTTAGTAGAGACAGGGTTTCACCACATTGGTCAGGCTGTTGTTGAACTCCTGACCTCAGGGGATCCGCCCGCTTCTGTCTCCCAAAGTGCTGGGATTACAGGCGTGAGCCACCATGCCTGGCTTCGAAACAGAATTTTAAACACACACATGATGGCACATTCCTTCCTTCTTAACTATATCTTGACTCTTTCAAATAGATCTTCCAAAGCAGAAATTAAACCTCTGGGGAAATGTTGTTTCTAATAAAAAAACACAGGATGATATGCAGGAGAACTTGGGAGGTGACAGGATTGAAGTCCTGTACCAGGAGGGTTTGGGGAGGCAGCAGTTCCATATTCTCACTGGTCAGGTGATACCCATGTGTCAGGGGAACGACCAGATTGAAACTCAGGTCAGCAGGGATTCCCAGTGCTCTACAGGTTCTCCAGTACACTTTATTTTTACTTAACTTGCTGTTTCTTTATGTAATTGACCCATCAACGAAAATTACTAAACTTACTTACTAAACTTTTTTTTCTTTCTCAGTGTGCCTACGTGTGTGTGTTGTGACTTTAGAAAAAATTTTAACAATGTCAGAAGAAAGACAGCTGCTGTTTCACACACTGGAAATAATTGTTTTATAGTACTGGTGGAAACAAGAATATAACTTTAAGGAACAAAACTTTATTTTATTTTGAGACAGGGTCTTGCTCTGTTGCCCAAGCTGGAGTGCATGGCATGATCATGGCTCACTGCAGCCTCGACCTCGTAGGCTCAAGTGATCCTCCCACCTCAGCCTCCCCAAGTGCTGTTACAGGCATGAGCCACCATGCCCAGCCAGAACAAATCTTTTAAATTCAACAATTTGGGTGGATTTTAAAAACTGCCATATTGAGGTGTAATTCACATGCCATACAATTTACCCACTTAAAGTACACAAATCTACTTCTCTACAAAGTTCTTAGAAAAAATGAAGTATATAAGTCAATGGTTTTTAATAAATTGAGAGGGTCTTGTAGCATCACCACAACCTAGTTTTAGAAAATTTCTCTCCCCCAGCCTAGGAAAACCCATTCCTACCAAAACACACACACACACACACACACACACACACACACACACAAAAATTAGCTGAGCGTGGTTGTGCGTGCCTGTGGTCCCAGCTACTTGGGAGGCTGAGGCAGGAGGATTGCTTGAGCCCAGGAGGCAGAGGATGCAGTGAGCCAAGATCGTGCCACTGCACTGCCAGGGCAACAGAGACAGACTGTCTCAAAAAAAAAAAAAAAATTCTCTTCTCCCAAAAAGAAACCTCACTGGAAACAATTGGAACCCATTAGCAATTACTTCCCATTTCACCTTATACCACCACTTCACCCCTACCCTAGGCAACTGTCACTCTGCTTTCTGTCTCTGTAGTTTGCCAACTCCAGACATTTCGTATACATGGACTCATGTAACATGAGGTTTCTTCAGACTGGCTTCTTTCACTTAGTGTTATGTTTTCAAGATAATGTTTTAGCATGTATCAGTACTTCATTCCTTTTTATGGCTGAATAATATTCCATTGTACTTATATACAATACCACAATTTGTTTATCTTCTCATTAGCTGATGAGCATTTGGGCTGTTTCTGTTTTCGAGCTATTCTGAATAATGCTGCTATGAACAAGACGATACCTAGGAGTGAAGCTGACGGTCACGTGGTAGATATGTGTCCATATTTTGAGGAACGGCCAGATGGCTTTCCAAAGTGACTACACCATTTTACATTCCCAGCAGCCTGTCTTTTTTTAATTATAGTTTTCTGAGTGGGTATGAAGTAGAATCTTATTGTACTTTCAATTTGCATTTCCCTAATTACTAATGATGTTCTGCATCCCTTCGTACGCTTGCAGGCTTACACGTTTATGGCAAACAAATTTTTAGCAAAGGTACTAAGGTTATTCGATGGGGGAAATCTTAGTCTTTCTAACAAGTATTGCTGGAACAATTGGAAGCCATATGCCAAAAACTGAACCTCAGCTGTTACATCATAAATAATGGGTCATAAAACTAAAAATAAGAGCTAATGCTCTAAAATGTAGGAAACATAAAAGAAGATCTTTGTGACCTTGCATTCAGCAAAGATTTCTTAAGACACAAAAAACATGAACCATAAAAGAAAAAAATTGACAAATTGGACCTTATCAAAGTGGAAAGCTTTTGTTCTTCCAAAAAAAAAACTATTTAGAAAATGAAAAGCTGGCTGGGCGTGGTGGCTCACACCTGTAATCCCAGCACTTTGAGAGGCCTAGACCAGTGGATAGCTTGACCTCAGGAGTTTGAGACCAGCCTAAGCAACATGGCAAAACCCTGTCTCTACAACAAATACAAAAATTAGCTGAGTGTGGTGGTTCATGCCTGTAGTGCCAGCTGCCCAAGAGGCTGAGGTGGGAGAATTGCTTAAGCCCAGGAGACGCAGAGTGCAGTGAGCCGAGATCGTGCCACTGCACTCCATCCTGGGTGATAGAGTGAGACCCTGTCTTAAAAAAATAAATAAATAAATAAAATTTAAAAAAGGAAAGAAAAGAAAAGAAAAGAAAAAAGGCAAACCACAGACTGGGAGAAAATATTTGTAGAATGTATACCTACTGCAGAGCTTATATCCAGAATCTATACATATGGAACTCTCGCAACTTAAAAAGAAGCCAAAAAACCTAATTTAAAAATGGGCAAAAGATTTGGACACCTCACCAATATGGATATATAAATGGCCAACAAGTACATGAAAAGGTGCATGACATGAATAGTTATTAGGTAAATGCAAATTAAAACTACAATGTAATACCTGTATACACCCACTAGAATGGCTAAAATTTGAAGACTGACAATGTGGACAAGAATGCAGAGCAACTGGAGCTCTCATACATTGTTAGTAGGAACGCAAAATGGTACAGCCACTTTGGAAAGCGGTTTGGCCACTTTTAAAGCTAAACCTATGCTTATAATATGACCTAGCAATTCTACTTTTAGGTATTTACTTAGGAAAAATAAAATACTATCACATTTGAGATTTTTAAGAAAAGAAAAAGAAACAATAAAAAAAATTTAAAAAGAAATGAAAAATCGGCCGGGTGCGGTGGCTCAAGCCTGTAATCCCAGCGCTTTGGGAGGCCGAGACGGGCGGATCACGAGGTCAGGAGATCGAGACCATCCTGGCTAACACGGTGAAACCCCGTCTCTACTAAAAAATACAAAAAAAAACTAGCCGGGCGAGGTGGCGGGCGCCTGTAGTCCCAGCTACTTGGGAGGCTGAGGCAGGAGAATGGCGTGAACCCAGGAGGCGGAGCATGCAGTGAGCTGAGATCCAGCCACTGCACTTCAGCCTGGGCGACAGAGCGAGACTCCATCTCAAAAAAAAAAAAAAAGAAATGAAAAATATATTCACACAAAAATCTTGACCCCAATGTTTATAGCTACTTTATTCATAATAGCCAAACTGAAAATAATCCAAATGTCCCTCAACTGTTTAACACCTCACAGTGTGTCCATGCAGTGGAATACTATAGAGCAATAAAAGGAACAGATTGTGGACACAGGCAAGAACATGGACAAATCTCAAAAGCATTATGGTATGTGAAAGAAGCAAGTATATGCCTAGCAGAGTAAATACTAATGATTCCATTTACATGCAAATACTATATGATTCCATTTATATGACATTCTAGAAAAGGCAAAACAGAAAGCAGCTCAGAGGTTTCCAGGAGTCAGACGCAGGGTGTGGTGGCTCCCACCTGTAATCCCAGCACTTCTGGAGGCCGAGGCAGGTGGCTGCAAAGATTTGTCAGAGCTCAGCAAGCTGTCCTTTTTAAATTATTGAAATTTATTGTACATAAATTATATCTCAAAACTAGTTTATTTTTATATTTTAAAATTAGAAATGGGGTCTTGCTATGTTGCCCAGGCTGGTCTTGAACTCCTGGCCTCAAGCAATCCTCTGGCCTCAGCCTCCCAAAGTGCTAGGATTATAAGTGTGAGCCACTGAATTGGGGCTGAAAACTAATTTTTTTAAAGGTTGCTTGCTATAAAGTGCAGTTTCAAGACAAGTGTCTTGGTGCTTTTTCTGGACCTATTACTACCCCACATCTCTTGTACTAGAGCTTCAAGCTTTCACCACCATTAATGTTTATATTGTCTTGATTTACTTTAATTCTACTAATTTTTCACTTAAAACAATAATTTTTTTTTTTTTTAAACAGAATCTGGCTCTGTCGCCCAGGCTGAAGTGCAGTGGTGCGATCTCGGCTCACTGCAACCTCCATCTCCCAGGTTCAAGCAATTCTTCTGCCTCAGCTTCCCAAGTAGCTGGGATTACAGGCGCACACCACCAGCCTGGCTAATTTTCGTTGTGTTTTTTTGTCCGTCTGTTTGTTTTTGAGATGGAGTTTTACTCTTGTTGCCCAGGCTAGAGTGAAATGCTGTGATTTCAGCTCACTGTAACCTTGGACTCTCCTGCCTCAGCCTCCCGAGTAGCTGGGATCACAGGCGCACACCACCACACCTGGCTAATTTTTTGTATTTTCAGTAGAGACAGGGTTTCACCATGTTGGCCAGGCTAGTCTTGAACTCCTGACCTCAGGTGATCCACTCACCTCGGTCTCCAAAAGTGCTGGGATTATAGATGTGAGCCACCATGCCCCACCTAAAATAAGGATTTTTAAAATTAGGCTTCACAACTTAAATTAGTACTTCTTCCATTTCTTTGTCTCATTTGAAGTTACGATGTTAGAAATAATAAAACAGGCTGGGTGTGGTGGCTCACGCCTGTAATCCCAGCACTTTTGGAGGCCTAGGCAGGTGGATCACCTTAGGTCAGGAGTTTGAGACCAGCCTGGCCAACATGATGAAACCCTGTCTCTACTAAAAATACAAAAATTAGCCGGGCGTGGTGGTGCACGCCTGTAATCCCAGCTACTCAGGAGGCTGAGGCAGGAGAATCACTGGAACCTGGGAGGCGAAGGTTGCAATGAGCCGAGACCACGCCATTGTACTCCAGCCTGGGCGACAAGAGTGAAACTCCGTCTCCAAAAAAAAAAAGAAATAATAATACGAGCTGGGCATGGTGGCGCATGCCTGTAGTCCCAGCTACTTGGGAGGCTAAGGCTGGAGGATAAGTTGAGCCCAGGAGTTTGAGACCAGCCAGAGTTTTAACTGGGCATGTGTTAAACAGAAACACCTTGACTGGTTTTTCAGCAGACACAGTGCCCCCAGAGCCAACAGTCACTCAAAACAAGGGCCAGTAACCTCTTTCCCCAGTGTTCCACCATCAGTCCTCTATTCATCACCGTGGTAGTAGAAGTGACAGGAAGAATGTATCTTTCATATCATATCATGGAGTATCTGGGGTTTGAAAACAAACAATATCTAAAATTTTTAAAATAAATGACAGTAATATATATTCAGATTTTTTTCATCTAAAATTTATAAACTGAGAATGCATAAACCAAGTGATGGGTGTAATTCAATTAGATAAAAAATTTATGATTGAGTCATTTCTCTGCCCAAGGTATTATCAACTTGCCAAATGCAAAAGAACCTGCTGTAAAGAAGCTTTGTGAAATCTATGATGTGAGAGATGACTTAGTTTCAACAAATCAGCATCAGCCATCATAGTATGTTAATGCTGTCAATTTACTTACTTGTAATTTGTTTTGTATTTAATATGTAGGTTTGTTTTGCTCTTATAGTTGCATAAGCGCTGTAAGCATAAGAATTTTATACCTGGCCAGGTGCGGTGGCTCACGTCTGTAATCCCAGCACTTTGGGAGGCTGAGGTGGACAGATCATGGGGTCAGGAGTTTGAGACCAGCCTGGCCAACATGGTGAAACCCCATCTCTACTAAAAATACAAAAGTTAGCTGGGTATGGTGGCGAGCACCTGTAATCCCAGCTACTCAGGAGACTGAGGCAGGAGAATCCTTTGAACCCCAGAGGCAGAGGTTGCAGTGAGCCAAGATCATGCCACTGCACTCTAGCCTGGGCGACAAGGCAAGACTCCATCTCAAAAAAAAAAAAAAATTTACACCTGATATTGGGTTTGGACATATTTAAGCAGCATTATGCTAAAAACAATTTTAGTATAATAATTTGTAATCAATCTTGAAAGCATAATAGTTTTTTCTTTTAGAAGTATACAGTACACATAGCCTGGACATGGTGGCTCACTCCTGTAATCCTAGCACTTTGGGAGGCCAAGACAGGCAGATCACTTGAGTCCAGGAGTTCAAGACCAACCTGGACAACATGGCAAAACCCTATCTCTACAAAAATACAAACATTAGGCAGTCATGTAATTCCAGCTACTCAAGAGGCTGAGGTGGGAGGATCACTGGAGTCCAGGAGGTTGAGATTGCTGCGAGCCAAGATCACACCACTGTGTTCCAGCCTGGGTGACAGAATGAGACCGTGTCTCAAAAAAAAAAGAAAGAAATATACAATAATCAGCCCAGTATGCTGCCTCACACCTGTAGTCCCAGCACTCTGAGAGGCTGAGACTGGAGGATCGCTTGAGCCCAGGAGTTCAAGGCTGCAGTGAGCTATGACTGTGCCACTGTAGTCCAACCTGGACAAGACAAAGAGACCCTGTGGGAGAAGGAGGAGGAGGAGGAGGAAGAGGAGGTAGAAGGAGGAGGACGAGGAGGAAGGGGAAAGAGGAGGAGGAGGAGGAGGAGACACAATACTCAAGCTTGAGTTCATAGACTTGTAGATAGTGTCCTAAAAATTCTCCTGAGGGGCTGCAGCATTTCGAGACCAGGACTCGGTCAATGGTGATACTGGGAAATGTGGAGTAAGAGAAAGGTTAGAACCGTTTGCTGGGGAAGCAGTTATTCTGATGGAGCACAAGGATGTTTCAGTATAAATTCTAAGGCAGCCGGGTAGCAAAGCTAGTGAAATTATCAGTAGGAGATATTGGAGTGGAAAATGGAGCCCAGGTTTCTGGCCTCAGTGGCTGGGCGGATCCTGATGCCATAAATCCAGGTGGGGAGCACAAGAGGGCGAGCACATCTGACTACTCAGACCTCATCCGCCCTGACTGGCTCTGACTGGCCATCGGGTGTCACTGCCGCCAGTTCTCCAGGTAGCACGTGGCTCCCGGTATTGGTCAGGGTTCTTGCCGGCGCGTGGCAGAGCCGCACTGGAGAGGCAGCGGCTGCCTGGAAAAGGCCATTTGCCTTCCTCTTACCAGAGTAAGGCAGAGGCGGCACCGGGCAGAACTTCTCTTTCTCCTTCTCTTCAATGTCTTCCTCTTAGACTTGCTCTTTTTAAAATAACATACGCTAATTTTCTCATTGGTGTTGCTTATCTTCTACAGAGAGGTGTTAGGTGTAGGGTTCTGAGAATTTTAAATTGTCCTGCATTGCTCTGTGGAGGTTCAGCGCCCCCTAGCGACACAATCCACAATTTTCCTAGGTGGGCAGATAGAAAGATAGATTAGATAGATAGATAGATAGATAGATAGATAGATAGATAGATAGATAGATAGACAGACAGACAGACAGACAGAGACAATAGATAGATAGATAATAGATAGATAGATACATACATACATACATAGATAATAGATACATAGATACATAGACAGATAGATTTTTTTTTTTTTTTTTTTGAGAGGGAGTCTTGCCCTGTCACCCAGACTGGAGTGCGGCAGCATGATCTTGGCTCACTGCAACTTCGGCCTCCCGGGTTCAAGCAATTCTCCCACCTCAGCCTCCCCAGTAGCTGGGATTACAGGCACCCACCACCACGCCCAGCTGATTGTCGTATTTTTAGTAGAGACGGGGTTTTACCATGTTGACCAGGCTAGTCTCGAACTCCTGACCTCAAGTGATCCACCCACCTTGGCCTCCCAAAGTGCTAGGATTACAGGCGTGGGCCACTGTACCCCGCCCAGAGATTTTGATATCCTCAATAATCAATTGACTAGTCACTACCTGAACTTTTTCAATTCTTTTATTTTCTATGTAAGTTGAGCAATCATACATATCTTTTATCAACTATATTTCTTGTTAATAAACTCTTTATGGCTCTAAGGAACTATTATTATTTCAGTATTCAAATTTAAAATTTTTTTGCCCAAGTAGATGTCTTTACAATTAATCTATTTTAAATTTCCAGGGCTGAGCACAGTGGCTCATGCCTGTAATCCCAGCACTTTGGGAGGACGAGGTGGGCAGATCACTTGAGACCAGGAGTTCAAGACCAGCCTGGCCAATATGGTGACACCCTGTCTCTTCTAAAAATACAAAAATTAGCCCGGCGTGGTGGCTCACGCCTGTAGTCCCAGCTACTTACGAGGCTGAGGTAGGACAATCGCTTGAACCCAGGAGGCAGAGTTTGCAATGAGCCAAGATCACGACACTGCACACCAGCCTGGGCTACAGGCAAGACTCTGTCTCAAAAAAAAAAAAAAAAATTTTTTTTCAAAAGTTTAAAAATTATTTTCTAAAAAATGTTATTTCCCAGGGTCATGGCATCCTTGTTTATGTTTATGAAACATCCTTCATCTCTACTATCCCACTGTGTATTTCCATTGTCTCTTCCCATCATTGTGGCCACTTCCCTCAAAGCTTATGTCTTCTGAGACTAGTGGTTCATAACCCTGGTTGCAAATCAGATTCACCTTTGTTGATTTAAAAACTATCTAGGCCGGACACAGTGGCTTACTGCCTGTAATCCCAACACTTTGGGAGGCTGAGGCTGGTGGATCACTAGAGGTCAGGAGTTCGAGACCAGCCTGGCCAGCATGGTGAAACCCCATTGTCTCTACTAAAAGTAAAAAAATTAGCCAGGCATGGTGGCTGGCACCTGTAATCCCAGCTACTCAGGAGGTTGAGGGAGGAGAAATGCTTGAACCAGGAAGCGGAGGTTGCAGTGAGCCAAGATCATCCACTGTGCTCCAGCCTGGGTGACAGAGCAAGACCCTGTCTCAAAAAAAAATTAATTTAAAAATAAAAATAAAATTAAAACTATCTAGATGTTTGGATCCTATCTGTCAAAAAACTGATTAAATACCAATTATAGAATAAGTTTACAGTATCGTTTAGCATGTTGCAAATCACCTTATCCTTCCAGAATACTAACAAAATCTGTATGAAATATTTTTTAAAATGAAATCTGTGCACTTATCAGAATGGTTAATATAAAAAAATAGTCACAATACTAAATGCTGGTGAGTATGTGGAGAAACTGAGTCACTCCTACATTGATGGTGAGAATGCACAGTGGTACAGCTACTCTGGAAAACAGTTTGGCAGTTTCTTACAAAACTAACTATGCTACTACCGTATTACCCATATTATCCAGCAACTGTACTCCTGGGCATTTATTCCAGAAAAATATTGGACTCAGATATTTATAGCAGCTTTATTTGTGATAGCTCAAAACTGGAATCAGCCCAGATTCCTTCCACAGGTAAATGGTTAAACAAATTATAGTACATCCATACTATGGAATACTACTCAGAATTAAAAGAATCAAACTATTGATGTATGCAACAACCTGAACGTTCAGATAGATTTTTGAATTTATTGCCATGAATTTGTTTGTAATGTCAGCTTAGCTTTTGTTTTTTTTTTTTTTTTTTTGAGATGGAGTCTCACTGTGTCGCCCAGGCTGGAGTGCAGTGGCGTGATCTTGGCTCACTGCAAACTCTGCCTCCTGGGTTCAAGCGATTCTCCTGCCTTAGCCTCCTGAGTAGCTGGGATTACAGGTGCCTACCACCACACCTGGCTAATTCTTTGTATTTTTTGTAGAGACTGGGTTTCACTGTATTAGCCAGGATGGTATCGATCTCCTGACCTCGTGATCTGCCCACCTCGTCCTCCCAAAGTGCTGGGATTATAGGCATGAGCCACTGCACCCAGTCTATAATATACTCTTAGCTTTTTGTCATCTGTTTACATGTATAATGATGTCCCCTTCTTCAATCCTGTTATTGGTTATCTGTGACTTCTCTTAATTATTAATCTTGTTAGGAGTTTTTCAGTATCAATAACCTCTTCAAAGAACCATCTAAAAATTATTTATTTATTTATTTAGAGAGATGGTCTCACCCAGTTGCCAGGGCTGAAGTACAGTGGCACAATCATAGCTCGCTGCAGCCTCAAACTCCTGGGTTCAGGTGATCCTCCTACTTCAGCCTCTTGGGTAGCTGAGACTGCAGGTGCACACTGCCTCATCTGGCTAATTTTTAATTTTTTGTAGAGATGGGATCTCCCTATGTTGCCCAGACTGGTCTCAAACTCTTGGCCTCACGTGATCCTCCAACTTTAGCCTCCCAAAGCTCTGGGATTACAGGCTTGACCCACCAAGCCCTGCCTAAATTTATTTTTTAATTACAAAAAATATATATTTATGGTACATAACATGATGTTTTGAAATATGTTTACATTGTGGAGTGGCCAAATCAAGCTTGCTAACATAGATAATATACATTATCTCACAAAAAAAGTCTGCTTTTTCAAAAAATTCAACCCTCAAGTGGAACCAGAAAAGACATTTTATTTCTTTAGATATGCGGTCTTGGCATGTTGCCCATGCCAAGCTCAAGTGATCCTCCTGCCTCAGCCTCCCAAGTAGTTGATACCACAGGCACACGCTACCATGCCCAGCTTCTTACCTTTTTTTTTTTTTTTTTTTTTTTGGATGAACTGTTGCGGGAAATCAGGGACCCTGAATGGAGGCACCGACTGAAGCCACGGCGGAAGAACATAAATTGTGAAGATTTCATGGACATTTATTAGTTCCCCAAATGAATACTTTTATAATTTCTTATGCCTGTCTTTACTGCAATCTCTCAACATAAATTGTGAAGATTTTTATGGACATTTATCACTTCCCCAATCAACACTGTTAAAATTTCCTATGCCTGTTTTTACTTTAATATCTTAATCCCGTCATCTTCGTAAGCTGAGGATGTATGTTGCCTCAGGACCTGTGATGATTGTGTTAACTGCACAAATTGTTTGTAAAACATGTATGTTTGAACAATGTGAAATCTGGGCACCCTGAAAAATAACAGAATAACAGCAATTTTCAGGGAACAAGGGAGATAACCATAAGGTCTGACTGCCTGCGGGGCTGGGCAGAACAGAGTCATATTTTTCTTATTGCAGAAAACAAGTAGGTGAAATATCAGTGAATTCTTTTCCCAGTAAGGAATAACACTGGGAAGGGAATGCATTCCCAGGGGGAGCCATGGACGGCTGCTCTGGGGGTGTCTGCCTTATGTGGTTGAAGGTAAGGGATGAAATAATGCCCTAGTCTCCTGTGGTGTCCCCAGGCTTGCTAGGATTAGGAAATTCCAGCCTGGCGAATTCTAGTCAGACTGGTTCTCTGCTCTTGAACCCTGTTTCCTGTTAAGATGTTTATCAATGACAATGCATGCCCAGCGGGACATGAAACCTCATCAGTAATTCTAATTTCACCCTGGCCTTGTGACCTTGCTCTGCCCTTCTGCCTTTGTGATATTTTATTGCCATTTGAAGCATGTGATCTCTGTGACCCACTCCCTATTCGTACTCCCCTCCCCTTTTGAAATCCCTAATAAAAACTTGCTGGTTTTGCAGCTCAGGTGGGTATTATGGAAACTGCCGACATGTGATGTCACCCCTGGAGGCCCAGCTGTAAAATTTCTCTCTCTTGTATTCCCTTTATTTCTCAGACCAGCCAACACTTACGGAAAATAGAAAAGAACCTATGTTGAAATATTGGGAGCTGGTTCCCCCAGTAATGAACACACTTAAGAACTATTCTCTTAGCAAATTCAAGTATACAATACAATACAATTAACTATAATCACTGTGCTGTGTATTAGATCCCCAGAACTTATTCATGTTATATTGAAAGTTTGTACCCTTTGGCCAACATCTCCCATCTCCCTGGCCCCCTAACCAGCCCTGGCAACTAACATTCTACTCTGTCTCTGCTTCTGTAAGTTTCACTTTTTTCAATTCCTCATATAAGTGAGATCATGCAGTACTTGTCTTTCTATGCCTGACTTATTTCTCATAACATAATGTCCTCCAGGATCTTCCATCTTGTTGCAAATGACAGAATTTCCTTCTTTTTATTTATTTTTTATTTTTTATTTTTTGAGGCGGAGTTTCACTCTTGTTGCCCAGGCTGGAGTGCAATGGCACGATCTTGGCTCACCACAACCTCCGCCTCCCAGGTTCAAGCAATTCTCCTGCTTCAGCCTCCCTAGTAGCTGGGATTATAGGCATGTGCCACCAGGCCCAGCTAATTTTGTATTTTTAGTAGAGACGGGGTTTCTCCATGTTGGTCAGGCTGGTCTCGAACTCCTGACCTCAGGTGATCCACCCGCCTCAGCCTCCCAAAGTGCTGGGATTACAGGCGTGAGCCACTGCGCCCGGCCCAGAATTTCCTTCTTTTTAAAGGCTGAATAGCATTCCATTGTGTAGATATACCACATTGCTTATTTACTTATTTTTTAATGTCATCCATGATGAGCATGTAGCACATTTTTTCGGCATATTGTTTTTCAAATTAATTTTTTTAAATTTTGTAGAGATGAGGTCTCACTATGTTGCCTAGCCTGGTTTCAAACTCCTGGACACAAGTGATCCTCCTGCCTCAGCCTTCCAAAATGCTAGGATTATAGGCATGAGCCACCATGCCTAGCATACCACATTTTAAAACTTCATTTGCTGGTGGCTCCTTCAGTTGATTCCTTATCTTGGCTATTATGAATAATGCTGCAATGAGTGTGGGAGTGCAGGTGTCCCTTTGACACAATGAGTTCATTTCCTCCAGATATACACCTAGTATATATCATTGCTGGATCATATGGCAGTCCTGTTTTTAATTTTTCCAGAAACCTCCATACTGTTTTTCATAATGGCCATCCTAATTTACATTCCCATCAATAGTCCACAGGGGTCAAAGAACCAATATTTGCCTTTGATAATTCTATTATTTCTTTCTTTCTATTTCATTAATTCCTGCTCTCATCTTTATTATTTCCTTCATTCTAATATCTTTAGGTTTAATTTGCTCTTTTTCTAACACCATGAGATGAACACTTATCTCACTGATATGTTCAGCTTTTATTTTGCATGTATGCATTTGAGACTAAAATTTCTTCTAAGTACAGTTTTAGCTACTTCCTTATTGTTTTATATGTCACATTTTCATTGTTTTTCAATGAAACATTTAAAATTTTCATTGTATTTTCTTTTTTGAGACATGAATAATTTAGAAACATGGCAAAACACTTAAACTTTTTTCATGATGTTGGTAACAAGAGAATAGAATGAAGCCTGTAATCCCAGCACTTTGGGAGGCTGAGGCAGGCAGATTACCTGAGGTCAGGAGTTCAAGAATAGGATGAAATTCCCATTATTAATTCTATTCAACATTCTGTTGAAAGTGTAGACATTACAAGACAAGAAAAAGAAATGAAAGACATAAGAATTGGAAAGGAAGAACTAAAACTCTCATTCGCAGACAACATGATCGTGTTTGCAAAACATGAAAAGCATCTACAGGGCGGATGTGGTGACTCATGCCTGTAATTCCAGCACTTTGGGAGGAAAAGGTGGGTGAATCACCTGAGGTCAGGAGTTTGAGACCAGCCTGTCCAACATGGTGAAACCCCGTCTCTACTAAAAATACAAAAATTAGTTGGGTGTGGTGGCATGCACCTGTAGTACCAGCTACTCAGGAGGCTGAGGCAGGAGAATCGCTTGAATCCAGGAGGTGGAGGTTGCAGTGAGCTGAGATCATGCCACTGCACTCCAGCCTGGGTGACAGAGCTAGACTCCATCTCAAAAAAGAAAAAAAAGAAAAAAGAAAAAGATAAAGAAAGAAAAGAAAAGCATCTATAGATGAACTACTAAAGTGAAAAATACATTTAGTAAGGTTGCTGAATAAAAAGGTAAATGTAGAAAAAATGGTGGTATTTCTTTATAACAGCAATAAGAAAAAATTAAATACTACTTACGACAGCATCAAGAAACATCAAATACCTAGTAATAAATCTAATGGAAAATATGCAAAAACTCTACAGAGGAAATTACAAAACATGACCAAGAAAAATTAAAGAGACCCTACATAGAGATATATATCATATTCATGAATTAGAAGGCTAAATATTATGACGATGTCAATGTAATTCTACTCAATATCCCAGCTTGTAGTGTTCTAAAAATTAGCAAGCTTATTGAAAATTTTATATAAAAATGCAAATGGCTCAGAATACCCCAGATAATCTTGAAGAGCTTAGCTGGAGGACTCACACTGTATATTATTAAGACTTTTTAATGAAGCCAAAATAATTAAGATTGAGTGTGGTTTGGGCACAAGAATTAATAAGCAGACCAATGGAACAGAGTAGAGGATAGAAATAGATGCTTACATGTATGGAAACTTGATTAATGACAAAAGTCCACTGCAGAGCAGTGAGGAAAGTCTTTATAATAAATGAGATTGGGCCGGGCGCGGTGGCTCACGCCTGTAATCCCAGCACTTTGGGAGGCCGAGACGGGCGGATCACGGGGTCAGGAGATCGAGACCATCCTGGCTAACCCATTGAAACCCCGTCTCTACTAAAAATACAAAAAACTAGCCGGGCGAGGTGGCGGGCGCCTGTAGTCCCAGCTACTCGGGAGGCTGAGGCAGGAGAATGGCGGGAACCCGGGAGGCGGAGCTTGCAGTGAGCTGAGATCCGGCCACTGCACTCCAGCCTGGGTGACAAAGCAAGACTCCATCTCAAATAAATAAATAAATAAATAAATAAATAAATAGGATTAAGTCAGTTGTATATCCATATGGAGAAGAAAAGAATCTTGACCCTTTCTTCACATTAATCCAAAAATCTAAATCTTAGGCATATTACAGATATAAATGTAATAGGTAAAGTAGTGAAGCTTCTAGAAGGAAAAAATATTTTCATGAAGTTGGGGTAGGAAAAATTTCATATATAGGACATCAAAATGAAAACATGATAAATTGGACTACATTAAAATTAAGAATATTAGTTCATGAAAACACACCATTAAGATGATGAAAAGAAAACCACAGAGTGGGCCGGACACAGTGGCTCACGCCTGTAATCCCAGCACTTTGGGAGGCCGAGGTGGGCAAATCACGAGGTCAAGAGATCGAGACCATCCTGGCCAACATGGTGAAACCCCATCTCTACTAGAAATACAAAAATTAGCTGGGCTTGGTGGTGTGTGCCTATAGTCCCAGCTACTCAGGAGGCTGAGGTAGAAGAATTGCTTGAACCTGGGAGGCGGAGGTTGCAGTGAACCAAGATTGCGCCACTGCACTCCAGCCTGGGGCAGAGTGAAACTCCATCTCAAAAAAAAAAAAAAAAAGAAAAGAAAAGAAAGCCACAGAGTGGACGAAAATATGTGCAGTAAGTATAACTGACAAAGGACTCTAATTCAGAACAATAACTCAATCAACTGATCAATAAATTAGTAAAATAGGCAGTCCAATAGAAAAATAAGCAGAAGATAGGAACAGGCCAGGGGATATCCAAAAGAACAATAAATATATGAAAATGTGATTGACTTCATTGGAAACCAGAGAGTGAAAATTAAAACACAGTCACCAGAATGGCTATTTTAAACACCGACAATACCAGTGTTGCTGAAACTGGGGAGCAACTGGAACTCTCATATGCTGCACATGGAAATGAAAACAGTACAATAATCTTGCAAAACTAGCAATATGTATAAACCTGACTATAAGTACATCCTATGGCTCAGCAATTTTATTTCTAAAGATGCCCAACAGGTCCTGGCTAACACAGTGAAACCCCATCTCTACTAAAAATACAAAAAATTAGCCGGGCGTGGTGGCAGGCACCTGTAGTCCCAGCTACTTGGGAGGCTGAGGCAGGAGAATGGCGTGAACCCAGGAGGCAGAGCTTGCAGTGAGCCGAGATCACACCACTGCACTCCAGCCTGGGCGACAAAGCGAGACTCCGTCTCAAAAAAAAAAAAAAAAAGTCGGATTAGAGTCTTTCCTGAGACGCTCCTTACAGTCGTGCTATGGGAAGAGGGGAGGCCTACATTAGAGAGGCAAAGAGAGAGTCTGGCTCCAGTATCCAGAAGGAGATCTACCTTCCTTCCTTCAATTTCCAGAATCACCTGGAGCTGCTGTGCTGTAATGGCAGTTTGAGCTATTGGAGCCGGGTGTTGAGCCGTGGGACTCATCAGTCTTACTGGACCATCAGTGAGACTGGTTCTGAACACAGTGACCTCCATCTCTGGGAGCAGTTCGATCTCCAGTGGTTTCCATCACAGACGACAGGGTTGAGCTGGCTTCTTGTTGTTTGGGCATTCCTTCTTAAAATGCCCCAACTTGCCACATCAATAACAGGTAGTGGATGCACCTTAGGGATCCTGCACTTTGCAAGCTTGCAATGCTGCCACTAGGGCCTCTGTCCTTGTCTTGTGCTTCCTCTCTTTTTCTTGGGTCTCCTCCTGATCCCTATTATCAAAGACCAAAGTGGCTATTCTCAGGAGGTTTTCTTGGGTGCTATTTGGTCCTATAGATTGCTTCTGTAGTTTCCTTCAAATATCTGCAGATGCCTGTGTGATAAACTTGTCCTTCGGGATGAGCTGTCCCTGAGCTAAATCAGGGGATAAAGAGGTGTGTTTTGTTAGTGTCTCTCTCAGCTTTTCCATAAAGGCTGTGGGATTCTCATCTGGTTTTTGGTCTATCATGGATAGTTTAGAGTAATTAAGAAGTTTGGCTCTGGTTTTTTGTAGGCCTCTAATATGCACAGTCAAAGTGCTTTCTTTTCCATTCATCTACTGAGCTATTGTGGTTCCCATGAGGGTTGTCTACCGGAAGTGCTTCTCTTCCTAGTGGGAATGAAGTTTCCATTTTTTTCTTCACCTTCCCTATTTCCTTTTTATCTCTTTGGTCTGCTGTAGGAGACATGTTGCTCATCTCTGTAGGGTCCAACCCTATGGAGCTTAGTGAGTATTCTCCCTGTGTGCGGAGATGAGAGATTGTAAGAAATAAAGACACAAGACAAAGAGATAAAGAGAAAACAGCTGGGCCGGGGGGACCACTACCACCAAGACGTGGAGACCAGTGGTGGCCCCAAATGGCTGAGCACTCTGATATTTACTGTATACAAGACAAGGGGGCAGGGTAAGGAGGGTGAGTTGTCCAAGTGATTGATAAGGTCAAGCAAGTCATGTGATCATGGGACAGGAGGCCCTTCCCTTTTAGGTAGCTGAAGCAGAGAGGGAAGGCAGCATACGTCAGCATTTTCTTCTATGCACCTATAAGAAAGATCAAAGGTTTTACGTCTTTCACTATTTCTTCTACTGCTATCTACTACTAACTTCAAAGGGGAACCAGGAGTACGGGAGGAACATGAAAGTGGACAAGGAGTGTGACCACTGAAGCACAGCACCACAGGGAGGAGTTAAGGCCTCCGGATGACTGGCGGGCAGGCCTGGATAATATCCAGCCTCCCACAAGAAGCTGGTGGAGCAGAGTGTTCCCTGACTTCTCCAAGGAAATGGAGACTCCCTTTCACAGTCTGCTAAGTAACGGCTGTCTTCCCAGGCACTGGTGTTACCGCTTGACCAAGGAGCCCTCAAATGGCCCTTATGCAGATGTGACAGAAGGCTCACCTCTTGCCTTCTAGGTCACTTCTCACAATGTCCTTTTAGCACCTGACCCTATACCTGCCGGTTATTCCTTGGTTATATTAGTAATACAATGAAGAGTAATATTAAAAGCTAATGATTAATAATGTTTATACTAATGATTGATAATGTCCATGATCATCTCTATATCTAATTTGTATTATAAGTCTTCTTATTCTAACTATTTTCTTTATTATACTGAAACAGTTTGTGCCTTCAGTCTCTTGCCTCAGCACACAGGTAATCCTTCACCTACACATCTCCATATTTTTCTGCTGCCTGAAGAACTGCCTGCTTTTCAGCTGCAGTGAGAATCTGACTTAGGAGCAACACGTGAGGTCAAACACCTGATTTAAATTTTGGAAAGTTTCTATATACCTATGGGGGTCATCAGAAAATCAGCCTCTCTCCCTTTATTTGCTTAAGATCCTGTAATGAGAAGGGAACATGAACCTTCATAGCACCATTTCCATCAGGCATTTCCTGCAGAGCTAAGAGTGAAGTGGGTAAAGTGGGTGATACTGAAGATGGTGGAGCTGGAGGAGCGGATGGCATGATTGGAGTTCTGGATGAGGGAGAAGAGTTGGGACATTCAATAGCTGTCTCAGATTGCTCCTCTAGAATCTGCTTTAGCTCTGGGGAATTATTCCCTATGGGTTTGCCTGCCATGGCTGCTAAAAGAACTGGGTCCATTGTACAAAGCTTGTAAAGATCTGGGTTGTCTTGCAGGGCAAGGAAAGCCTATACATAGGGGACCTCAGACCATTTGCCCTTCTGTCTACAGAAAAGATCTAATTGTTGGATAATATTAAAAGCAAGGCCCCCTCCAGTTGGTTTGTCTGTCCCCAGGATGGTAAGAAGACCATGCCTTTGTGCAATAGAATATGAGGCGCTTTTTCTTCAAAGTCTCAGGGTTGAAGGAGTCCTAGCTCTTTAGAATGCACTCCAGAGGAGTGCAGGTTATAGATGGTCTGTTTCCTATCTAGAAAAAGAAGTGAGAAAAAGTCATCCTTTTAGTCTCCTTCCTTTCAGTGTGTGACCCAGTGTGGAGAAGGAAGACAGTGGGAGCGTCCCCCTGACTGTTTTCCCTCCTTGGTTCCTGGGTCCCAACACCTTGTTAAATGTGCCGCCCATGGTTGGAGGCGTGACCCTCCAAGCCATGGAACTAGAGAAACTAGAATATGGGATTAGTCATGCATACCTGCTCTGTCCTAGTTCTCTGTGTGTTGTTCCCCTTTTATTTTCTAGACTTGTGTGATCTGTGTGCCTCCCTGGAAAATGGATCTTGGGGAAAAAAACATGTAAAAGGCAAGGCTCCTTTAACAGAGGGAATGTGCTAGATTGGCTGCTATTATGGCCCGTGCTAAAGCATTTACCCTTAGAAAATGGTTTGGGTTAACTTCTGGACTTAAAAATCCCCTTACTAATTAAGTACTGTTTTAATTGGAGCCAGAATAGGTGCCTTAAAGGGACTAAAGGACCTAATGGTGATTTTCCTGCTGATGGGACAGTATCAGGACTAAAATTTGGCTGCAGAGGACATTTTACTCCTAATTGTTGGGATAGAATTTTCCCATTCACAGAAGCAGTATAAAGAAAGCTGCAAAATGGAAAAATTGGGAAGCTACAGTGGACCAACAATGTATCCTATGGAGGGGATTTCTATTCCCACGAGGTGGCCCTGTTGGCTTAGAAATACCATGCGCTCGCGAGAGGAGCAATAGTGAGTGACCTCACTGTGGGGGAAAGGGGAGGCCCTCTGTTCCTAGAAGATGGCAAGATCCTGAGCTACATCCACGGTTACTACAGCGTTTCCTGATCTTCCCTAACAGGATTACTTCCCTGGGCTGCAAAAATTCCATCACATTTGACATACAGAGAAAATAAGAGACATAGTGATCACAGACAGAAAAAGAAGGGAAATTTTCCAACAGGCTAGCTGGGGATCCTTTACCAACATGTGGGCAGGCTATTGGAGGTTGAGTCCAGTCCAGAAGCATTTGAATAATACAAGGGCGTGCACTGGCCAGAAATTCTCAATTGCTTCAGAACTTTTCCTGGCCTCATGGGATGGTTAGGTTTCCTCATGAAAGGAAGCTGGTTGGAAGCATGACCAACATGCCCAATGACCCATGGGTATTGCACGGGAGTCTCCATGTTCTCTCCAGTAAGCCTGATATCCAAGTCTCTAAGAATGGCAGCCACACTAAACGTGTCTTTAACTGGCTGATGGATGCTTGTTATTGATTTGATTTGATTTTTAAATGGAGACCAAGAGCCTCAGAATGAAAGGACAAATTTTGAGTCCACTCCTCTACTCACTGCTCCATTGAATGTTGTACCTTGGGATTCCGGATGAGCCCCCAAAAATGATATGGCTCCATTATCTAGGGAAACACCCAGGGTATTTTGTCTTGTGCCAGGCTCCTTTGTCTCCAGCACTTTGGGAGGCTGAGGCAGGTGGATCACTTGAGGTCAGGAGTTAAAGACCAGCCTGATCAACATGGCAAAACCCCGTCTCTACTAAAAATACAAAAACTAGCTGAGTGTGGTGATACGGCTGCATTGCCTGGAGAAACACCCAGGGTCCTTTGTCACATGCCAAAAAAATTAGCAACAAAGACACACATAGAGTGGATTAAGGAGTGGAAAGTTTAATAGGCAAGAAGGAAGAGAACAGCTCCCCTAAACAGAGGGAGGAGGGCTCCAAATGGAATAACCTCCTTTAGCAGAAACAGTTGGTTATGTCAGGAGGGCTCAAGGAGGTGGTGTCTGATTTGCATAGAGCCCAGGGGATTGGTTTGACTAGGTGTGGCTATGTGAATGCCACACAGATGAACAGGCAGTTTTAGAGATGCATGGGGAAGGGATGGGGGGGTGCTGTTAGATATGTATAGGTGAAGATATGGGGGGTGCTGTTAGAGATGCATAGAGGAAGGTATGGGGGAGGGTGCTGTAGAGCTTCCACACCCTCTCTGTGACACCACAGGAGCTCATCAAACCTCATTGTCCAAGAGTTTCTATGGAACTTAATCTCCAGCTCACTCATTCCAATTCCTAGAGGTTGGTGAGTGGCTCTGAAAGTTCCAACCTATAATCACTTGGTCTTTCTAGTGACCAGTCCCATCTGGAGGCTAATCCAGTTGCACCACCCTAAATCACCTCATTAGCATGAACTCACATGTGATCAAAAGGGGCTCATTATGAATAACAAAGGACACTCCTATCACTCAGGAAATTCCCAGGGTTTTAGGAGCTTTGTGACTGAAATGGGGACAAAGACCAAATATATTTCCTATTATACTACAATATCACTGCTAGAATCATCTTTTCTTTTTTTTTTTTTTTGAGAAGGAGTCTCACTTTGTCTCCTAGGCTGGAGTGCGGTGGCGCGATCTCGGCTCACTGCAAGCTCCGCCTCCCGGGTTCACGCCATTCTCCTGCCTCAGCCTCCCAGTAGCTGGGACTACAGGCGCCGCCACCTCGCCCAGCTAGTTTTTTTGTATTTTTTAGTAGAGACGGGGTTTCACCGTGTTAGCCAGGATGGTCTCGATCTCCTGACCTCGTGATGCGCCCACCTTGGCCTCCCAAAGTGCTGGGATTACAGGCGTGAGCCACCGCGCCCGGGCTCATCTTTTCTTTTTTTCTTTTTTCTTTTTTTTTCTTTTTTTCTTTTTTTTTTTTTTTTTGAGACGGAGTCTCGCTCTGTCGCCCAGGCTGGAGTGCAGTGGCACAATCTCGGCTCACTGCAAGCTCCGCCTCCTGGGTTCCCGCCATTCTCCTGCCTCAGCCTCCCGAGCAGCTGGGACTACAGGCGCCCGCCACCTCGCCCGGCTAATTTTTTCTATTTTTAGTAGAGACGGGGTTTCACCATGATCTCGATCTCCTGACCTTGTGATCCGCCCGCCTCAGCCTCCCAAAGTGCTGGGATTACAGGCGTGAGCCACCGCGCCCGGGCTCATCTTTTCTTTTTTTCTTTTTTCTTTTTTTTTCTTTTTTAAGATGGAGTCTTGCCGTGTCACCCAGGCTGGAGTGCAGTGGCACAATCGCTGTCTCCACTCACTGCAACCTCTACCTCCTGGGTTCAAGTGATTCTCCTATCTCAGACTCCCAAGTGGCTGGGACTACAGGTGTGTGCCACCATGCCCAGCTAATTTTTGTATTTTTAGTAGAGATGGGGTTTTGCCATGTTGGCCAGGCTGTTCTCGAATTCCTGACCTCAAGTGATCTGCCTGCCTTGGCCTCCCAAAGTGTTGGGATTACAGGTGTGAGCCACTGCGCCCGGTCCTGGATTAATCTTCTAGAACCAACGGCTCACATCTGTCCAAACTACTTACCAGGCTAGCTAGAAGCATCCCCTCTCTTGTAATCCTTATGTGCTGTCTCCCTGCGAGCATGCCCCTTGAGGACAAGGATTTCGCCTTACTTATCACTATATTACCAGTGCCTGGAATAGTGCTGCTCATCCATTCGTAGGTTTTATCCATTCGGTTAATATCTGTGATGTTCAGTAAATATTGAATAAGTGAATAAATTATTCAATGAAAGAACAAATACGTGACATCGCTCTTACCAGTTTAAATGGTGTGGTTATTTTCTTTTTCTTATATGAATCTTTTGCTCAAAACATACCTACTCATTGTTTCCTGAACACATTATTTACCTTGCCACCTCTGTGATTTTGCTCACCAACATCTCCAGTTTGTAACACCCTTAACGCTCTTCTCTGATAATCAAAGACCTTGACCTTTAAGGCCAAGGCAAGTACTAACTTCAGTGTGAGCATTTCCCCAACGACCCATGATTTCAGTGACTTAGTCTCCCATCTTCTATCATTTTTATGGTCTCCATGTACTTAGCACACATCCCATATACATGTTCTGTTTAAGGATACATTCTATCTTCCCAATTAGATTTTAAATCTCATGAAAACAGGAGTCCTATTTTATTTCCGTATTTATATTCAATTCCTAATCTAATACTAGAAGCTCTCTCTCTCTGTCTGTCTGTCTCTCTCTCTCTCTCTCTATATATATATATGTATATATATATATTCTCTTGCCCGGGCTGGAGTGCAGTGGCATTATCATAGCTCACTGCAGCTTCAAACTCCTGGGCTCAAGCAGTCCTCCCACTTCAGCCTCTTGAGTAGCTGGGACTACAGGTGTGCACCACCACTCCTGGCTAATTTTTGTATTTTTTGTGGACACAGTCTCGCTCTGTGGCCCAGGCTGGTCTTGAACTCCTGGGCTCATGCAGTCCTTCCACCTTGGCTTCCCAAAGGGCTGAGATTACAGGAGTGAGCCGCCATGCCCAGCCATAACAAGCATTTAGTAGTTTCTAATGATGGTTAGGTTTTTTGCTTTGATACCATCATCATAAAAGATCTGGGGCACTCTTTAAACCTAATTTAGGTTGTAATTGAATAATGAAGCTGTTAAAATATGACAGTAACATTTCCATGTAACTTAATTTTGTATGTTACATTAATGTATCTGTATATACATTACAGTCATGTATACAGAGTCATAATTATACGTGGTTGTTGCTCTGTGTTGATATACTATGGTTCAGTTTTCAAACGCAAATGTGATAGTGCATTCCAGGACACCTGTGTTCACAGGATCAGTTCTTTGAAACTATATTTGGATATGCAAGCTATTAAAAGCTTCTTGTACTGAGTGACCTTTCAGGCAGAATGTAGATTGAGTGCTCATGCTACTGCTGCCTGTTGCTGAGAGGAAGACAGCAGAAAATTCTGGATTCAAACATTTATTGCTTTTTTGTTTTGCTTTGTTTTTGTTTTCTTTCCTTTTGCCTTAAGAAGATGAACAATGAAACCACAACCCTGATATCCTTGAAGGAGGCAATGAAAAGGTTGCTGAGGGCTATAGGGAGGGAGCAAGCATGGGTCTGCTATTCTGGGAAGATGGGTAAGAGAAGAATGAAGAATAGAAATAAACAAAGAACTACAGACATGCTCATTAGAATTCTGTCTCTATGGTTGGCGCGGTAGCTCATGCCTATAATCCCAGCACACTGGGAGGCTGAGGTAGGCAGATCACAAGGTCAAGAGATCAAGACCATACTGGCCAACATGGTGAAACCCTGCCTCTACTAAAAATACAAAAATTAGGCGGGCATGGTGGTGGGTGCCTGTAATCCCAGCTACTCGGGAGGCTGAGGCAGGAGAATCACTTGAACCCGGGAGGCAGAGGTTGCAGTGAGCTGAGATTGTGCCACTGCATTCCAGCCTGGCAACAGAGCGAGACTCCATCCAAAAAAAGAATTCCATCTCTATTACAGTGGTTTAAGTCTTCCAGGCCCAAACCTATGTAAATTAACAATAAAGAAAAGTCTGCTCCCAGGTGCAGTAACGCCATTGAATGTGCTAAATTCTAGATTTACAAAAAAAGGTAAAAGGAGCTCACAACGAGCTCACAACCTGTAGGAAAGAGAAAAGTTTGAAAAATATTTACAATTTAATGTGACTGACCTTTCAACAGTGATGTTCCTAAAGATCTGTGCAAATATGAAAGGAGGATCAACCAATTTGCCTTTGACACTAGAAAAAGGAACTCTTCATATAGGGTCATTTAAGCTGGATCTTAAAGTGCAAGTAGGAGCTTATGAGGGAGAAAAATATGGGAAGGAATTCTAGGCTGAGGAAACAGTGGGTATATGCCATATGTAAGCCTGGAACCACACGATGTATTCAAGCAGATGACAAGAGATGTCTCATGTATTGGTGACTAGGATGGGTGAGGGGACTGGCGGAAGACAGGAGCAAAGGGTGAAGGCCCTTGACTTTCCTGCCGAAGAGATCCAATTTGCCTCTGAGTAGATCACTAGGCAAGCCAGGATAACGTCAACCATTTGTAATCAGCTGAGTTACAGAATCGGAATTGTGTTTTAGAAGAATGTGTCTGGAGGATGGATGAGAAATGGAAAACAGGGGTCCGGTTAGGCTACTGTAATCTTGAGTCCTAGTGAAAGATGATGAGAAACTCATTTAGTGGAGATAGAGAGGCAGGAATGGGTTAGAGAGACATAAATTGGGGGAAGAAGAAACGTTGAGAATTATTCTGAGATTTCTAGTTCAAGGAATTGGTTGGATGGTGAGGTCATTAACGGGACTAGGGAACTGTAGTAAAACAAAACAGCCTGCACTCAGACTTGCATGTTGGTTTAGATTTTTGTGGAATGGCCTGGGACTGTCCTTTGGTGAGAGGATTCCAGAGAACTGCAACTGTACATTTTTATACTGATTGACAAGCTAGAATTACTCTCTAAGATTCAAACTACAGAAGACCTATAAGCAATATAGTCTTAAAGGTCTAGAAGTTAATACAAATAGTATATGCCAAATGACTTTTTTTTTTTGACACAGGGTCTCGCTGTGTTGCCCAAGCTGAGTGCAGTGGCATCATCACAGCTCACTGCAGCCTTGGCCTCCTGGGCTCAAGCAATTCTCATACCTCAGCCTCCCCAGTAGCTGGGACCACAAGTGCACACACCACCACACTAGGCTAATTTTTTATTTTTTGTAGAGATGAGGTCTCACTATGTTGCCCAAGCTGGTCTCAAACTCCTGGACTAAAGCGATCCTCCCGCCTTGACCTCCCAAAGTGCTGGGATTACAGGAGTGAGCCACTGCACCCGGCTCAAATCACATGGCTTTGCCTTGTAGACAGAAATTGCAGGCACATTAGGTCACACAGGCTTTTATTCCTACAAAGGGAACATTTTATACTGAGTTTTATCTATGTATAAAGCAGTTGACATTTCTTCACAGTAATTTCTGAAGATGGGGGAGGTATTAGTAGGTTAAGCTTAGGAGAGTTGAGTTTGACATCTCCATCTTTGTGGAGATGCACAAAACATATTGAAAATACAGGTCTAGGCCGGGCGCGGTGGCTCACGCCTGTAATTCCAGCACTTTGGGAGGCTGAGGCGGGTGGATCACCTGAGGTCAGGAGTTTGAGACCAGCCTGGCCAGCATGGCAAAACCCCATCTCTACTAAAAATACAAAAATTAGCCAGGTGTGGTGGCGCCTGTAGTCCCAGCTACTTGGGAGACTGAGGCAGGAGAATCGCTTGAATCTGGGAGACAGAGGTTGCAGTGAGCCAAGATTGTGCCACTGCACTCTAGCCTGGGTGACAGAGCGAGACTCCATCTCAAAAAAAAAAAGAAAAGAAAAGAAAAGAAAAAAAAATACAGGTTTAAAGCTTAGGAGAGATGTAGTACCTGAAGGAGAATTAGCCTTGAGAGAAATTCAGAACCAAGAATAAAAGATGATCAAGCATAGAATGCTGGGCAGTCACAAAGGTATTCGGGTCACTGGGGACACAGAAGCTCAGAGAAGTAGCATGTGTGTTGACTTATCACTTCCCTCATAACGACAATCTAGGTGGCTCAGACAAGTGAGGTGTGTCCTCCAGTCTCTGTGATTAATTAGACATAATGCTGGTGCCACAGCACCCTCTGATGGTCACGGCTGTTCAGAGCTACTCAAATCCTCATTTTGGGTTACAAAACTCAGCATTTCATTCACATCAAAGATGTCAATCATACAGGAAAACTTGTATTACAGTGTAAGATCTTTGCTGGGTATTGGGAGACAGGCATAAAGGTATCTAAGAAATAGTCTCTGATTCCTTCCCTCCAAGAACTTACAGTTTAGTTCATGAAACGCTAACCCTAATACAGAGGCAGTGCTTGTAAGCGAGAAGTAGGCGGGCAAGGCGATCACCAGGCAGAAGGGGAATTTAACAAGGCAGTGGATTTGAGCTGATTCTGGAAGAAAGGGTAAGAGTTGGACAACCAGAATAGGGTAGAAAAAGTCACCTTATTATATACTGGTCTCAGCACTAGCTAACTTTATGACATTAGGTCTCAATCCTCTTGAGACTCAATTTCTTTAATAGCAAAATAGTAAAAATGACTGCTTTACTTTTTCTGGTTGCTGTGAACACCAAAGTAATGCTTACATAAAATAGTCTTTAACGCATAAGATATAGCCCGGGCATGGTGGCTCATGCCTGTAATCCCAGTACTTTGGGAGGCCAAGACAGGTGGATCACTGGAGCCCAGGTGTTCAAGACCAGCCAAACATAGCAATTCCTGGTCCCTACAAAAGAAATATTTTTAAAAATTAGCCAGGTATGGTGGCACACAACTATAGTCCTAGCTGCTCGGGAGGCTGAGGTGGGAAGATCACTTGAGCCTGGGAGGTAGTGACTGTGCTATGGCACTCCAGTTTGGGTGACAGAGTGAGACTCTGTATTAGAAAATAAATAAATACATACATAAACAAATAAAGCATAAAGTATAATACAAAAACAAGACATGATAGGCAATTCAAGTAATTAGATAGTTCAAAGGTTTGCAATACATGGGATGAAAGGACAAGGATGGTGGCTAGAGGGAACGGCAAATGGAACCATTTTTGTTGAAACTTTCAAATTCAAATAGCTACCCATTTTCCCTTCATAGTTTAAAGTAAAAGTTAAAAAAAAAAAGTTATCCAAATTTGGCAGGGGTTGTAAATAATGTACTAGAGCCTCAGCTTAAAGCAAAACCTTAGTTTTGTCCTATAACCTAAACTAACCCTTGATTCTGTTATCCTATAGAGTAGACCACAAACTCCAAGCGTTAGAAGCACAGTTCAGAGAACTAGACTTCACCAAGGAAAACCTGATGCAGAAATTCGAGCATCATAGTAAGACTCTGGCAAACCAAGCAGCCCAAGATGAGATGTGGACAGCAGTTCGGGCACTCAAGTGAGTATCAGTTGAGAAATCAGTGGGATTCTGTGGCTTTGAGAGCTTCCAGTGGTCATTCCAAAACTGAATTTTTTAGTATCTTTCCCACAATGGATTGTGAAGCAATTACATTTTCTTAGGTTATGTTTTTTAAAAAAGATTAATTTGCGCATCTCTTTATATGCCAGGAACTATGGTACATATCTCATCACAGGGTCTCTTGCTTGCCAAAGCCTTATTTGCATTAATTTCTTTTTCTTTTTCTGTCTTTTTTTTTGTTTGAGATGGAGTCTTGCTCTGTCACCCAGGTTGGAGTGCAGTGGGGCAATCTCAGCTCACTGGAACCTCCACCTCCCGGGTTCAAGCCATTCTCCTACCTCAGCCTCCTGATTAGCTACCATTACAAGCATGCATCACCACACTCAGCTAAGTTTTGTATTTTCAGTAGAGACAGGGTTTCACTATGTTGGTCAGGCTAGTCTCAAACTCCTGACCTCAGGTGATCCACCCACCTCGGCCTCCCAAAGTGCTGGGATTATAGGAGTGAGCCACTGTGCCCAGTCTATCTGCATTAATTCTAAAGTAAATATTGGCAGGGCATGATGGCTCCTGCCTTTAATCCCAGCACTCTGGGAAGCCGAGGCAACAGGATCACTTGAGCTCAGGAGTTCGAGAACAGCCTGGGCAACAAAGTGAGACCCCATCTCTTTAAAACAAACAAACAAAAAGGTAAGTATTTGATTTTGAATTTAAATTCTAAAGTAAATATTTTCTAAATTACAACAGCTGGTTCTCCTAGTGGGTTCATATTGAGTTATCCTAAAAGAATTCATTTTCTGTTTCTGTATAAATTATTTTTGACTGCTTAAGAAGTTCTCTATATTTTTTGTAGGTTCACTTCAATGGAATTGAATATTTTATACAGCTACGTCATTGAAGTACTTATCTGCTTGCATACTCGTGTGCTTGAGAAGCTGCCAGACCTGGTGAGAGGTCTTCCAACCTTAGCCTCTGTACTCAGACGAAAAGTTAAGAACGAGCGCATTAGAGTTGTATGGGATTCCATTCTGGAGGAGTGTGGGCTGCAAGAAGGAGACATCACAGCACTTTGTACCTTCTTTATTGCACACGGTAACAAGGCAGAACACTATACTGCTAAAGCGAGGCAGATGTACATCAGGGACATCACGTTCCTGATTACTAACATGGTAAAGAACCAGGCTCTGCAGGACAGTTTGCTGAGGGCTGTGCAGGTAATTGAGAAGGCGAAAGCAGTCAGAACCCCTGAAGAGCAAAAGTCGCCCCTCAAAGGGTCGATACCATCCATCAAAAACTAACCTGCTACTCTATAACCCAGTGACTCATCTTGGAAATGGCCAAAAGTATGCACAATGTATTACAGTCTTATTTTTATAGCAAAGAGTGAGGGGATGTTAAATAAATTATGACAAATGGATACAATAGATACTTTCTGTGTAGCCATACAAAAGAATGAAGAAGCTCTTTGTGTAATGATATGAAGTTACCACCAAATGCATTGTTCTTTTCAAATGTTTATTTCCAATATATATTGCTAAGTGGAAAAAAGGTACAAAATCAAATATATATATAATGCATATTAGTTTATCTATCCATAAACTTCTGCAGAGATACACAAGAAAGTGACAACATTAGTTGTCAGGAAAGAAAGTTAAGAGGCTAGGGGTCAAAGATAAGAGGAGGTCTTTTCACTGTTAATCCATTTTGGCATTTTCAATTTTGAACCATGTGAATGTATATTACCTATTTAAAAAATAAACAAGGCTGGACATGGTGGCTCATGCCTCTAATCCAAGCATCTTAGGAGGTCAAGGTAGGAGGATCACTTGAGCTCAGGGGTTTGAAACCAGCTTGGGAAACATAGTGATAGCAATAGGAGGCAGGTAAATTCCTAGGCAGACAGGGATAGGTCCCTGGTAAAACTCAACCTTCAAGCCAAGGACAGTTTAAAGCCTGAAAACCAAGCTATGAGTTCCGGATAAATCCATGAACCAGACTGAGAGCTCCCATTCTCGTCTGGCACCCTCTCTTCTGATTAGTCCTTATCCTTCACCTATTTTACACATACCTACCCTTCCCCGATTGGTCCTCTATACTGTCGTACCTATTTCTGAATGGTGCTTTTCCAAGCATAGCCACAGAACAATCAGCATGCACTTGTCCATTTCTAGCCCACAAAAACCCATAGACTCAGGCTCGTGGCCAGCAACCCACCATCGAGTACCCTCTCACTGTCAAGAGGCTTTTCTGTCACTCAATAAATTCTACTCTGCCTTACTCACTCTCCAGTGTCTGTGTGCCTCATTCTTCTCAGTCATGGGACAAGAACGCAGAACTCATCAAATTCAGGAGTAAAAGAGCTGTAACAAGAGTGAGACCTCATCTCTATTTTCATAAATTAAAACACAAAATACCTAAAATATACATCATGAGATACTATAAATTGTATCTTAATGTGTATTTGTTCTCTAATGAAGTACCATAGTTATTTATACCAGAAAGGGGATTCTTACATCTTGATCATTTATTTATAATATTTAT
Organism: Chlorocebus sabaeus; assembly: GCF_047675955.1. Lineage (NCBI taxonomy): Eukaryota > Metazoa > Chordata > Mammalia > Primates > Cercopithecidae > Chlorocebus > Chlorocebus sabaeus. The sequence continues at coordinate 91,644,209 of NC_132918.1, forward strand.
TGAATACCAAATGCCATGTACTAGGTGCTGTGGATAACAGAAACATTAAAAATGTGGATCCTGCCCTCGAGGTAAAGATTAAGTGCCAGTGCTTTATTTGGGAGGTACAAATTCAGGACAGCCAGAGTGAATAAAGCTGGAAGGAAGTTAGGTAGAGGAGGATGTGAAGTAATACATGGTGATGTGTTACCTTGCTGGCCCCGCCTTGAAAATGAGCCAGAAGAGACACAGCAGCTTTTTCAGCAGGTACACTCACTCAGTCTTGCCTGTCTCCAGACACACTGGAGAATCCATCCTCGCATTCTCGGAAGGAAGGAGAAAAGGGAATTTAAGTATTGTGCTTACTCAGTCCATTGGTTTCAGCTGGCAAAAGTTACTCCATGGGGAGTGACCCCCGCCCCCATACTCCCAGCATGCATTACCCAGGTCCTAGCAGCCACTGAGAAGTCAGCTCCTGCATTGTTCAGAAGTGGCAGGAGAAGCCAGAGATTCCAGAAATGCAACTAGTGAGCCCCAAGCGAACACATGATTATGGGTACAGAAAACAAACAAGGCGAAGGAAATTTGAGGAAGTACGTGAAATATATCCATTACACAAGACATAAGCACCTGAAGATAGAAATCAAAATCTAGGAGTTCAATGGTAAAACTGCAATAAAAATCAGTATCACTGGGCAATATATGATTGGGTGAATTTAGAAAAGGGGCATCACTGGTGGTGGGAAGTGCATTAAATTGCACATAAAAGTACACTCTGGAAGAAGTGAATTTCTTTTTTTTTTTGAGATGGAGTCGTGCTCTGTCAACCCAGGCTGGAGTGCAGTGGTGTGATCTGGGCTCACTGCAACCTCTGCCTCCGGGGTTCAAGCAATTCTCCTGCCTCAGCCTCCCGAGTAGCTGGGATTACAGGCAACTGCCACCACGCCCAGCTAATTTTTGTATTTTTAGTAGAGATGGAGCTTCACCATATTGGCCAGGCTGGTCTGGAACTCCTGACCTCGTGTTCTGCCCGCCTTTGCCTCCCAAAGTGCTGGGATTATAGGTGTGAGCCACCAAATTGATGTTTGAAGTAGGCACAGCCACAAAGTAACCCATTAGGATGAACCGAGAAAGCAATGTCATGAAAGCAAAATGTACGGATGACAGAGAATAAATCACAGTTGCATGTTTAAAAGAATAATGGGAGACTCCATGGGAAAACCACCTTGTGGACATATTAGGAAGCCTGAAGGCTCGGTGCAGTGGCTCACTCCTGTAATCCCACACTTTGGAAGGCCAAAGTGGGTGGATCACCTGAGGTCAGGAGTTTGAGACCAGCATGGCCAACATAGTGAAACCCCATCCCTACTAAGAATACAAAAATTTGCCAGGCATGGTATTACAACGCACGTGGTATTACAAGGCATGTGCCTGTAATTGCAGCTACTTGGGAGGCTGAGGCACGAGAATCGCTTGAACTCAGGAGGTGGAGGTTGCAGTGAGCTGAGATCACACCACCGCAATCCAACCTGGGCGACAGAATGAAGAGCTGTCTCAAAAAAACAAACAAACGAACAGAAAATGAGCCTGAAATTCCAAGCTAAGGGACTGATACTGTAGACAACTGAATGACAGTCCCAGGTTTCTTTTTTTTTTCTTTTTTTTGAGACAGGGTCTTGCTCTGTCACCCAGGCTGGAGTGCAGTGGTATGATCACCGCTCACTGCAGCCTTGACCTCCTGGGCTCAAGTGATCCTCCCACCTCAGCCACCAGAGTAGCTGAGAGTACAAGCGTAAGCCAGCACATCCAGTGATTTTTTTTATTTTTTGTAGAGACAGGTCTCACTATGTTGCCCAGGCTGGACCTGTACTCCTGGGCTCCAGTGATCTTCCCACCTTGGTCTTCCAAAGTGCTAGGATTACAGGTGTGAGCTATCACAGACAATAACAGGCTTCTGAACCCACATTGAAATAAAAGCTCCCAAAGATTTCTACCAAGGACCCATGTCTCCTTGTTTTTCTCAACCTGGAAAATTCCTCTACCCAGCCTGAATGCTCTCAGCAGTCTCAAAACAACTTACAGTCCGTTTTCATGCACAGTGATTTTCTTTTCTCTTCCTTCACACTGATTGAATATTCCCTCAAAAAACACAGGTCTGCAGCTGGATATGGCGTTGCAAGCTCTAGACCCAGCTACTCCAGAGGCTGAGGCAAAAGAATCCCTGGAACTCTGGGGTTGTAGTCCAGCCTGGACAAAACAGTGAGACCCCAATTCTTTTATTTATTTATTTATTTGTATTTTTTGAGGTGGAATTTTGCTCTGTCCCCCAGGCTGGAGTGCAGTGGCACAATCGCGGCTCACCGCAGCCTCTGCCTCCCAGGTTTAGCGATTCTCCTGTCTCAGTCTCCTGAGTAACTGGAATTGCAGGCGCTTGCCACAATGCCTAGCTAATTTTTGTATTTTTAGTAAGGACGGGGATTTCACTATGTTGGCCAGGCTGGTCTTGAACTCCTGGTCTCAAGTGATCCACCTGCCTCAGCCTCCCAAAGTGCTGGGAGTACAGGCATGAGCCACCGTGTCTGGCTTTTTGTTTTGTTTTTTTTTCCAAAACGAGTCTCACCTTTTTTTTTTTTTTTTTTTTTTTTTGAGATGAGTCTCATTCTGTCCCCCAGGCTGGAGTGCATCGGGGTGATCTTGGCTCACTGCAGCCTCCGCCTCCTGGGTTCAAACGATGTGAAAGCCTAATTCTAAAACAAAAGAGAAAAAACCTCAGGGCCCAGCACACCAACTCTAAAACAAACCATAGAAGCCTCAAGCCGGCCCAGCGTGGTTACTTACTTCAACATGCATAAAATGTGAAGTTATATTCTTGTTAATCTCCTTTGTAGAATTTTGATTGTTGAAACAATAAACTATATATTATCTAAATGATGCCCATGAATAACATCTAAGCCCTGGGATTCAGCCAGCCTTGACGTTTGTCGCCCAAGCCAAAGGGCCTCAGGCCCTTTCAGAAGGGAAGGCAATTCTAAAACAACCTACTCTGGGCTGCATAAGTGTCTGGGCCGTACAGAAGGAAGTGTAAGCGTGTGTTACATTGTCCCAGGTTTCTGGATTCTCTGACCACAATATTTCTTGGAGATGCTTTTTAAAGAATTTTGGAAAGCGACCTAAGCAGCTTCGTTACAAATCAATAGAAACAAAAAACGTACTCACAAGGGTACTGAGGTAAGTATTACTGTTCGGCTTTTTAAAAATTTTTTAAAAGTATTTTGAGAGGAAGTCTCGCTCTGTCGCCCAGGCTGGAGTGAGTGGTGCGATCTCGGCTCACTGCAAGCTCCGCCTCCCGGGTCCCCGCCATTCTCCTGCCTCAGCCTCCCGAGTAGCTGGGACTACAGGCGCCGCCGCCTCGCCCGGCTATTTTATTTTTTATGTGTGTGTGTGTATATATATACGTGTATAGATATATATATTTTTTGTTTTTAAGTAGAGACGGTGATTCACCCTGTAAGCCAGGATGGTCTCGATCTCCTGACTTTGTGATCCGCCTGCCTCGGCCTCCCAAAGTGCTGGGATTACAGGCGTGACCCACCAAGCCCAGCCTTTTTTTTTTTTTTTTTTTTTTTTTTTTTTTTAATACAGTCTTGCTGTCGCCCAGGCTGGAGTGCAGTGGCGCGATCTCGGCTCAGTGCAACCTCCGCCTCCCGGGTTTAAGCGATTCTTCTGCCTCAGCCTCCCAAGCAATCTGGACTACAGGCGCGCACCACCAGACCCGGCTGATTTTGTATTTTTAGTAGAGACGGGGTTTGGCCATGTTGGCCAGGCTGGTCTCAAACTCCCGACCTCAGGTGATCCGCCCGCCTCGGCCTCCCAAAGTGCCGGGATTACAGGCGTGAGCCACCGCGCCCGGCCGTGTGTGGCTGTTGAATTTGTTTTGCGGTTTCCCTTTTTCTACCCAGAAACCAAGAAACCCAGGGTGTCTGAGGCCTGGCAGAAATCTCCGGGTAAAGTCAGGCTCCACCCAGGCTGCACCAGCAGGCGCTGCGACGCGGGGGCTGGGCCGTCTCCGGCTGGGAGGGCGGGCGGGGCGCAGACGCCGGAAGTCCCGCCCCGGGAGCGTCCGCCCTTGGGCAGCTTTCTGGGTGGGAAGCGCGATTTTGGCGGGCGGTTGTGACGTTGCTGGCGCTTGCCCGGTGGCTGCTGCGCCGCTGCAACGAATAGGGCTTCTGGCTGCGTAAGAGGGACCCGGGCGCGGAGCTCTGGGAAACTGCGCCAGGCGCCGGGAAGCTGAACCCGGGAGTCGCGCGTCGCCCCCGCAGCAGCGCCAAAGCGGAAGTTCTGCAGCAGCCGGAGCCCGAGTTCCTCCCGGAGCCGCGTCCCGGGGCCGGGCTGCCCCGAGCTGAGCGGAGCATCCTCTCCGGATGAGGGGAGGAGGGGACTTGGCGCGCTCCCCTCGCTGCACCAGGAGCCGCAGCCGCAGGGTTCACGCCCCGGAGCAGCGCGGCTCCTCCGACGAAAGCCTGCAATCGTTTGCTTGCCGGACGTTTGCCGTAAACATGGACAAAGACGCCGCCCTCCGGGGCGTTCCTGTTTGCCTGACCCTGAGAGCGCCTTTTTGCTTCGAGGCGGGTTGGATGCCCCTGTTCTCCGAATTCTGATACGCTTCTGGGCGCGATATTGAAACACAAAACTGTGCTTTTGCTCTGTCTGTGGTTGGCCGAAAATAGGACTGTTTTTCGCGCAGGTGTCGTCGTTCAGTCGACTTTATTAAGATACTAAAATGGCTCTACCCAAAGGCGCCGTCCCCTCGCGGTCCGAGTGCCAGTGCGGGATCTGCATGGACATCCTCGTGGAGCCCGTGACCCTGCCGTGCGGCCACACGCTGTGCAGACCGTGCTTCCAGGCGACCGTGGAGAAGGCGAGTCTCTGCTGCCCCTTCTGTCGCCGCCGCGTGTCTTCGTGGACTCGGTACCACACCCGAAGGAATTCTCTCGTCAACGTGGACCTGTGGAAGGTCATTCAGAAGCACTATCCCCGGGAGTGCAAGCTCAGAGCGTCGGGGCAGGAGGCCGAGGAAGTGGGTGAGTAAACCCCGGCCTGATTATTGGCCGAAAGCCGCAAATCTTTGAAACGGTGAATCATGGCTTCTCCGTTTAAAAAGTACAAACCAAAAAGCCCCACGGGTGTTTGTCTAAATAGTTCTCAGAGGTTTGGGGGTTTATGGGTCCCCAAATGTCGATGGGTTGTAAAGTCAAGGACAAGATTTTGTCCCTTGTCACGATGCCCGCGCTGTGTTCGATGGGTGTTTGTTGTTTTAAAAATTAAAGAATTGCCCGTCTAGAGCCTTCTTTTTTTTTTTTTTTTTTTTTTTTTTGAGACAGGGTCTCGCTCTCGCCCAGGCTGCAGGGCGGGGGCGCGATCTCGGCTCACTGCAGCCTCCGCCTCCCGGGTTCAAGCGACTCTCCTGCCCCAGCCTGCCGAGTAGCTGGGACTACAGGAGCGCACCGTCGCGCCCGGAATTTTTGTATTTTCGCAGAGACGGGTTTTCACCATGTTGGTCAGGCTGGTCTCAAACTCCTGACCTCGGTGATCCGCCCGCCTCAGCCTCCCAAAGCGCTGGGATTACAGGCGTGAGCCCCCGCGCCCGGCCTCTGATTTACTTATCTGTACATCTCCATTCACGTAATTCTTTATTCTCCTAGTCATGCAACGAGCCGATCGTGACCATCCTGGCCAACACGGTGAAACCCCGTCCCTACTAAAAATACAAAAATTAGCCGGGCGCGGTGGCGGCGCCTGTAGTCCCAGCTACTCGGGAGGCTGAGGCAGGAGAATGGCGTGAACCCGGGGGGCAGAGGTTGCAGTGAGCTGAGATCGCGCCCCTGCACTCCGGCCTGGGCGACAGAGCGAGACTCCGTCTCCAAAAAGAAAATCATGCAACAAGTCAAAAATCGCTTTTTTATCACTAACCGCTACAGCCGGTGGACTCAGGAGCCCCAGATTGAACCCTTGACTCTTTCCTCCGCTAGTGTGAGCAATAAGCCGTGCAGTGGTTCCTGTCTGTGCGCTCTCGTCTACGGGTCTTTTTTTTTTTTTTTTTAATTTTTTTGGTCACAGTTATATGTGTACCTGCCTTTTAAACATTTATGTATTTTATTGTGGTAAAAAACCAAAATGCCATTTTAACCATTTTTAAACAATAGTTTAAGAAAAACAGCTTTATTGAAATACATACCGGACAGTTCACCTACTAAACGTGTGCGGTTTGGCCGGGTGCGGTGGCTCACAGCTGTAATCCTAGCGCTTTGGGAGGCGGAGGTGGGAGGATCGCTTGAACCGAGGAGTTGAGACCAGTCTGGGTAACACAAATTCAATAAAATTTTTAAAAGTGCAATTTAATGGTTTTTGATATATTGCATTATTAATTTTTAAAATACTGTCCAAAATATATATAACAAACTGACATTTTAACCATTTTTAAGTACAATTCAATAGAATTAATTACATTCGCAATGTAAGCATCACCATTGTTTCCAAAATTTTTTCATCACCCCAGATAAACTCTAACCGTGAAGCATTGACTACCCCTTTCACCTTTCCCGGTAGCCCTTGGCATCTTCTATTCCACTTTCTGTCTCTATGAATCTGGCAATTCTAGGTATTTCATATAAGAGACTTATACAATATAGGATCTTGTGTGTCTAGCTTATTTCACTTAGCGTGTTTCTGAGGTTCATGCACAGTGTGGCATGGATAAGTACTTCATTTTTCCGGCTGAATAATAATTTGTTTTATGGATATACTTGTTACATTTTGTTTATCCATTGGATGGACGTTGGGTTTTTTCACCTTTTTCGTTATTTGAATACTGGCAACATGAACATCTATGTACAAATATTTGTTTGAATAACCTGTTTTCAGTTCTTTTGTCTACATATCTAAGAGTGGAATTGCTGGATCCTATGGTAATTCTATGTTTAGCTTTTTGAGGAACTGCCACATTTGTTTTCTACAGTGGCTGTACCATTTTACGTTTCCATTAGCAGAGTATGAAGTTTCCAATTTCTTCACTCCCTCACCAACACTTGTTATTTTCCGTGCCATCTTAGTACAAGTGAACTGGTATCTTAACTCTGTGTTTTAAAAAATGGTGGTAAAATATAACCAGACTACCATTTTAACCACTTAAAAATGCTTTTATTTTTGACTAGAAAGAAGGAAGGAAAATTTTAACCATTTGTAATGCTATGGTTCAGTGGCATCACCTCCATTCACGCTGCTGTGCATCCGTCACCACCATCCCATCTCCGGAACTTTTTAATCCTCCCGAACTGAATTTCCATACCCGTTAAGCTCACTGTTCCTCCCTCCCCCTATCCCTGGCAACCACCCTTCTCCTTTCCATTTCTGTGAACCCACCTGCTCTAGGTACCTCCTATCAGTGGAATTTTCTTAGGTATTTCTCCTTTTGTGTCTGGCCTGTTTTACCTAGCATAATGTTTTCCAGGTTCATCCATATCGCATGTGACAGGATTCCCTTCCTTTTGAGGCTGAATAGTATTCCAGTGTGTGTATATGCTACATTAAAAGAAACCTATTCGTCTGTGAGTGAACGCTTCGGTTGCTTCCACTCTTGGCTATTAGAAATAATGCTGGTGTGAACTTGGGTGTACAAATGTCTGTTCAGGGGCCTGTTTTCTATTCTTTTGGATGTATACCTCGAAGTGGAATTTCTAGATCATATGGTAATTCTATGTGTAATTGGTTTTGGAAACCACCATACTGTTTTCCACAGTGACTGTGCCGTTTTACATTCCCACCAACAGTGCATGGGTGTCCAGTTTCTCTGCACCCTCGTCAACACTTGCTATTTTCTGGGTTTTGATAGTAGCCATCCTAATGGGTATGAGATACTATCCCATTGTAGTTTTTATTTGCATGTCCCCAGTGACTAAGGATGGCGAGCATCTTTGCATGCATTTATTGGCCGTTTGTATATCATCTTTGGAGAAATATGAAATATCTATTCAAATCCTTTGCTCATTCATTCTTTTTGTTTCTGTTTTTCTCCCAAAACCTAGAAAAAGCCACAACTTTGCCTGTCATTTAATCATGTGTTTTTTTTGAGTTGTGGGCGTTGCCCTGCCTCAGCCTCCCGAGTAGCTGGAATTACAGGCATGTGACACCACGGCCAGCTAATTTTTGTATTGTTAGTAGAGACGGGGTTTTACTGTGTTGGTCAGGATGGTCTCAATCTCTTGACCTCGTGATCCGCCTGCCTCGGCCTCCAAAAGTGCTGGGATTACAGGTGTGAGCCACCGCGTCCGGCCTGTTTTAGTTTTTATCCACCATAGATGAGTTTTTTCTGTTCTGGAACTTCATATAAATGGAATTCTTTTTATTTCCTAGGGCTGCTGTAACAAAGTACCACAAACTTAGCAGAAGTTTATTCTCTTTCAGTTCTGAAGACTAGAACTCCAAACCCAAGATGCCAGCAGGGAGCAGGGTCATGCACATTGAAGGCTCTAGGGGAGAATCTGTTCCATGCCCTTCTCCTTAGCTTCCAGTGTGGCTGCAATCCATGGTGTTCCTGGTTTGCAGCTGAGTCACTCCAGTCTCTGCCTCCATCAGCACACGGAGCTTCCCGGTGTGTCTGTCTTTACATGGCCGTCTCCTCTGTATGTCTTTGTTTTCTTACTAGAACACTAGTTCTATTGGATTAAAGGCCCTCTACTCTTTGTATGAACTCCATTATATCTGCAACAACCTGTTTCCAATAAGAGCACATTCTTAGTTACTGGGAGTTAGGACTTCAGCATATCTTTTTGGGGGTTATTCATCATAAGGTTCAATTTTTTTTTTTTTTTTTTTTCTTTTCTGAGACATACTCTCGCTTCATCACCTAGTCTGGAATGCAGTGATAGGATCTCAGCTCACTGCAACCTCTGTCTCCTGGGTTCAGGTGATTCTCCTGCCTCAGCCTCCCAAAGTGCTGGGATTACAGGTGTGAGCCACCGCGCCCGGCCTAGGCAGTTGTTTTTTAAGTATTATTCCGCTGTTGACGATGCTGTATATTATTGGCCATTCTCCACTGATAGTGCCTCAGTTGCTTGCAGTTTTGGATATTATGAATAAAGTTGCTGAGAAGATTCTCGTACAAGTTTTTTTGTGTGTGAGTATGTGTGGCCTGATGTTTTCAGGGTTTTTTTCGGTAAATACTGAGGAGCTGGAATTACATGGTGTAGAGCAGGTACACATTTGGTTTTCTAAGAAACTACCGGCCAGGCACAGTGGCTTACGCCTGTAATCCCAGCACTTTGGGAGGCCGAAGAGGGTGGATCACAAGGTCAGGAGTTCAAGACCAGCCTGGCCAAGATGCTGAAACCCCATCTCTACTCAAAATACAAAAATTAGCTGGGCGTGGTGGCAGGCACCTGTAATACCAGCTACTCGGGAGGCTGAGGCAGAGAATTGCTTGAACCCAGGAGGCAGAGGTTGCAGTGAGCCAAGATCGCGCAACTGCACTCTAGCCTTGGTGACAGAACAAGACTCCATCTAAAAAAAAAAAAGAATAAACTACCAGATCTTTTTTGAAAGTGGTTGTGTCATTTTGTAATCCCACCAACAGCATACAAGTTCTGGTTTCTGTACATCTTACCAACTTTTGATGTTTTCTGTCTTAAAATTTAACCATTCCAGTTGTTTTTTATTATTGATAGTAGTATCCTGTTTTAGTTTCAATTTCCAAGTGACTAATGATAGTGTTCTTTTTCATGTGCTTATTGGCAGTTTTGCTCTCTTCCATTGTAAAGTGTCTGTTTAATTCTTTTGCCCCTAAATTGTTTATATTATTCAGTCGCAGACATTCTTTATATATTTTGAATACTGGTACTTTGCCAGGTATTCTTAATTGTTTTGATGAGCTGAAATTCTTAATTTTCATGAAGTCCCCTAAACTTTTCCTTTTATAGTTTACTGCTTTTTATGGCCTAAGAAACCTTTTGCTACCCTCAGGCTAAGATACTGCTATGTTTTTTTCTAAAAGATTTATAGTTCTACCTTTTTTTTTTTGAGACAGAATTTTGTTGTGTCGCCCAGGCTGGAGCACAGTGGTGCTATCTTGGTTCACTGCAACCTCTACCTCCCGGGTTTAAGCGATTCTCTTCCCTCAGCCTCCCGAGTAGCTGGGACTACAGGCATGCACCACCATGCCAGGCTAATTTTTGTATTTTTAGTAGAGATGGGGTTTCGCCACGTTGACCAGGGTGGTCTTGAAGTCCTGACCTCATGATCCGCCCGCCTCAGCCTCCCAAAGTGCTGGGATTACAGGTGTGAGCCACTACGCCCGGCCAGTTTTAGCTTTTATGTTTAGGTCTTTGATCCATTTCAAATTAATTTTGAATATTGTGTAAGAGGAGGTTGAGGTTAACTTTTTCCCATATGGGTGTCAGTTATTCCTGTACCTTTGTTGAAAAGACTTTTTAAAAAAAATAATGTGGGTCTATTCTGTTTCATTGATCTGTTGATTCTAATATTAGTGTCACACTGTCTTGATTACTGTGAATTTAGAGTAAATCTTTTTTTTTTCTTTTTGAGACAGAACCTTGCTCTGTCCCCTAGGCTGGAGTGCAGTGGCGTGATCTCAGCTCACTGCAACCTCTGCCTCCCGGGTTCAAGTAGTTCTCCTTCCTCAGCCTCCTGAGTAGCTGCGAATACAGGCATGTACCACCATGCCCGGCTGATTTTTGTATTTTTGATAGAGACAGGAGTTTCACCACATTGGCCAGGCTGGTCTCGAACTCTTGACCTCAGATGATCCGCCCACCTCGACCTCCCATTACAGGCGTGAGCCATGGTGCCCTTCCTCTGTATATTTATTCTTTGTAGAGACGGGGTTTTGCTATGTTGCCCAGACTGATCTTGAACAGCTCACCTTAAGCAGTCCTCCCGTCTCAGCCTCCTAAAGTGCTGGAATTACAGGCCTGAGCCACCTATTTAAATTTTTAAATCAACTTACCAGTTTCTACTAGCAGCCTGTTAGGAGTTTGCTTGGGGTTACATTGAACTTAATAGAACAATTTGGGGAGAATTGACATCCAAACGGTAGAGTCCTTGTATCCATGAAAATAGTGTATTTCTCTGTTTGTGTAGGTCATCTTCAATTTTTTTCAGTAATGAAGTTAAAATAAGGTCATTAGAATGGGCCCTAATCCATTATAACTGGTTTCCTTATAAAAAGGAGAAATTTGGACACAGAGACAGACATGCACAGAGGGAAGATGATGTAAAGACACAGAGTACCACGCGAGGCTGGAGGACTGGAGTGATGTGTTTACAAGCCAAGGAACGTCTAAGGTTATCAGCATACCGTCAGAAGCAAGGAAGAGGCAAGGAAGGATCCCCTACAAGTTTCAAAAGTGTCATGGCCCTGCTGACACCTTTATTTTGCACTTCTAGCCAGAACTGTGAGACAGTAAATTTCTGTATTTTCAAGTCACTCAATTTGTGGTACTTTTCTATGGCAGCCCTGAGGAACTAATATTTATCCCTGATTATATTATGGCTTTTGAGACTGTTTTAAGTAAAATTTTTTAAATGTTCAGTATTATTCATTGATAATTTATAAAATTAACTTTGTTAACACATAACACATAAAGTGAATCTACTCATTTACTTTATGTATTCTTAATTTATAGAAGGAAGGTTGTAAGAAAGCACATACATGAAATAGCTTTAAAAAATGAAGTATTTGAAAGTGAATTAGTGTGATGGAGACAGGTGTGTTTTACATTTGGATTTCTCAAAAAAGAATCCTATAGTAGGGAAGAATCAGCCTTAGAATGTCTAAATTTCCTTTCTGTTTGCGACTATCATTGTAAAAATTGATGCAGGCAAGAATCACAAATGGATGCCAAAACCCCTCCTTGAAAGTTTGATGGAGAACTGAAGACTCATATAGTCTGAAAATATCACCTTACAGATTGCTTATTAATTACAAAGGGTAAAGGATACAGTTGAGAAGCCTGTTATCACGGTAATGGAGTGATCAGAGTTAACATTATCCATGGTACAGACAAACATTGCGGCCTCCTGATCGGATGAGTGTAAGGCATAGCCTGAGTCTAATTGTGAGAAAACAAAAATCCAAGTTGAAATTCTACAAAACGTAGTTGTTAGTACCTCAAAAATGTCAATGTCATGGAGGCAAAGCCTTAGGAATCGTTCTAGTTTAAAGGGAGGTTAAAAGACAATGACAGCTAAATGCAGTGCATGACCCTGGATTAGAACATGGATTAAGACAAAAGTTGCTATTAAAGACATTATGGGGATGGTGGGTGAAATTTTATCATTGATGTGACAGGTAATACATCATTGTTAACTTTGTTGAACTTGATCATTGTATATCAAGATCAGGAGATAAAGACAGCATCTCTTACAAGGACAGCGTCTCATGAGGTGTACACTTAAGGATTTGGTGAAGGGTTATGATCATGCAACTTTCAGATGGTTCAGAAAACACACACGAAAGACAATGTGGCAATTTAAAAACTTCATGAATCTAAATGCAGGTTAAATGGGGGTTTATCATACTATTTTTGCAATTTCTGTAGATTTGAAAATTTTCAAAATAAATATTGAGGCAGAAAGTGCAAATTTATGTTATTTTGTTTTCGAGACAGGGTCTCACTCAGTTGCCTAGGCTGGAATGCTGAGGAGCGAACTCGGCTCACTGTACACTCCACCTCCTGGGGCTCAAGCAATCCTCCCACCTCAGCCTCCTGAGTAGCAGGGACCACAGGCACACACCACTATGCCAGGCTAATTTTTTTTATTTTTTTGTAGAGATAGGGTCTCACTAAGTTACCCAGGCTGGTCTCGAACTCCTGAGCTCAGGAGTTCATCTTCCTGCAGGAGTTTCACTACGTTGGCCAGGCTGATCTCAAACTCTTGACCTCAGATGATCCACCCACCTCGACCTCCCAAAGTGCTGGGATTACAGGCGTGAGCCATCGTACCCGTCCTCTGTATATTTATTCTGTGTAGAGACGGGGCGTAGAGGTGGGCGGATCATCTGAGGTCAAGAGTTCAAGACCAGCCTGGCCAATGTGGTGAAACTCCTGCAGGAGTTAACACTCCTGCCTCATCCTCGCAAAATGCTGGGATCACAGGTGTGAGTCAGCACTTTGCCCGATTGCCATTTATAGCCACACTACTTGGTGACGATCCAGCCACACTGATGTACATACTGCTTCACAGATCATAAGCTTATTTTCCAGAGCAGTTTTGGGCTTTTTGTTTTTTAACTGTCTCTTTATGTTTTGCACCCTGTGCCCAGCCCAGGAATGCAGATTTAATTGGGAGAAGGGAACTGCCATTTACGTGGTGCTACAACAAGCAGTCTAGTTCAGTGATGGGAGGACAGTTTTATGAACAGCTCAACTGTTCAAGTTAAGGTTTATTATTTATTTATTTTTATTTTTCATCCAGTATTATACATGCGGGTCTTTAACTAACTTGGATTTTTCCTTCAAAATAAAATAAAAAGCATGGGGACATATTTCCTTAAATGGGTCCCGGCTGCCTCGGAAGAACGCTTGCTGTGAAGAAGCAAAATATCGAGTGTAGTAGGAACGTTTAACTGAAGTGGGTGTCAACAGAAATTTTAGAGTTAACCAGAACTGAAGAGTGTCGAGAGTTGTCTCCAACAGATGGCAGAAATTGTATAGTCACTTTCTATAAAACTGAGATATTCAAATTCCTCATGAAGTTAGAATTGTTTAAGAAATAGCAAGCAGGCCAGTTGCAGGGGCTCACACCTGTAATCTCGGTACTTTGGGAGCTCAAGGCAGGCAAATTGCTTGAGCCTGGGAGTTTGAGACCAGCCTGGCCAATATGGCAAAACCCCTCTCTACAAAAAGTACAAGAATTAGCCGGGTGTGGTGGTGGCGCCTGCAGTCTCAGCTACATGGGAGGCTCAGGCAGTAGCATTGTTCGAGTCTGGGAGGTGGACGCTGCAAAGAGCTGAGATTGCGCCACTGCACTCCAGCCTGGGTGACAGAGTGAGACTCTTGTCTCAAAAAAAAAAAAAAAAGGCCGGGTGCGGTGGCTCAAGCCTGTAATCCCAGCACTTTGGGAGGCCAAGGTAGGCAGATCACAAGGTCAGGAGATCGAGGCCATCCTGGCTAACACGGTGAAACCCCATCTCTACTAAAAAATACAAAAAACTAGCCGGGCGAGGTGGCAGGCCCTATAGTCCCAGCTATTCGGGAGGCTGAGGCAGGAGAATGGCGTAAACCTGGGAGGCGGAGCTTGCAGGGAGCCGAGATTGCCTCACTGCACTCCAGCCTGAGCGACAGAGCGAGATTCCGTCTCAAAAAAAAAAACAACAAAAAAACAAATAGCAAATGCAAGACCAGGCACAGTGGCTCATGCCTGTAATCCCAGCACGTTGGAAGGTAGGTGGATCACCTGAGGTCAGGAGTTCGAGACCAACCTGGCCAACATGGTAAAACCCCGTCTCTACCAAAAATACAAACCATTAGCCAGGTGTGGTAGGACAGGCCTGTAATCCCAGCTACTCGGGAGACTGAGGCAGGAGAATCGCTTGAACCTGGGAGGTGGAGGTTGCAGTTACCTGAGATCACACCATTGCACTCCAGCTTGGGCAACAAGAGCGAAACTCCATCGACAAAGAAATAGCACATGGACTGGGTGCAGTGGCTCACACCTGTTACGCCAGCGCTTCAGGAGGCCAGGGCGGGACAATTGCTTCAGCCCAGGAGTTGGAGGCTGCAGTGAGCTATGATCGTGCCGCTGAACTCCAGCCTGGGCAGGAGTGAGATCTTGTTTCCACAAAAAAAGAAAAAGGCAAATGAAGACAATTTTAACTTGTGTCTGCAGTTGAGTAACTTACTGATCTTCATTTAGATTCAGTTTGTGTAGAAATAAATAAACTTTAAACATCTGTCACTCATGGTTTAAGAAAAGTGCAGTTCTCCGCTGGCTGTAGTTGGGCATCTTCTGTAAACTGCACGTGCCTTTCCTTTGCCTGTTGTGGTTTTTAATTGATATGTGGAAGTTCTGGTATATTCTGGACACTGATTCTCTGGGGATTTATGTATTTGCAAGTAACTTCTAGTTTGTTTTTAACTTCATGATGTCTTTCATCACATGGAAGTTTTAATTGTTTTGGAATTTATCTCATATGTTCTTCTTAGTCATTTATAGTTTGTTTTTTCCGTTAAAAACTTTCTAATCCACCTTGAATTTGAGTATTGTATGAGGTAGGCATCTTAACTCCCCCTGCCCTTGATTGCCACTTATAGCCACACTACTTGGTAATAATCCAGTAACATTGATATATGTACTGTTTCACTAATCGTATGCTTATTTTCCAGAGCAATTTGTGGCTATGTATTTAATTTTTTTTTTTTTTTTTTTTTTTTTTTTGAGATGCAGTCTCACTCTGTCACCTAGGCTGGAGTGCAGTGGCGTGATCTTGGCTCACTGCAACCTCCGCCTCTCGGGTTTAAGCTCCTGTCTCAGCCTCCTGAGTAGCTGGAATTACAGGTACACAGCACATGGACTGGGTGCAGTGGCTCACACCTGTTACCTCAGCGCTTCAGGAGGCCAGGGCAGGATAATTGCTTCAGCCCAGGAGTTGGAGGCTGCAGTGGGCTATGCACCACCACGCCCAGCTAATTTTTGTATTTTTAGTAGAGAGAGGTTTATTTGCCTTGTTGGCCAGGCTGCTTTTGAACTCCTGACCTCAAGTGATCCACCTGCCTCCACTTCCCAAAGTGTTGAGATTAGAGGTGTAAGCCACGGCACCTGGCCCGGGCTTTTTGTTTTTTTTAACTATCTCTTTATCAATAGCTGTGTCATTACCACACATGCTTAGTTTAATTCTGCTTAATGATATGCTTTGCTTTCTAATATAATACATCTGCCTCCATTATTGTTTTCCTAAATTAGCTACTTAAAAAAAATTTTTTTTTGAACAAAGATAGGGTCTTGTTGTGTTGACCAGGCTGGTCTTGATATCCTGAGCTCAAGTGTTCCTCCTGCCTCAGCCTTCCAAAGTGCTGTGATTACAGGCATGAGCCACTGTGCCCAGCCTCTTAGCTACTATTTTATTGTATCTAATGTGTAAAGTGATTTACTTTTTTTCCGGTTTTATTGTAAAAGATACGTAACATAAAATCTGCCGTGTTAACCATTTTAAATGTACAGTTGAGTGATATGAAGTACGTTCACGTTTTTGTGCAGCTGTCACCCCCATTCATCTCTGAACTTTCTCATCTTCCACACTGGAAACTGCCCATTAAACAATAATTCCCCATTCGCCCCTCCCCTAGCCGCTGGCAGCCTCCATTCTTTCTGCCTCTGCGGGTTTCATTACTCCCGGTATCTCGTACGAGGGGAACCATACAGTATCTGGCGTTTGGTGTCTGGCTGTTCGGCACGGCATCGTGTGTCGAGGGTCCGTCGAGTTCTAGCGTGTGTCGATCCCGTTTCTTTTTTGGCCGAATACTCTGTTGTGTGTGTATATATCTTAATGCATGACTATTATAAAAACCAAGTGTTGGCCGTCCTATGAAGCGGGATCTCTGTAGTTAGGATTCGTTTTTCTCTAATGACTGTCGATGTTGAACATCTTTTCATGTGCTTATTGGTCATTTGTATATAATCTTTGGAGAAATGTCTATGTAAGTCCTTGGCCCCCCCCCCTTTTTTTTTTGTAAAGACGAGGTCTTACTATGTTGCCCAGGCTGGAGTGTACAGGCACAATCACAGCCCACTGCAGCCTCAAACTCCTGGGCTCAAGTGA
This sequence comes from Chlorocebus sabaeus, assembly GCF_047675955.1. Lineage (NCBI taxonomy): Eukaryota > Metazoa > Chordata > Mammalia > Primates > Cercopithecidae > Chlorocebus > Chlorocebus sabaeus. The sequence goes on from NC_132918.1 coordinate 91,661,019, forward strand.
CTCTCCCACCTTGGCTTTGCAAGGTGCTGGGCTGATAGGCATAAGCCACCACACCTGGCCTTTTGCCCCCACAGCACCCCCGCCTTTTATTTATGTATTGAATTTTTGAGACCGGGTCTTGCTGTGTTGCCCAGGCTGGAGTGCCGTGGCACAGTCACAGCTCACTGCAACCTCCGCCTCCCAAGTTCAAGCGATTCTTCTGCCTCAGCTTCCCGAGTAGTTGGGATTACAGGCGCCCGCCACCACTCACGGCTAATGTACTTTTTGGTAGAGACAGGGTTTCACCATGTTGGTCAGGCTGGTCTCTAACTCCTGACCTCAAGTGATCCACCTGACTTGGCCTCCCAAAGTGCCGTGATTACAGACATGAGCCACTGTGCCCGGTCTACTGTCAGTAGTTTTATTTGGGTGTTTTTTTTTTTTTTTTTTTTTGGAGATGGAATCTCCCTCTGTCACCCAGGCTGGAGTGCAGGGGCACAATCTCGGCTCACTGCAACCTCCACCTCCCAGGTTCAAGCGATTCTTCTGCCTCAGCCTCCCGAGTAGCTGAGACTACAGGTGCGTGCCACCACACCTGGCTAATTTTTGTATTCTTAGTAGAGACAGGGGTTTTTCATATTGGCCAAGCAGGTCTCGAACTCCTGACCTCATGATCCACCTGCCTCAACCTTCAGCCTCCCAAAGTGCCGGGATTACAGGCGTGAGGCACCGCTCCCAGCTTACCTTCATTTTTTAAATGAAAATAGTGTGACTCTGCAGTTTCCCTGAAAAAAGTCCAGTTTCATAGATTCTACTTTGAGGATTGCTGATCTAGGTCTCAGTTTAAGCCAGCTGAGTATCCTGCTTTTTAAGGAGCCTTATATATGTCTCCCCTGTATATGCCATTGTATTGTCTTGAATAGATCCTCCTTAGTGACCAAAATAAATGAGAATTCAGTATACTGCATCCCTAATTGTTTTGGAGTCACATCACTGTTTTTTAAGTTTCTCTATTGCAGACTTTTCAAACTGCTGGCCTGCAGGCCATAGGAATCCTGTGTGTATGTTTTTTTGTGGTCCATCCAATGCCAATATTTAAGTTGGAAGATTTCTTATTAACATCTGGATTTCTGGATTTTCTTTTTGTTTTTCTTTTTACTTGGATACTTTTATGGGGTGCAAGGGTAATTGTGTTACGTGTAGAGATTGCATAGTGGCCAGGTCAGGGCTTTTTAGGGTACCTACTACACAGATAATGTACATTGTACCCATTAAGTCGTCTCCCAACATCCACCCCTGCCGTCTCTGGATTTTCTTGAGAAAGCAAAAGTATAGCACGGACAGGCCTGAGTTTCCTGCTAGTCGTAGTCAGCTGGAGTTGCGTAGCAGCTGCCCCTTGAAACAGGCAGATGGGTGCTCTTTTTTGGGTGTTCCCATTTTACCCTTTACAAAACAGTGTCTTGTTTTATAGAAAAACATTCTTGTCACATTTGCTGAGGACACATACACGCACTTAGGTTATTTTCTGACCCGGAATTATCTTTCAACTCCAGGGTGATGATTTTTTCTCTTTGTATAGTTTACTGTTTCTCTAGTCTTGCAGAGGTATTTCAAATGTCTGATGATCCTTGGCCTAGCTTTTAGGCTTGAGAATGAGGCCCAGGACAAAAGCTCTGTATACATAGAAGGGTATTGGTGATGGGCAGATGTTGAGTTCCAGCCGATGGAAACCTGGCCTTTGTGCTTTGCCATCCCTAACTGCCCGATTGCAGAGGACCTTGCTCTGGGTCGCCACCTCTTACCTTAGCTGCTCTGGCTCTCTCTAGATCTGTTTCTTTAAAGACATATGCGTGTGTGCACCTGCACCCATATTCAGGGAGAAATGCCAGTACGTCAAGGATTCTGATTTAACGGCTTATAAACCCCGAGTTCTGTTTTTGGTCCGCCTCTTCCTCACTCTGGACTCTATTGAGCCTCACTCTAGGCAGATAGGAGGCAGATCCCCTTCCAGTTCTACCTCACCTGTAGTCTTCTCTTCCAAGGATTTCTTTTCTTTCATTACTGCTGTATCAATTATCTCTATTTCATTGCCTTCCCATTTTCTAGAAATTTGTTATTTTAAGTAGGGCCGGGCACGGTGGCTTACACCTGTAGTCCCAGCACTTTGGGAGGCTGAGGTGAGCAGATTGCCTGAGGTTAGGAGTTCGAAACCAGCCTGGCCAACATGGCGAAAACCTGTATTAAAAATACAAAAATTAGCTGGGCATGGTGGGGCATGCCTGTAATCCCAGCTACTCAGGAGGCTGAGGCACCAGAATTGTTTGAACCCGGGAGGCAGAGGTTGCAGTGAGCTGAGATTGCACCACTGCATAGCCTGGGCAACAGAGCAAGACTCTGTCTCCAAAAAAAAAAAATTTTTTTAATTGGTTAACTTCCTCTGCTAATCTCTGCTGTTGTAGGATTACAGTTTTTAAAAATTCTTTTACTGTCATATTAATGGAGTTTAGAGGAAGGGTTAAGTATCTGCATTCATGTGCCATTTCAAACCCAAACCCCTAAACCTCTGGCCTTATAAAATGGAATTCCAGGCCAGGCGCAGTGACTTACGCCCGTAGTTACAACACTTTGGGAGGCCGAGGTGGGTGGATCACTTGAGGTCAGGAGTTCGAGACCAGCCTGGCCAACATGGTGAAACTCCGTCTCTACCAAAAATATAAAAAATTAGCCAGGTGTGGTGGTGCATGCCTATAATCCCAGCTATTCAGGAGGAGGCTGAGGCAGGAGAATTGCTTGAACCTGGGAGATGGAGATTGCAGTGAGCCGACATTGCGCCACTGCACTCCAGCATGGGCAACAGAGCAAGGCTCTGTCTCAAAAAAGATAAATAAATCTAGAAAAAAAAAATTTTTTTTTTAAATCGAATTCCAAAAGGAGATATTGCTGTAGTTATTAATAGTTGTATATTTTAATTTTTCATTTTAATGTTAGTAAGTTTTAATGGAAGACCAAAGTTACCATAAAATTGTGTTGCTTACAGTGTTATTTTATTTTTTGATATGAAATAGCTGATGACTGTCAGCCAGTTCGTCTGTTAAGTAAACCTGGGGAATTGAGAAGAGAATATGAAGAGGAAATAAGTAAGGTAGGTGCTAAATATTCTTTTTTTTGGAATATTTCTCTGCTGTGTTTTTAGTTTTAGATTTTAATTTAGTTTTGTGTGCTTATATAACTAGTATATCTTGAAATATGGATATTTTTAATATATTTTATAAGGGCTTTGTTTTTTGCCATAATTTACTTCTACATGATTAATGCTCTTATGTGATAGTGTTCCCTAAGCATTTTACATATGAAGGAAATTTTTAAATTCTTTTTTTTCCTAATTTAGTCCATACCAGGACATTTTTTTATTTCCCTAAAGTTTTGAGCTTAAAGAAAAAGGGTGGTAGATTATGGATTTAGATGAGGAAAGGTTAAAGGGCTGTGAAGTTCCTAAATAGGAAAAGTACCTAAAAAGCAGTGTTTATAGTGAAGCATTATGTTTTAATTACATGTAAAGTTTTACATAAATAGAGATTTTTCTCTTTTTTTGTTAGCGTTCAAAATTTTGTGTGTGATTCTCACTTGTGATACATCTCAGGTTGGGTGTGGAGGCACACACCTGTAATTTCAGTGCTTTGGGAGGCTGAGATGGGACAGCTATCTTGCAGGAATCTACTCCAGATTTGGACTTCATTTGAGATCACTTAAATCTCTGCCAATTTGTTCTTTTTCTACTTTATTCTTATTATGAAATATTGCACGTATACCAAAGCGTTCAGAAAAGGATTGCTCTTTACTAATCACTTTGAAGGTGGAGGCAGAGCGGCGGGCCAGCGAGGAAGAAGAGAACAAAGCCAGTGAAGAGTACATACACAGATTGTTGGCAGAGGAGGAAGAGGAGGAAAAAAGACAGGCGGAAAAAAGGCGAAGAGCGATGGAAGAACAACTGAGAAGTGATGAAGAACTGGCAAGAAAGCTAAGCATTGATATTGTAAGTTGTAGGAGAGAACGTTGAGGTACGGTCATCCCTTTGCACCCACTGCAGAACCCACTCATAGGAAGAATCAGCTCCTTGTATTTCCAGGTCTGCATCCCACAAAGACTGTCTCTTCCACCCCAGGCTGGTTGAACTTGAGTGTTCGGAGCTTGCTGATACGGAAAGCTAACTATTAACATTCCTATTGCTTTGACTGTGGTTTTCTTTTTATTTTTGAGACGGAGTCTCGCTCTGTCGCCCAGGCTGGAGTGCAGTGGCCGGATCTCAGCTCACTGCAAGCTCCGCCTCCCGGGTTCACGCCATTCCCCTGCCTCAGCCTCCCGAGTAGCTGGGACTACAGGCGCCCGCCACCTCGCCCGGCTAGTTTTTGTATTTTTTAGTAGAGACAGGGTTTCACCGTGTTAGCCAGGATGGTCTCAATCTCCTGACCTCGTGATCCGCCCGTCTCGGCCTCCCAAAGTGCTGGGATTACAGGCTTGAGCCACCGCGCCCGGCCTGACTGTGGTTTTCAAAGAACAGAAGAGATGGCGTTGCCATAACTAGAAGCTATTGATGACATTTTTGCTTAACTTAAAGTAAAATTGTTTTGCATGTTGTTACATGTTTGCTCTAATCCAGGTTTTGGGGTTTCTGGTTTTCTGAGACAGGTCTTGCTCTGTCACGTAGGTTGGAGTGCAGTGGCATAATCACGACTCACTGCAGCCTGGACCACCGGGCTCCGGTGACCCTTCCAGCCTCCCACGTAGCTGGGACTACAGGCTTGCACCACCATGTCTAGCTGATTTTTTATGGAGACACGGTTTTGCCATGTTTCCCAAACTGATGTCAAGCTCCTGGGCTCAAGCCATTCACCTGCCTCAGCCTCCCAAAATGCTGGGTTTATGGCGTGAGTCACTGCAGATTGTTTAAAAACTTTTTTATATGTAGGAAAGCTATTCAGTGAAGAATGAAAGCTTCCTTTTAAACCTACTTTCACCTCTCCACTCCCGTTCCTCTTCCATTTATATCAGTCTCTTTCCCCAAAGGTAACCACTATTAACAGTTTCTTACAACTTTTTTCTTGCCAGGGTGCAATGGCTCAGGCCTATAATCCCAGTACTTTGGGAAGCTGAGGCGAGAGGATCGCTCGAGCCCAGGAGTTTGAGACCAGCCTGGGCAACAAAGTGAGACTCTGTTTCTACAGAAAAATTAAGTAATTAGCCAAGTGTGGTGGTACGTGCCTGTAGCTCCACCTACTGGGAGAGGCTGAGGCGGGAGGATCCCTTGAGCCCAGGAGTTTGAGGTTACAGTGAGCTGATCTCGCCACTGCACTTCAACCTGGAAGAACGTCTCAGAAAAAAAAAAGCTTTTTTTCTTTGTTCATCTAAAAAGGATTCTATAAAAAGCAATCACACTGTTTTGCTGCGTACGTTTTTTCCATTTGATACATCTTAGAGATTTTTCATATTACTACATGTAGTCAATCTAATTCTTTTAAAGAGTAGAACAATATTCCATTTTATGGATATAAATCACATTTTGAAAGTAAAGCACATTAAATTTTTAGATAATGTATTAAACTTGGATGTTATGCTTCCTGTAGTTAAATTGCTGCCTGTAAAACAATGAATTAAAGGGCGTGTGATAAAACACATACTTTAAGATCAGAGGGTACAGTGGAGCCTAGTGGTTTGAACGAACCTGGGAGAGCAACCTGGGAGTGCTGTTGACATACGAACTCTCCTATTTACTCCAAATCTATTAAATCAGAGTCTCTAGGGATGGGACCTAGGGAATTCTATCTTCAGAGGCATCTAGGGAAGTGTGAAACATTCAAGTTTGAGAGCCTCTGAAAACAATTCCTCAGCTTTCAAATAACAGATATCTTAACATACACTTACCATTGAATCATGGGAAATACAATAGGACTATTGTCTATTGTATTTATTCTATTGTATTGTTTTTTGAGACAGGTCTTACTCTGGGAAATACAGTACAATAGAATAAAATATATATGTGTTTTATATATATACATATATATGCATATATATATTTATATATGTGTATATAAATATACATACACATATATATACATTTATTTATATATGTGTGTGTATACACATATATTTATATATATATACACACACACACACTTACCAAAATGAGTATACTCAGAATTGGGAATTTTTTTCTTTTTTGAGCAGCATACCATTTATGTTTTGTTTTTTTTTTTTTTTTTGAGACGGAGTCTTGCTCTGTGCCCCAGGCTGGAGTGCAGTGGCGCGATCTCGGCTCACTGCAAGCTCCGCCCCCCCGGGTTTACGCCATTCTCCTGCCTCAGCCTCCCGAGTAACTGGGACTACAGGTGCAGCATACCATTTATAATAATATACCCGGCCGGGCACAGTGGCTCAAGCCTGTAATCCCAGCACTTTGGGAGGCCGAGACGGGTGGATCACGAGGTCAGGAGATCGAGACCATCCTGGCTAACACGGTGAAACTCCGCCTCTACTAAAAAATACAAAAAACTAGCCAGGCGAGGTGGCGGGCGCCTGTAGTCCCAGCTACTCGGGAGGCCGAGGCAGGAGAATGGCGTAAACCCGGGAGGTGGAGCTTGCAGTGAGCTGAGATCTGGCCACTGCACTCCAGCCTGGGTGACAGAGCGAGACTCCGTCTCAAAAAAATATATATATATATCTCTCTCCAAATTTTGGGTTATATGCACCTTTTTATGTGTCTTTTGAGTAGAATCACTTTAGAAAGATACACAATCAGGAAACTAAATAAAAGTCATTGACCAATGGAATAATAATTGGAATAGGGAAGAAATATATCTAGTTTTCCCGTGGTATTATAAGAGTAGATTTACTGATATTGTAGAATAATTTTTTAACTTATTTTTTATGAGTAGATTTATTGATATTGTAGAATAATTTCTTTTTAACTAATTTTTTTTGAGACAGCCTCTCACTCTGTCACCCAGGCTGGAGTGCAGTGGTGCAGCCTCAGCTCCCGGTTCAAGCAATTCTCCTGCCTCAGCCTCCTGAGTATCTGGCATAACAGGCACCACCACACCCTGTTGATTTTTGTATTTTTAGTGGAGACGGGGTTTCACCATGTTGGCCAGGCTGGTCTTGAACTCCTGGCCTCATGTGATCCACCCACTTCGGCCTCCCAAAGTGTTGGGATTACAGGCATGAACCACCATACCCAGCCTAGAATAATTTTCTATTTATTTATGAAAGTTTGGTGGTTTAAGGCCAAATATTCATCATCACCATATATGAACTTTTCCATTAGGGTAGTAAGAAACTTATGAGACTGGTACAGCAAGTAAATATTTATGATTTTTATTAATATGCCCTTAAAGTCCAGAACTAAAATATTATTACATAGAACTCTTCTTTCGGGTATATCCACAACTCTTTGAATATGTCCATATAGATAAAAGTAATTATGTAAAATTATTTATTAGAAAAATCAACAGGCTGGGCGCAGTGGCTCAGACCTACAATCCCAACACTTTGGAAGGCTGAGGTGGGGGAATCACTTGCTTCCAATAGTTGGAGACCAGCCGGGGCAACATAGTGAGACTTCATCTCTACAAAACATTTTTTAAAAAGTAGCTGGGCATGGTGGCACATGCCTGTGTCCTAGCTACTCGAGAAGCTAAGATGGGAGGATTGTCTGAGCCCAGGAAGTTGAGGCTGCAGTGAGCTATGATCACTCCACTGCACTCCAGCCTGGATGACAGAGTAAGACTGTCTCAAAACAAAACAAAAAACCCCACCTAGCCAAGCATAGTGGCTCATGCCTGTAGTCCTAGCTACGTGGGAGGTGAAGGCAGGAGGATCACTTGAACATGGGAGGTCAAGGTTGCAAGGAGCCGTGATTGCTGCACTGCGCTCTAGCCTCGGCAGCAGAGTGAGACTCTGTCTTAAAAAAAAAAAAAAAAAAAAAATGGCCTGGCATGGTGGCTCACGCCTATAATCCCAGCACTTTGGGAGGCCGAGGCGGGTGGATCACAAGGTCAGGAGATCGAGACCATCCTGGCTAACACGGTAAAGCCCCGTCTCTACTAAAAAAAATACAAAAAATTAGCTGGGCATGGTGGCGGCGCTTGTAGTCCCAGCTACTCGGGAGGCTGAGGCAGGAGAATGGCGTGAACCTGGGAGGCAGAGCTTGCAGTGAGCTGAGATCCGGCCACTGCGCTCCAGCCTGGGCGACAGAGCGAGACTCCGTCTCAAAAAAGAAAAGAAAGGAAAGAAGCCGGGCGCGGTGGCTCAAGCCTGTAATCCCAGCACTTTGGGAGGCCGAGACAGGCGGATCACGAGGTCAGGAGATCGAGACCATCCTGGCTAACCCGGTGAAACCCCGTCTCTACAAAAAAATACAAAAAACTAGCCGGGCGAGGTGGCGGGCGCCTGTAGTCCCAGCTACTCGGGAGGCTGAGGCAGGAGAATGGCGTAAACCCGGGAGGCGGAGCTTGCAGTGAGCTGAGATCGCGCCACTGCACTCCAGCCTGGGCGACAGAGCGAGACTCTGTCTCAAAAAAAAAAAAAAAAAAAAGAAAGGAAAGAAAAATCAACAGGAGTTATCAGCTAATGGGATTAGTTTTATGCCTTATTTTGTGCTTGATGATGTACACTAAAAATGTAATTAATTTAGAACAACTTGGATGAACATAGTTTATTCTGATTTTTGCATGGCCAGTATTCTTCAAGGGATGTATAGAATTTAAATGTAACTATAATTTCTGAAAAATGTTGTTTATATTTCTGAGTTAATCAAATTAATAGCTTATTTTATCATAAAGTTCTCTCTCATAATGTCTGTTATGCTTTTTCTATTGTTGAAGAACAATTTCTGTGAGGGAAGTATCTCGGCTTCTCCCTTGAATTCCAGAAAATCTGATCCAGTTACACCCAAGTCTGAAAAGAAAAGTAAGAACAAACAAAGAAACACTGGAAATATTCAGAAGTAAGTGAGCGTGGCTATGAATTATTTATTGACCTCCTACTATATGCCAGCGTTTTCTGTTCATATAGACTACTGATTCTCAAAGTTGGTCCATGAACTTTGTATGAAGATAGTCTGAGGTTGAGGTAGAGTGAAAAGGGGAGAGCTACTCACACAGCTTCCTCGTGGCTAGCATGAAGAGAGAGGTGAAATGTGGCAGGCTTTTCACTCAGCCAGTTGTTGTGCAGATTTATACTTTATCTTACTGGCTCAGGATATCCACTTTTCTCAAAGTGAACCGTCGGATTCCTCTTCCTCTTGGTTTAAATTCAGATGAATAAAACTGGTCCCTGATAGGCTTATCTTCATTGAAGGAGTTTACAATTTGTCTTCGTATTTCTTCTCTGTTACACCGAATGCATAAGCCAGGTCGTCCCGGGTGGCGAGACTGAGCTTCACCACAGCACCCTCCAGGGTCAGGCATGAGCCAGGTCATCCCGGGTGGCGAGACTGAGCTTCACCACAGCACCCTCCAGGGTCAGGCATGAGCCAGGTCGTCCCGGGTGGCGAGACTGAGCTTCACCACAGCACCCTCCAGGGTCAGGTACTCGGTGGTGTTGGCGGCTTTGTGCAAACATCAGCTTCCCCGTGTGATTCATAGTTGGAAAAGTTTAAAAACCACCATGTAGACTTGAAAAGCATGTAAGGACTTCTGGTTTAACTGAGGAAGTATGTGCAGGTAACTCACCGCCTTCCAAGATTTGTTGGAATTTTGGATTTGGGGTAGGAGGAAGCTTAGGAGAAGGGAATGTTAAATGAGGGAGGTACTATTAAAAAAAAAAAAGTGATAATATCAGGGTCGCCAGTTCTCATGATGTGCAAAGTGAAAATGAAGAGAAAACCACTAAAATGCAGAGAGGTATTTCATATGGATACAATATTCTGCTTAAGGCTGTATAACTCATGAATCTTTATGTATCTAAATATATACTTTGAAATACTTGAAAATAAAAAATTACCAGAAATACAAGAAAAAACTAAGGATTTAAAAGCAAAAATTGAGAAACTGACGGATTAAAGTTGTAACAATATTTAAAACAGATAAAGTCTGTTTCCTAGAATATATGAAAACTCTTCTAACTCAACAACAGAAGACAAATAATTAAAAACTGGACAAAGGGACTTGAGTAGATGTTTTTCCCATGATGTACAAATGGCCAATAAGTACACGAAGATATGTTTAACATCATTAGTTATTAGGGAAATGCATATCAAAACCACGGTGAGATAGCATTTCATACCCATTAGAATGTCTATAATCCACAAAAAGGGAAAAGAGTAAGTGTGGACAAAGATGTGGAGAAACTGGAATCCTTGCGCATTGCTTGGTAGGAATGTAAAGTGGTGTCGTGGCTGCAGAAAGCAGTTGGTGATTCCTCAAAAAGTTAAACAGAATTAGCACATGACCCAGCAATTCCACTCCTAGATATGTACCCAAAAGAACTGAAAGCAGATATTCAAACAAATGCTAGTACATGAATATTTGTGTCAACATTATTCAAATAACCAAAAGGTAGAACAACCCAAATGTCCATTAACAAATGCATGGGTAAACAAAATGTGGCGTTCCATTTTATGTGAATCCCACCGCAATTCAAAAGTTTAAAAATGAATAACAGGGGCCAGGTGTGGTGGCTCACGCCTGTAATCGCAGCACTTTGGGAGGCCGAGGCGGGTGGATCATGAGGTCAGGAGATCGACATCCTGGCTAACACAGTGAAACCCCGTCTCTACTAAAAATACAAAAAAAAAAAAATTAGCCGGGCATGGTGGCGGGCGCCTGTAGTCCCAGCTACTCGGGAGGCTGAGGCAGGAGAATGGCATGAACCCGGGAGGCGGAGCTTGCAGTGAGTTGAGATCCGGCCACTGCACTCCAGCCTGGGCGACAGAGCGAGACTCCGTCTCAAAAAAAAAAAAAAAAAGAATAATAGGATTATATAGTTTTAAAATTAAGAAAAATTTCTAAACAACTTGTTGATTGAAGAGTAAATTTTGTTGGAAATACAGAACTGAAAATATGCGTGAAAACTGGTATGTGGCTACAGTAGTATTTAGAAGGCTTTACATGCCATATCAGAAAAGAAGAAAGGGCAGCCAGGTGTTGTGGCACGTACCTGTAGTCCCAGCTACTTGGGAGGCTGAGGCAGGAGGATTGCTTAAGCCCAGGGAATTTGACTTTGGGACCAGCTTGGACAACATAGCAAGATCCTGTATCTTTAAAAAAAAAAAAAAGAAAGAAAGAAGCCGGGCACAGTACCTCATGCCTATAATCCCAGCACTTTGGGAGGCTGAGGTCTGAGGTGGTAGGATTGCTTGACGCCAGGAGTTCAAGACCAGACTGGGCAACATAGTAAGACACCGTCTCTACACAAAATTAAAAAATTAGCCAAACGCAGTGGCACATGCCTATAACCCCAGCCACTTGGGAGGCTGAGGTGGGAGAATTGCTTGAGCCCAGGAGGTCGAAGCTGCAGTGAGCTAGGATCATGTCTCAAAAAAGAGAACAGCAGCTGAAAATGTGTTTAAAAAGACAATTCCAGGAATACATTGCTGGTTTAATGGTAGAAAATGAATCAATGCAAGTTATTCCATTAGCTGTATGAATATGAAATACATGAGATGATAATTCTTTTTTTTTTTTTTTTTGAGACAGAGTCTTGCTCTGTCGCCCAGGCTGGAGTGCAGTGGCACAGTCTTGGCTCACTGCAAGCTCTGCCTCCCGGGTTCACGCCATTCTCCTGCCTCAGCCTCCCGTGTAGCTGGGACTATAGACGCCTGCCACCGCACCCGGCTAATTTTTTGTATTTTTAGTAGAGATGGGGTTTCACCGTGTTAGCCAGGATGGTCTCGATCTCCTGACCTCGTGATCCTCCCGTCTCGGCCTCCCAAAGTGCTGGGATTACAGGCGTGAGCCACCGCGCCCGGCCGAGATGATAATTCTTAATGAAGTGGTAACGGAAACTTTCTTAACCTGTTGAAGGATATCTACCAAAATCTTCCATCACATATCATACTTAATAGTGGAACATGGAAATTATTTCCTTCTTTTTTTTTTTTTTGAGACAGAGTCTTGCGTGCTCTATCACCCAGGCTGGAGTGCAGTGGTGTGATCATGGCCCACTGCAACCTCAAACTCCTGGGTACAAGCGATCCTCCTGCCTGGGCCTCCCAAAGTGCCTGGATTACAGGAGTGAACCACCACGCCCAGCCATTCCCCTTTTAAGGTCAGGAAAACACAAAGGTGGCCTGCTACTCTCCACCTGTTTTCAGACTCATGTTAAGAGATTTTAGTCTGCACAGTAACACAATAAAAGGAGATAAAACATACGAGTCTGGAAAGGAGGGGAAAAGCAGCTATCATTCTTCAGAGGCGGTGTAACCATCTATGTAGAAAACCCAAAAAGTCAGAGGTGCATTTTTAGAATGAAGAGTTTAGCAAGGTTGCCAGATATAAAATCTATACAAAAAGTCAGTTGTAAAATGTAACTTTAAAAATACTCTGTCGATAGTAGTATCAGAAAATAAAAGTACTTAGAAATAAATGTATTAAAATCTGAGCCAAGCATGATGGCTCATGCCTGTAATCCCAGCACTTCGGGAGACTGGGCGAGAGGATTGCTTGGGCCCAGGAGTTCAAGACGAACCTGGGCACCAGAGGGAGACCCCATCTCTTAAAAAATTTTTAAAAATTAACCAGGCATGATGACACACCTGTCATCCCAGCTACTCAGACGGCTGAGGCAGGAGATCACTTGAGCCTGGGAGGTTGTGGCTGTAGTGAGCTATGATTTTACCACTGCACTCCAGCCTGGGCAACAGACAAGACCATGTCTCAAAAAACTAAAAATCTGTAAGACCCATGGAGAACATTGTACTATATTAAATATACAATATTCATGGGTTAGAAGATGATGCCTAATACTACAAAATGGTTGGATCTCCTCAAACTGATCGATAGAGTTAGTGCAATTCGAGTCAGAATTCCAACTTTTCAAATTTTCTTTTTTTTTTTTTTGAGACAGAATCTCGCTCAGAATCATACAGTGCTAATCAGTAAAGTGTTTAGAGATGCAAAAGTGTGGTAAATCTGTTTTAAAAAGTAAGATATAAGAAACTCGGGATAGTGTGAGGTGGGAGATGAGGAGGCCCCATAGGAGACTTTAGAGCCAATGATTTCTTTTCCCTTCAACCATGTAATAAGCATATAGGCTTTCGTGGTGATCGAAATGTTTAAATTTTTTAGAAGAACAACATGTTTTTTGTTTTGTTTTGTTTTGTTTTGTTTTTAATGGACCACAGAGCAGCAAACACATATTTTAAAGTACACCAGTCTTCAGCACCATAAGACAGGGTAAAAAAGAAAAAGTAAAACAGTTTAAATTTAAAAAGACGGTGCACCAATCCTAAGTATAGTTTCTGGTGAATTTTTGTGTATGTATAAACCACCCTCCAGATGAAGACAGGGAATATTTACAAAGCTTTGCTCGTGCCCTTTCCCTTTCCAGTCAGTGTCCCCCTCCCCATCCGTGCTGTACTGTGATTCTTACATATGTTATATGACTGTTCTCTCATAAACTATTTGTTTTCATAAGGCAGACTTGGAAAGATCTTAACACATTAGTGAAAAAAGCAAATCACGGGCTGGGTGCAGTAGCTCACGCATGTAATCCTAGCACTTTGGGAGACTGAGGCAGGCGGATCACTTGAGGTCAGGAGTTCAAAACCAGCCTGGCCAACATGGTAAAACCCCGTCTCTACTAAAAATACAAAAAAATTAGCCAGGCGTGGTGGCGGGCACCTGTAATCCCAGCTACTGGGGAGGCTGAGCCAGGAGAATTGCTTGAGCCCAGGAGGCGGAGGTTGCATGAGCCAAAGTCACACCACTGCACTCCATCCCGGGCGACGGAGCGAGCCTCCATCTCAAAAAAAAAAGAGTGAGGCTGGGTGTGCTGGCTCATACGTGCAATCCCAGCACTTCGGGAGGCCAAGGCAGGTGGATCACTTGAGCCCAGGAGTTTGAGACCAGCCTGGGCAACATGTGGAAACCCTGCCTCTACAAAAAATAACAAGAATTAGCCGGGCGTGGCATGCCTGTGGTCTCAGCTGTTTGGGAGGCTGAGGTGGCAGGATCACTTGAGCCTGGGAGGTCAAGGCTGCAGTGAACTGTGATGGTGCTACCATACTTACGCCTTGGTGACAGAGCGAGACCCTGCCTTACAGGTGCGGTGGCTCACGCCTGTAATCGCAGCTCTTTGGGAGGTCGAGGCAGGTGGATCACCTGAGGTCAGGAGTTCAAGACCAGCCTGGCCAACATGGCGAAACCCCATCTCTACTAAAAATACAAAAATTAGCCAGGCATGGTGGCGAGTGCCGGTAATCCCAGCTACTCAGGAGGCTGAGGCAGAGAGAATTGCTTAAAACCCAGTGAGCTGAGATTGCACCACTGCACTCTAGCCTGGGCAATAGAGTGAGACTCTGTCTCAAAAAATAAATAAATAAAACAATGGCCAGGTGCGGTGGCTCATGCCTGTAATCGCAACACTTTGGGGAGCCTAGGTGGGTGGATCACCTGAGGTCAGGAGTTCGAGACCAGCCTGTCTCTACTAAAAATACAAAAATTCGCTGGTGGTGCATGCCTATAATCCCACCTACTTGGGAGGCTGAGGCAGGAGAGTTGCTTAAACCCAGGAGGCGCATGCCATTGTACTTCAGCCTGGGCGACAGAGCGAGACTGTGTCCCCCCAAAAATAAAATAAATAAAAAAGATAGTGTGTATTTCATAGAAGTCATATTTTTTAAAAAATTGATTACATATGTTAAAAGGAAAACCTTACACAAATTAACAGTTTAATTGAGCAAAGGACAATTAACAAATTGGGCAGCCTCTCGAGCCACAGTAGGCTTAGAGAGACTCCAGTGGGGCCACATGTTGCAGGAAGGTTTACGGACAGAAAAAGGAAAGTGATACACGGAAAGCAGAAGTGAGGTGCAGAAACAGCCGGAGTGGTTACAGCTTGGCATTGGCCTAATTTGAACAGTTGATCCCCTTTGGCCAAAACTTGGTGACTGGCACAAGAGTATGTTACAGGCTGTTCACACCTCCATTTAGGCTGTAGTTCACTATGTACAGAGAAACCTTTGGGCTGAACCTAAAATATGTAAGGAGGCAGCTTTAGGTGAAACTTAATATAAAACGTAAAAGGAAGCAAATGGAAATGGATCCCAAAAATTCAGATTCAAGGTAAAAAGAAAAAAAAAAGTTCTTAAAACATGGGAAGAGAAAGGGCTGATGACATGTATTTCCCATATTTCTGTTTTAAGAGACAGGGTCTTACTGTCACCCAGGCCGTAGTGGCAAGAAAATAGCTCACTGCAGCCTCAAACTCTTGGGCTCAAGCGATCCTCCCACCTCAGCTTCTGGAGTAGCTGTACTATAGGCACACACCATTATGCCCAGCTAATTTTTCTTTTTAATTTTTTGTAGAGATGGGTCTTGCTGTGTTGTCCAGTTTTCAGACTCCTAGCCTCAAACAATCCTCCCACCTCAGCCTCCCAAAGTGTTAGCATTACAGGCATGAACCACCACGGCCAGTTCTGCTAATTTTTTAGGATGAGCATGTATTCATACATAACTTGGTTATTATAAATAAGGAATATCCAAGAGAGTTAATGAATGTTCAGTGATTCTATTGGATAAGTAACAACATTTTGTTTTTTGCTTATGAACTTCAAAACAACAATTAGAACAGTGATACTTTGGTACTAGTATACTCGGTAACTAGTGGTCCAGCATCAGCATTGGCAGAAGGAATCAATTCTTCTGCCTTGAGAAACTAAATGAGACCAAGCTTCTTTTCAACTGAGAATTTGGTTCTTGTTCTTCAAAGTTTACAGAGTAAATATATAGATTGATATAACTAAATACATGGGTTACATACTCTTGTTTGCCTGCAAGGAATATTCATTTATATGAATAATTGAATTGAATAAATGAATGTTCTTTATATGAGATCTTTGTTTAGGTTTTATTGTTCCATATGCTACTTGTTGGTGTTTTTGACACCGTGTAACTTATGGATTTGTGTATTATTTATAGTCACTGATTTTTTCTTTAATTCTAAAAGTAATAGCTAGCTGCTCTTTGAAAATCACCCAAATTACCACCAATTAGAGACAACCAACATTTTGGGAAATTTCTGCCATTTTTAAACATAGTTATGTGAGTGTTTTCATATTTTACAGTTTTTAAACTATACCTACCATCTTGTAGCCTACCTTTTCTATTCCCCTATTCCCCCTTCTTTTATAACATTTTCCATTATATTAAAAACTTAATGTTTTCAGAGGCAAACAGCCTGTTATATTGAAGATTCTTAGAAATGTAAAGATATGACCAGGTGTGGTGGCTCACGCCTGTAATCCCAGCACTTTGGGAGGCCGAGGTGGGTGGATCACCTGAGGTCAGGAGATCGAGACCATCCTGGCCTACACGGTGAAACCCCGTCTCTACTAGAAATACAAAAATTAGCCGGGCGCGATAGTGGGCGCCTGTAGTCCCAGCTACTCAGGAGGCTGAGGCAGGAGAATCGCGTGAACCCGGGAGGCGGAGGTTGCAGTGAGCCGAGATCACACCACGACACTCCAGCCTAGCGACAGAGCGAGACTCCGTCTCAAAAAAAAAAAAAAAAAAAAAAAAGATATGTGTTTCTTTTTTTTTTTTTTTTTTTGAGGCGGAATCTCGCTCTGTGGCCCAGGCTGGAGCGCGGTGGCCGGATCTCAGCTCACTGCAAGCTCCGCCTTCCGGGTTCACGCCATTCTCCTGCCTCAGCCTCCTGAGTAGCTGGGACTACAGGTGCCCACTACCGCGCCCGGCTAGTTTTTTGTATTTTTAGTAGAGATGGGGTTTCACCGTGGTCTCGATCTCCTGACCTTGTGATCCGCCCGCCTCGGCCTCCCAAAGTGCTGGGATTACAGGCATGAGCCACCGCGCCTGGCCAAAGGTATGTGTTTCTAAGAAGAGAGTTGAGGGCCAGGCACAGTGGCTCAAGCATGTTATCCCAGCACTTTTGGAGGCTGAAGCAGGCGGATCACCTGAGGTCAGGACTCTGAGACCAGCTTGGCCAATGTGGTGAAACCCAGTCTCTACTAAAAATACAAAAATTAGCTGGTCATGCTAGCACACGCCTGTAATCCCAGCTACCTGGGAGGCTGAGGCAGGAGAATCACTTGAACCTGGGAGGCGGAAGTTGCAGTGAGCTGAGATTGCACCACTGCACTCCAGCCTGGGTGGCAGAGCGAGACTCCATCTCAGAAAAAAAAAAAGAAGACAGTTGATATAAAAGTGTACATGATGACATCTCTATACCAGAATAGTAAGGAATTTAACTGTGGGCTTTTTCCCAATAGTAGAGATTTAAAATGTAGTGAACAGACAACATTTCTGGCGTAAAGAAGAAGTTATCATATCCTTTCTCCTGGCATGAAGCATCATTTTCATTACTTTTGTGAAGACTGTAGAGCCTTGCATTGTTTTGATGCTATCTGCCTTTTTCAGTTTTTTTCAAGAATTAAGAAATATTTACACCAGACGCAGTGGCTCACGGCTGTAATCCCAGCACTTTGGGAGGCCGAGGCGGACAATCACCTGAGGGTCAGGAGTTCGAGACTAGCCTGACCAACGTGGTGAAACCCCGTCACTACTAAAAATACAAAAATTAGCCAGCCATGGTGACGTGTGCCTCTAATCCCTGCTACTCAGGAGGCTGAGGCAGGAAAATCACTTAAACCTGGGAGGCGGAGGTTGCGGTGTGCTGAGATCGTGCCACTGCACTCCAGCCTGGGTGACAGAGGGAGACGCCATCTCAAAAAAAAAGAGAAAAGAAGTATTTAGATTTGACTTTTACTTCCTCTTCTGTTTTTCACTAAAATATCAATACTCAACCATTTAAGTTTTGTCCTGGCATTAGACCAAAATACCTGAAGCGTGGAAATGAAATACACTCTGATAAATCAGTCAAGCAGCAAACCAGACAACCTTCAGTATAAATAGCTTTATTATGTTGGGTACATACCATCTGCCTTTCAAAGCATTCAAACTTTAGTAAACTTTTCTTTCAGGTATTTGGCACCTAAATCTCCGTTTGGGTCAGCCTCACACTCTGAAGCTGTACAAGAAGTCAGGAAAAACTCCGTATCTAAGGTATGTTGATACTGAAGATGTTCTGAGTTTTGCTAGTTTATTAATGGTATAGATTACTGATATCCATAGTTTTTCTACCTTTTAGCAAAAGCCACTATAGTTAATCAGACACCCTTTCTGAGTCCTCTTAGGTTCACCTAGAGAAAAAGCACTTTTTCTCTAAAGGAAACTACAATTTTTAAAATAAACATACTATAAAAAGCAAATCTACCTTAAAAAGCAAAGTTTTTTTCAAATGGGCTAGAGAGTAAATAATTTCGCCTTTGCAGTTAGTATGGTCTGTGTCATCGCTTCTCAGCTATGCTGGTGTAGTGTGAAAGCATCTACAGATAATATGTAAACACATTAGCTTGAATGCATTCCAGTAAAACTGTTTACAAAAACAGGAGGCTGGATTTGGTCCATGAGCCATAGACTACTGATCCTTGACCTACGTGATCCAGACTCACAAAACTGAATAACTCATACCTGGCACCAGCTTCACTTAGAATATTACAAGATGGAGCCAGAACGCAGTGGCTCGCGCCCGTAATCCCAGCATTTTAGGAGACTCAGGCAGGTGGGTCACCTGAGGTTGGGAGTTCAAGACCAGCGTGACCAATATGGAGAAACCCCGTCTCTACTAAAAATACAAAATTAGCCAGGCATGGTGGTGCATTCCTGTAATCCCAGCTACTCAGGAAGCTGAGGCAGGAGAAATGCTTGAACCCAGGAAGTGGAGGTTGCAGTGAGCCAAGATCGTGCTATTGCATTCCAGCCTGGGCAATGAGCAAAACTCCGTTTCAAAAAAAAAAGAATATTACAAGATGGGAGGCTAAGCACAGTGGCTCATGCCTGTAATCCCAACACTTTGGGAGGCTGAGGTGGGTGGAAAGTTGGGAGTTTGAGACCAGCCTGGCCCATGTGGTGAAATCCCATCTCTACTAAAAATACAAAAAAAAAAAAAAAAAATTAGCCAGGTGTGACGCATACCTGTAGTCCCTGCTACTCAGCAGGCTGAGGTAGGAGTATCGCTTGAACCCGGGAGGCGGAGGCTGCAGTGAGCCGAGATCGTGCCATTGCATGCCAGCCTGGCTGACAGAGCGAGACTCTACCTCAGAAAAAAAAAAAAGAAGAATATTACAAGATGAGGAAAAGTGTGCTAGTAAGGCAGCATCAGGCATCTGTGTTCAGCAGGAGGCCTCAGCAGCAGAGCTCCAAGGTGACAGCCTGGAAGAAGGCCACACAAGTGAGTGTATTAATACTTGGAGGCCGCGTACCCTGTAAGGGTCAATTATTCCTTCTAACAGTGGCTGTAGCTTCCGGGGTCTTGGTAAGAAACACACCCAGTCAAGTTACTTATACAAGTAACTCATAGAAGTCCCAAGCTTTGTCTTCCAAACACTAAGTGGTTTTTTTTTTTTTTAGCTTGTTTGTTTTGTTTTGTTTTGTTTTTTGAGAGAATCTCTCGCCCAGGCTGGAGTGCGGTGCATGCCCAGTGCATCCTCAGCTTCCCCAGCAGCCAGGACTACAGGTGCCGCCCCCACACCCGGCTTATTTCTGTATTTTTAGTAGAGACGAGGTTTCATCATGTTGGCCAGGCTGGTCTCAAACTCCTGACCTCAGGTGAGCTGCCCGCCTCGGCCTCCCGAAGTGGTGGGATTACAGGCGTGAGCCACCGTGCCCGGCCATGTTACAGATATCTTTAAATATCATTTATACATATCTCTACGTTGATATTAGACTGCAGTTACGCCTTGTGGCAAAACAGAGAGTGGGTGTACTACCTCAGGGATGACACAGATAATTAGATATTATGAGTTACTAGACTGGCTGGTAGATCTTATTATTTAGTGGATTAATGCACATTATTACATCACTTTTTTTAAACCTTTTAATGATTGTGTTACAATATAAATTGTTCCTTTTGTAAAGCTACTATATATCTTAATTTTTTAGTTAAAAACATTATTCTCAGAAGTGGTCTGTAAGCTTCACCTAAATGCCAAAAGGAGGGTCCACAGTACAGAAAAGGGTTAAAAACCCCTGTGCTGGCGGACCTTTGTGAGGTGAAAGGAGGTCAGGTCCTGATACCAGCTATTGGCCATATTTGGAATCTAGTCTATGGGTTTTAATCTGTAGGTTTTCATGGGAGTGAAAATGAAGTAATAGCTTAATCGAAATTTGCCCATGAAATAAAAATTCTATTAAGAATAAATATACACCTACTTGGGAGACTGAGGCAGGAGAATCACTTGAACCTGGTAGGTGGAGGTTGCAGTGAGCTGAGATCGTGCCACTGCACTCCAGCCTGGGCAACAGAGCAAGACTCTGTCTGGAAAAAAAAGAAAAGAAAGAAATATCCCTTATTAGTAATAATAGTGCATAGTGACAGTTCCGCTCTAGTATCGGTGTAATTAGACTTACATCTCACGATTTGATATTTTCCCCTAGGTCACTCAGTCTTTTTCTGTTTTCTGCAGGACATTGACAGTAGTGATATGAAAAGCCCAACAGGGCAAGACACAGAAATGGAAGATATGCCGACACTTTCTCCACAGATACCCCTTGGAACTGGAGAACAAGGTGCAGATTCTTCAGCAGAGTCCCCTATGCCATGGTTATGTTCCTGTGGTGCCGAATGGTACCACGAAGGAAACGTCAAAACAAGAGCAGGCAATCATGATAAAGAGTTCTGTGTCTTAAGTCACGAGGGACCTAAAACCAGAGTTCCCGACCCTAAAGAAGCTGCAGTCACGCCTTGTGGCAGAACGGAGAGTGGGTGTGCCCCCCCATCAGGGGTGACCCAGACAAATGGAGACAACACAGGTGAGGCAGAAAACGAAGAGCTGGGCCTACTGATCAGTAAGGATATTTCCAAAAGAAAAAACCAAGAATCTTCCTTTGAAGCAGTCGAGGATCCGTACTTTCCTGCAAAAAGAAGAAAAACGTCTCCCGAATGTTCCCCAGATCAAGAGGAAACAGAAATAAACTTTACCCAGAAACTGATAGATCTGGAGCATCTGCTGTTTGAGAGACATAAACAAGAAGAACAGGACAGGTTGTTGGCGTTACAACTTCAGAAGGAGGTGGATAAAGAGCAGATGGTGCCAAACCGACAGAAAGGATCCCCAGATGGGTATCACCTCCGCGCTCCGTCCTCCCCTCCAGACAGAGTGCCAAATGGACAGAGGAAGAATCCCAAAGACAGGAACTCCAAAAGGCAAACTCATACAGAGCATCCAAAACCGCAGAGAGGCTCCAGGGACGAAAACAGGCACCTGTCTTTAAAGATGCAGTTGAAGCATTCAGTGAATGGAAGAAAGATGCCAAATTCTTCTAGAGATCAGTGTAATGTATCCAAAAGTGCTCATTCCCTACAGCCTAGCATTTCACAGAAAAGTATTTTTCAGATGTTTCAGAGGTCCACAAAGTAATGCCTGGTAAAGGGAGTGCTTTGTGATCTAGTAAAGCTGGAGTGTGAAGCTCTTTTCTATCATGGAATCTTTATCCACATGTTACTCATGCTGCTCTCGGGGCACACGCATTGTCCTTAATAAAGGTCTGTGTGGTGGTGAGGGCTGCATAGACACATGTGCTTCTGCACAGCTCAGCGGTAAGCGGGGGTCCCCTGTCATTTCCTTAATAATGGATATGTATTAAGTTTTACAATTCTTATAGATAGCTTAAGCTTTGGCCAACTCCAGGAAGTCTCCAAGTGCCACTGTCTTTCCAAAAAATGCATGTTTTATGGCCTTTGCTCACCTTTTCGTCATGACTGGTAATCAAAGCAATATTGTACTATTCTAAGTAATTAAGGAACCCATTCAGGTTTAAAATGTATTTTCTTGCTATTGTCCCATGTTTTATAGAGTACTCAAAAGGTATTTTCCTAAAGTAATCTAATTTCCATCTCCAGTTTAATTTAGTTTTCGGCATTGTAGCATTTCCTTTGGTGTTTTTTTTGTTTTGTTTTGTTTTGTTTGACGGAGTTTCAAAATTTGGATTCATCTTCATATGTGGGAAATCCCAGATATTTCTCTTTTTATTTCCTTTTTTTTTTTTCTTTTTTTTCTTTTTTCTTTTGAGATAGAGTCTTGCTCTGTGGCCCAGGCTGGAGTGCAGTGGCGTGATCTCAGCTTACTGCAACCTCTGCCTCCCGGGTTCAAGTGATTTGCCTATCTCAACCTCCCGAGTAGCTGGGATCACAGGCATGTGCCACCCTGCCCAGCTTTTTTTTTTTTTTTTTTTTTGTATTTTTGTATTTTTAGTAGAGATGGGATTTCACCATGTTGGCCAGGCTGGTCTTGAACTCCTGACCTTAGGTGATCCGCCTGCTTCAGCCTCCCAGAGTGCTGGGATTATAGGCATGAGCCACCACGCCTGGCCTGTTTCCTTTGGTTTAAAGTGGATTCGAATCAGTGTTAAATCAGAAAATCACGGTTTTTGGGAATTAGTTGCCAGAAAGGAAACTGGACTACGCAGAAGGAGTTAAGAGCTGGGATGAGGCTGGATGGGGTGACTGACAGTCTGGATCATTGAACCTGATTGGGTGGGCAGAGTCTGGTCCGGATGAGGATGAGGCTGGATGGGGTGACTGGCAGTCCGGATCATTGAAACTGGGTAGTCAGAGTCTGGTCCGGATGAGGATGAGGCTGGATGGGGTGACCGACAGTCCGGATCATTGAAACTGATTGGGTGGGCAGAGTCTGGTCCGGATGAGGATGAGGCTGGATGGGGGGACTGACAGTCTGGATCATTGAAACTGGGTAGTCAGAGTCTGGTCCGGATGAGGATGAGGCTGGGGCTGGATGGGGGCACTGACAGTCGGATCATTGAAACTGGGTAGTCAGAGTCTGGTCCGGATGAGGATGAGGCTGGATGGGGGGACCGACAGTCCGGATCATTGAAACTGATTGGGTGGGCAGAGTCTGGTCCGGATGAGGATGAGGCTGGATGGGGGGACTGACAGTCGGATCATTGAAACTGGTCCAGAATGGCGCAGCAGGGGCCGTTTGGCAGAGCATCCTCTTCCCCGTCCTTTGTGAAAGAACACAGGAAACATTGGGGTTTTGTAGCTTTTCACCCCCTACTATCAGGCATCAAAATCAAAATTAGCTACTAAATTGTGTGAATTTTTGGAAACCTGCTTTTCTATTCATCTGCTATTCCAGAGAAAAATGGGAGTGTATTACAGCAGAGTTACCTCACAGTATCTTGTGTTGTGGAGCCTGAAACAACCATGTGTTTTCTTACATGTTCGTGTTGATACTCCCTTTATTTGAGTTTATGAACAGAAATAGAAAGTATGGTGCTTGGGTTTTGCCCTTTCTTAACTCGTGACAGTTAAATCAGAAGACACTAATTTCATTTTGTGAAATTTAGCTCAGAGATGATTGATCTTTTGTTTCATTAACGTGAACAACGATTAGTAAAACAACAGCTTTAACAGCATTTCTGCTGATATCTCGTAATCTATTCTTTAATGTGAAAATACAATAAAATGTCCTAGAGCTAATTCTAGCTTAAATTTGCTGATATTTCTGTATGTCATTAGGTTTTTTTCCCCTAAGTTTGGTAATAGAAATTTTGTTAATCTTTGCATACTTGATGGCATCTATATCAATGTTGATTGGGTAATTATAAATTCTGTGCTAATTTAAAACTTCATTTGCCTCTTAAGGTGATTGCCCTCTGAGTAATGATTGTAGTTAAATGAAGTGTAGTTTGCAACTATTACTATCACATTGGTTGTTAAGTAAAAATAAACCCAATTTGGCTAAGACAGACCAAGATCGATCTTCTCATCAAATCAATATTTCTCTAAGAGCAATTTCACTTTAAGTTTTAGGGTGGACATTCTTGGAATGCCTCAAATTAAAAGTTATCTATTTAATCTTTCTGGAATAGTCTGTGACCAAAAAGGAGGGTGTGGTATATTTAGGTGTAAATATATCACATACATGGTATGATATATTTAGTATTTATATATTCAGCTAATTCTCTGTGAAGAAGTCTTCCTGACTAAAATTGGTTTCAAAATAAACTAATTTCTCTGTTAGTATTTCTACTGTGCCTACCATGTATGACTTTTTGTTAGAAACTAATAAATGCATCAGTCACTAGCATGTACTGGTTCTTTTTCCTCTCATTTTTGTGGAAAGGATATGCAAACGTTGAATTTCTCAGGGAGTACTAAGGCTGTGCAGAGGCTGAGAATCTGAAAAATAAAATATTAAAAATAAAAATGGATTATTATGTGTATTTTACCATAACTTAAAAATATATAAAAATCAGCTACATAAAAATTAAAAGTTCTGCATAACAAAAACTACCATCAAGGGAAATTGGAAGCTGTGGCAAACTTGGGAAGAAATAGTTGCAATTCATCACAAAGAGCTAATTTCCTTTATGTAAAGTATCTGCCAGTTCATTAAGAAAAGACCGATATGCCGGGCGCGGTGGCTCAAGCCTGTAATCCCAGCACTTTGGGAGGCCGAGACGGGCGGATCACGAGGTCAGGAGATCGAAACCATCCTGGCTAACACAGTGAAACCCCGTCTCTACTAAAAAATACAAAAACCTAGCCGGGCGAGGTGGCGGGCGCCTGTAGTCCCAGCTACTCGGGAGGCTGAGGCAGGAGAATGGCGTAAACCCGGGAGGCGGAGCTTGCAGTGAGCTGAGATCCGGCCACTGCACTCCAGCCTGGGCGACAGAGCCAGACTCTGTCTCAAAAAAAAAAAAAAAAAAAAAAAAGAAAAGACCGATAACTCGGCCGGGCACGGTGGCTCACGCCTGTAATCCCAGCACTTTGGGAGGCCGAGGTGGGGAGATCACCTGAGGTCAGGAGTTCAAGACCAGCCTGGCCAACATGGTGAAATCCTGTCTCTACTAAAAATACAAAAATTAGCTGGGCGTGGTGGCGCATGCCTGTAATCCCAGCTACTCGGGAGGCTGAGGCACGAGAATTGCTTGAACCTGGGAGGCGGAGGTTGCAGTGAGCCAAGATCGTGCCACTGCATTCCAGCCTGGGCCACAGAGCGAGACTCCATCTCAAAAAGAAAAAAAAAAAAGAAAAAGTCCTCAATAGGAAAACTAGAAATGCTTATGTTCCCAAGAAACATCATTCACAAGAAAGTAACTATAACTGGTTCTTAAATATTAGGTGAAAAGATGCATAATATTACACGAATACTCATAAGTTTGTTCATCCTTAAGATTAGCGAAGATAAGCCAGTTTTTTGTTTTTAATCTTGGCAAGAGTGCGAGGAACTAGGCATTCTTATACATTGCTTGGTATGAATAGATCATTGAAAATCCCTGTGGAGGTAAGTTTGACAATTCTAGGAATTTCTTATTTATTTATTTATTTATTTATTTATTTATTTATTTATTTTGAGACGGAGTCTCACTCTGTCGCCCAGGAGGTAAGTTTGACAATTCTAGGAATTTCTTATTTATTTATTTATTTATTTATTTATTTATTTATTTATTTTGAGACGGAGTCTCACTCTGTCGCCCAGGCTGGAGTGCTGTGGCCAGATCTCGGCTCACTGCAAGCTCCGCCTCCCGGGTTCACACCATTCTCCTGCCTCAGCCTCCCGAGTAGCTGGGACTACAGGCGCCCGCCACCTCGCCCGGCTAATTTTTTGTATTTTTTTTTAGTAGAGACGGGGTTTCACCGTGTTAGCCAGGATGGTCTCGATCTCCTGACCTCGTGATCCGCCCGTCTCGGCCTCCCGAAGTGCTGGGATTACAGGCTTGAGCCACCGCGCCCGGCCAGACAATTCTAGGAATTTCTTAAGGCTGTCTTCACATGTATGCCAAATGACATGTACAAGAAATTTTTGGCTGGGCATGGTTGCTCATGCCTGTCTCAAAAAAAGTAAAAATAAGCCGGGCATGGTGACATGTGCCTCAAAAAAAAAAAAGGTCGGAAGGCCGGGCACAGTGGCTCATGCCTTGTAATCCCAACAACTTTGGGAGGCTGAGGTGGGCGGATCAACTGAGGTCAGGAGTTCCAGACCAGCCTGGCCAACATGGAGAAATCCCATCTCTACTAAAAGTACAAAAATTAGGTGGGTGTGGTGGTGGGTGCCTGTAGTCCCAGCTACTTGGGAGGCTGAGGCACGAAAATCACTTGAACCCAGGAGGTGGAGGTTGCAGTGAGCCGAGAGATATGCCACTGCACTCCAGCCTGGGCAACAGAGCAAGACTCCATCTCAAAAAAAAAAAAAAAAAAAAAGTCTTCATAGGAAGTCTGTGATGTTGTTTTACATAACTCCAACCCACCCCCAAAGTCAGGGTAAATACCCAGAAAACACCTTAAGAAAGCAGTAAGCGGCTGGACTTGGTGGCTCCTGCCTGTAATCCTAACACTTTGCGAGGCTGAGGTGGGCAGGTCACTTGAGGTCAGGAATTCAAGACCAGGCTGGCCAACATGGTGAAACCCCGTCTCTCCTGGAAAAAAAAAAAAAAAAAAAGGCCAAGTGTGTTGCCAGGGCCTGTGGTCCCAGCTGCTGGGAAGGCTGAGGCCGGAGAATCGCTTGAACCCAGGAGGCGGAAGTTGCAGTGAGCCAAGATCGCTCCACTGCACTCCAGCCTGGGCGACAGGGCAAGACTGCGTCTCAAAAAAAAAAAACCTTTAAGTGTTCTTAAGATATTGCAAGATAAAGGAAGCTTATAAATCTCAATCTGCACCACTGTAAATGGCCCTTTTTGGTCTTTTAAGTTTTAAAAATTATAATTCAGGAAAGCTTTTTCAGCATTAAGAGAAAATGGGGGCTGGGCATGGTGGCTTAGGACTGTAATCCCAGCACTTTGGGAAACTGAGGCAGACGGATCGCTTGAGCCCAGGAGTTCGAGACCAGCCTGGGCAACATGGTGAAACCTCATCTCTACAAAAAGCAGAAAAATTAACCAGTTGTGGTGGTGCGTGCCTGTGGTCCCAGCTGCTCAAGAGGCTGAGGTCGGAGGGTCACTTGAGTCCCGGAGCTCAAGGCTTCAGTGAACCAAGATTGCACCACTGCACTCCAGCCTGGGTCATAGAGCAAAACCCTGTCTCGAAAAAGATTTTGTTTTCGTTTTTTCTTTTTCTTTTTCTTTTCTTTCTTTTTTTTTTTTTTTTTTTTTTTTGAGATAGTGTTTCGTTCTGTCTCTCTGGCCCCCCCAAAATTTTAAAAGCAAAAATGTAGGGCCGGGCGCGGCAGCTCACGCCTGTAATCTCAGAACTTTGGGAGGCTGAGGCGGGCGGATCACCTAAGGTCAGGAGCTTGAGACCGGCCTGGCCAACATGGTGAAATCCTGTCACTACTAAAAATTCAAAAAAATCAGCTGGGCGTGGTGGCGGACGCCTGTAATCCCAGCTGCTCAGGAGGCTGAGGCAGGAGAATCACTTGAACCCAGGAGGTGGAGGTTGCAGTGTGCCCAGATTGTGACACTGCACTCCAGACTGGGCGACAGAGCAAGACACTGTCAAAAAAAAAAAAAACAGGGTAAAAGAAGCCAGGTGCGGTGGCTTATGCCTGTAATCCCAGCACTTTGAGAGACTGCTGTGGGCAAATTGCTAGAGCTCAGGAGTTCGAGACCAGCCTGAGCAACATGGTGACACCCCCTTCTCTACAAAAAACTCCAAGTGTGGAGGCGCCTGTGGTCCCAGCTACACGGGAGGCTGAGGTGGAGGATCACTTGAGCCTGGGAGGCGGAGATTATAGTGAGCTGAGATTCAAAGATTGTACCACTGCACACCAGCCTGGGTGACAGTGAGACCCTGCCTCAAAAAAAAAAGATAAATGGAAGGAAGGGAGGGAGGGAGGGAAAGAAGGAAGGAAAGAAGAAAAAAAGGATGGAAGGAAGGAAGAAAAGGAAAAAAAAGGAAGGAAAAGAAAAAAAGGATGGAAGGAAGGAAAGAGAAGAAAAAAGGAAGGAAAGAAAAAAGGAAGGATGGAAGGAGAAAAAAAGGAAAGGAAAGAAAAGAAAAAGGAAGAAAGGAAAATAGCATTGTGAGGAATTTTTGACCTATTTAGCTTTAGTGAACTGTTTTAAAAATATTTGAAGGCCGGGCACAGTGGCTCAAGCCTGTAATCCCAGCACTTTGGGAGGCCGAGGCGGGCGGATCATGAGGTCAGGAGATCGAGACCATCCTGGCTAACACAGTGAAACCCCGTCTCTACTCAAAAGAATAAAAAAAACTAGCTGGGTGAGGTGGCGGGCGCCTGTAGTCCCAGCTACTCGGGAGGCTGAGGCAGGAGAATGACGTGAACCCAGGAGGCGGAGCTTCCAGTGATCCCAGATCATGCCACTGCACTCCAGCCTGGGCGACAGAGCGAGACTCCGTCTCAAAAAAAAAAAAAAAAAAAAAAAGCGAAACTTATTCAGATTGGATGGTAGCACACTTAGAATCCTGTGAACAATGGGATAAGCCAGATAAAAATATAAAATTACCTACTTAAAAGCATTAGTGAGCTACTGAAACAATGAGGGCCAAAGGGGCTAAGATTCTGGAGAGGGGAAACCCAGCAAGCAAACTGATGTTTGCAGCCACTTTTTTCCCTGCTAGTATGAGCTACTTTGTAAGATAAGGCTGGGCAACGTGGCTCATGCCTTTACTCCCAGCACTTAGGGAGGCTGAGGCAGGAGGATCACTTGAGCCCAGGAGTTAAAAACCAACCTGAGCAACACAATGAGAATCCAACTCTACAAAAAATGTAAAAATTAGCCCGGTGTAGTGGTGCGCGCCTGGAGTTCCAGCTACTTGGAAGGCTGAGGTGGGAGGATTGCTCAAGCCCAGGGGTTTGAAACCAGCTTGGGCAGCATAGTGAGACCTTGTCTCTACAGAAAGAAAAGGAAAAAAGACCAGCCGGGCATGGTGGCTTCAGCCTGTAGTTCCAGCCACGTAGGAGGCTGAAGCAGGAGGATCACCTGAGCCTGGGAGGTCAAGGCTGCACTTCAGCCTGGGCAACAGAGTGAGAGTATCTTTAAAAAAAAAAAAAAAAAAAAAAGGGAAATTGAACTATAGGATCAGTTAACTTTTTTTTTTTTTTTTTAGAGACAGTCTTACTCTGCTCCCCAGGCTGGAGTGCAGTGGTGCGATCATAGCTCACTGCGACCTCCAATTCCTGGACTCTAGCAGTCCTTCTGCCTCAGCCTCCCAAGTGGAAGGGTCGCTGGGACTACAGGAACATCCCACAACACCCTGCTAATTCAAACAATTTGTTCTGGTAGAGATGGGGGTCTCGCTGTGTTGCCCAGGCTGGTCTTGAACTCCTGGCTGCAAGCAATCCTCCCACCTCGGCCTCCCAAAGCATTGGGATGACAGGTGTGAGCCACCATGCCTGGCAGGCCCAGTAACTTTGACATGAGTTTGAGAATCAAACCAGAGTCATGTCATGCAGGAGGGAAAAAATAAAATAATTTTCTTTGTAACTTGGTCTCTACTTGTGTGACCTTGCGGGAGCTAGTTAGCTTTCATTACATCACTTTTAAATTTGTGATGAGGGGCCGGGCGCGGTGGCTCAAGCCTGTAATCCCAGCACTTTGGGAGGCCGAGACGGGCGGATCACGAGGTCAGGAGATCGAGACCATCCTGGCCTACACGGTGAAACCCTGTCTCTACTGAAAAATACAGAAAACTAGCCGGGCGAGGAGGCGGGCGCCTGTAGTCCCAGCTACTCGGGAGGCTGAGGCAGGAGAATGGTGTCAACCCGGGAGGCGGAGCTTGCAGTGAGCTGAGATCCGGCCACTACACTCCAGCCTGGGTGACAGAGCGAGACTCCGTCTCAAAAAAAAAAATAAATAAATAAAATCAATAAATAAATAAATAAATAAATTTGTGATGAGGCTGGGTGCGTTGGCTCACACCTGTAATCCCAGAACACTGGGAGGCCAAGGCAGGCGGATGATCACCTGAGGTCAGGAGTTCAAGACCAGCCTGACCAACATGCTGAAACTCCGTCTCTACTAAAAATACAAATACTAGCTGGGCGTGGTGGTGCATACCTGTAATCCCAGCTACTCAGGAGGCTAAGGCAGGAGAATCATTTGAACCCGGGAGGCAGAAGTTGCAGCAAGCAGAGATGGCACCACTGCACTCCAGCCTGGGCGACACAGCGAGAGTCTGTCTTAAAAAAAGAAGAAGAAGAAGATTGTAATGGACATCATAATGTAACCACCAGAGTGGCTAAGTACCGTGTAAAGCAGCTGGCACGGCCCTGAGAAAAATAGTCCTTAATAAGTGACAGTTCCTTCCTTCTGGCTCTTCTCCACCCCCACTGCTCTGCCAGTCCCACTTTTTTCTTGGAAGTCTCGCTTCTTGGAGTCATCCGTGACTTTGTGCCACCTTAAGTCCCCAGATATGGCATCCAATAAATTGCAGTGACCTGTCTTCTGATGAAGGCTCCACTTACTTCTTCCCTGCCAGATGTATCCTGGGTCACAAGAGACCTTGGCTCAAGAAGAAACTGATTCTCAGAAATGCCTCTTGACTTACTCAAGTTCTCATACTAGCTCTGCATATGTGGTGTGGATCAAAGTTTGGAAAACAGACACCAAAAACTTGGAGGTATTAAAAAGGCAGGATCATGCAGGTGAGGAGTAATCCCAACCTGTAATCACAACACTTTGGAAGGTCGAGCTGGGAGGATTGACGAAGCCCAGGAATTCCAAACCAGCTTGGGCAAAATGTTGAAACCCCATCTCTAATATATTTTTAAAATTTTATTTATTTTTTTAAAGACAGGATCCATTTGGAAGGACATACAAGAAAAATAAAAAGACTGGAGAGTTGAGTGTCTATTGTGGGAGAGTTGAGTGTGTATTGTAGGGGAGTTGAGTGTGTATTGTGGGAGAATTGAATCTATTGTGGGAGAGTTGAGTGTGTATTGTGGGAAAGTTGAGTCTGTATTGTAGGGGAGTTGAGTCTGAATTGTGGGAGAGTTGAGTGTGTATCGTAGGGGAGTTGAGTGTGTATCGTAGGGGAGTTGAGTGTGTATTGTAGGGGAGTTGAGTCTGTATTGTAGGGGAGTTGAGTGTGTATTGTGGGAGAATTGAGTCTGTATTGTGGGAGAAGTGAGTCTGTATTGTAGGAGAGTTGAGTGTGTATTGTGGGAGAGTTGAGTGTGTATTGTGGGAGAGTTGAGTGTGTATTGTGGGAGAGTTGAGTCTGTATTGTGGGAGAGTTGAGTGTGTATTGTGGGAGAGTTGAGTCTGTATTGTGGGAGAGTTGAGTCTATTGTAGGAGTTGAGTGTGTATTGTGGGAGAGGTGAGTCTGTATGGTAGGAGAGTTGAGTGTGTATTGTGGGAGAGTTGAGTGTGTATTGTGGGAGAGGTGAGTGTGTATTGTAGGAGAGTTGAGTGTGTATTGTGGGAGAGTTGAGTCTGTATTGTAGGGGAGTTGAGTGTGTATTGTGGGAGAGTTGAGTCTGTATTGTAGGAGAGTTGAGCGTGTATTGTGGGAGAGTTGAGTCTGTATTGTAGGAGAGTTGAGCGTGTATTGTGGGAGCGTTGAGCCTGTATTGTAGGGAAGTTGAGTGTGTATTGTGGGAGAGTTGAGTGTGTATTGTGGGAGAGTTGAGTGTTTATTGTGGGAGAGTTGAGTCTATTTTACGAGAGTTGAGTGTGTATTGTGGGAGAATTGAGTCTGTATTGTGGGAGAGGTGAGTCTGTATTGTAGGAGAGTTGAGTGTGTATTGTAGGAGAGTTGAGTGTGTATTGTGGGAGAGTTGAGTGTGTATTGTGGGAGAGTTGAGTCTGTATTGTAGGGGAGTTGAGTCTGTATTGTGGGAGAGGTGAGTCTGTATTGTAGGAGAGTTGAGTGTGTATTGTAGGAGAGTTGAGTGTGTATTGTGGGAGAGTTGAGTGTGTATTGTGGGAGAGTTGAGTCTGTATTGTAGGGGAGTTGAGTGTGTATTGTGGGAGAGGTGAGTGTGTATTGTAGGAGTGTTGAGTGTGTATTTTGGGAGAGTTGAGGCTGTATTGTAGGAGAGTTGAGCGTGTATTGTGGGAGAGTTGAGCCTGTATTGTAGGGAAGTTGAGTGTGTATTGTGAGAGAATTGAGTCTGTATTGTGGAAGAGGTGAGTCTGTATTGTAGGAGAGTTGAGTGTGTATTGTAGGAGAGTTGAGCGTGTATTGTGGGAGAGTTGCGCCTGTATTGTAGGGAAGTTGAGTGTGTATTCTGGGAGAGTTGAGTGTGTATTGTGGGAGAGTTGAGTGTGTATTGTGGGAGAGTTGAGCCTGTATTGTAGGGAAGTTGAGTGTGTATTGTGGGAGAGTTGAGTGTGTATTGTAAGAGAGTTGAGTCTGTATTGTAGGGGAGTTGAGTGTGTATTGTGGGAGAGTTGAGTGTGTATTGTGGGAGAGTTGAGTGTGTATTGTGGGAGAGGTGAGTCTGTATTGTAGGAGAGTTGAGTGTGTATTGTAGGAGAGTTGAGTGTGTATTGTAGGGAAGTTGAGTGTGTATTGTGGGAGAGTTGAGTGTGTATTGTAGGGGAGTTGAGTCTGTGTTGTGGGAGAGTTGAGTCTGTATTGTGGGAGAGTTGAGCCTGTATTGTATTTTTACCCATTTCTTCTTCCTATGTAAAGATCATCATAAACAATCATAACTTTAAATTTTCAGTCTGATTATTTTCTAGAATATTTTGCCTGGTTTTGGCAGGATTTGTAACATGGACCCTGAGTTCAATGTGAGTTTGGGGCAACCTTGACTTTTGTGGTGTCAGGCTGCTACAAGTAGGCTTCATCCCTACAGCTTGAATTCCGAAGTCTCTCTCTTGGGGAGGGATCATAAATTGAGTCTGCCTGTCCATACTTTCTTTTTTCTTTTGTTTTCTTTCTTTCTTTCTTTCTTTCTTTTTTTTTTTTTTTTTTTGAGACAGACTCTTGCTCTGTCTCCCAGGCTGGAGTGCAGTGGTGCCATCTCGGCTCACTGCAACCTCCACCTCTTGGGTTCAAGTAATTCTCCTGCCTCAACCTCCCAAGTAGCTGGGACTACAGATGCCTGCCACCACCAGGCCCGGCTAGCTTTTGTATTTTTAGTAGAGATGGGATTTCACCGTCTTCGCCAGGCTAGTCTTGAACACCTGACCTCAGGTGAGCCACTTGCCTCGGCCTCCCAAAGTGCTGGGATTACAGGCGTGAGCCACCGCACCTGGCCCCTGTCCATACTTTTCATCATTGCTTTCCATGTCTTAAGGCTCATGAAATGTTCAGTTGTCTCTTTTTACTTCAGGTCAGACTGACTCACCATGGACTTCTTGAGTTGCAGGATGAGGAGGAGAGCTCTGTTCATGCTGGTTATAACTGGGCATATTGTTCAGGGTCTGGTTGAGAAAACAGAAACAATGATAAGGATTTCAGCAGAGGGTATTCAGTAGAGGGAATTGGTTACACAGGTTTTGGAGGAAAAGGGAACACTGAGATCACCTAAGGACGGTAAGCGGAGGAAGTGGCTCCCCACTTCAAAGGTGAGAAACAAAAGGGAAGGGTTTCGATGACTGGAAGGTAGGAGTTGAGGGCTGGGGTAAGTGGACCCTGCAGACCCTGAAGAAGTGTGCAGACCTCTGAGGAGGCACCTCCCAGCTGCTGCTGCTACCTCTGAAATGTCCCAGTGAGTCTACTTCTAGAAGGGCTGGAAGAATTTGGAGGCTGGAGTCAACTGGCACTGCTGGGCACCATGGACAAGAGGAACAAAGAAGAAGCCTCCTTGGCCGGGCGCGGTGGCTCACGCCTGTAATCCCAGCACGCTGGGAGGCCGAGGGGGGCAGATCACTAGATCAGGAGTTCAGGACCAGCCTGGCCAACATGGTGAAACCCCATCTCTACTAAAAATACAATAAATTAGCCAGTGTGGTGGCGGCGCCTGTAGTCCCAGCTATTCAAGAGGCTGAGGCAGGAGAATCGCTTGAACCTGGGAGATGGAGCTTGCAGTGAACCGAGACCAGGCCACTGCACTCCAGTCTGGGTGACACAACAAGTCTCTGTCTCAAAAAAAAAAAAAAAAAAAAAAAAAAAAAGAAGAAGCCTCCTTTGCCCTTCCTCCTTCCTAGGACCGCTTATTGATAGAACTTTACAGGAAGCCAACTGGCAAAGGAGTCTGGGCAAAAGGTTTTTATATCAGCAGAGTTTAGAATGGCAGGTTTGACGCTACAAGACAAGAGAGGGAAAGAAAACACACCAGAGATGTTTTCCTTTAATAGATTCTGGACTAAGGTGTCTTGAAATGTCTAAGGCACAAACCTATAATGCTCCTATCCAGACAAGATGGATTAGTATGTGTGGAAAAATGATGCTTATTCACAAATTCCCGGGAGAGGTTAAGCCTCATTAAGGATCTATAGGAGAAAACTAAAGAACCTTTATTTTTATTTATTTTATTTTATGTTTTTGAGATGGAGTCTCGCTCTGTCACCCAGGCTGGAATGCAGTGGTGTGATCTCGGCTCACTGCAAGCTCCGCCTCCTGGGTTCAAGTGATTCTCCTGCCTCAGCCTCCCGAGTAGCTGGGATTACAGGAGTCTGCCACCACGCCTAACTAATTTTTGTATTTTTGGTAGAGATGGGGTTTCACCATGTTGGCCAGGATGGTCTTGATTTATTGACCTCGTGATCTGCCTGTCTCGGCCTCCCAAAGTGCTGGGATTACAGGTGTGAGCCCCTGCGCCCAGCAAATGCCCTCATTTTAATAGACAGATCAGGCTGGGCACAGTGGCTAACACCTGTAATCCCAACACTTTGGGAGGCCGAGGTGGGTGGATCACCTGAGGTAAGGAGTTTAAGACCAACCTGGCCAACATGGTGAAACCCCATGTCTACTAAAAATACAAAAATTAGCCAGGTGTGGTGGCGGCGCCTGTAATCCCAGCTACTTGGGAGGCTGAGGCAGGAGAATCTCTTGAACACGGGAGGTGGAGGTTGCAGTGAACCGACATTGCACTCCAGCCTGGGCAACAGAGCAAGACTCTGTCTCAAAAAAAAAAAAAAAAAAAAAAAAAAAGGGAGGGCATTGGAATAATTAAAAATAGATCATAATGAAGTAATTCCCCAGAGTAAACCTACATTACAACAAATCAAGAGAGAGAAGTTGTATAACAATTGTAGCAGGAGGCACTGACATGATACTAAATCAACTTGGTTTTAACATGCGAGAGAACCTTTCCACCCACAGAGAGCTCGAGCAAGGTGCTTTAATTTGTACAACACTATTATCAGTTTATTGACTGGAAAACAGTGCTTAAAAATCTCAGAATCAGGGGCCGGGCGTGGTGGCTCACGCCTGTAATCCCAGCACTTTGGGAGGCCGAGGCGGGTGGATCACGAGGTCAGGAGATCGAGACCATCCTGGCTAACCCGGTGAAACCCCGTCTCTACTAAAAAATACAAAAAACTAGCCGGGTGAGGTGGCGGGCGCCTGTAGTCCCAGCTACTCGGGAGGCTGAGGCAGGAGAATGGTGTGAACCCGGGAGGCGGAGCTTGCAGTGAGCTGAGATCCAGCCACTGCACTCCAGCCTGGGCGACAGAGCGAGACTCCGTCTCAAAAAAAAAAAAAAAAAAATCTCAGAATCTCAGGAATCTCCCAGCACTTTGGGAGGCCAATGTGGTAGGACTACTTGAGGCAAGGAGTTGGAGAAGAGTCTGGGCAACGTGGAAAAGAATCTTATAAACAAAAAAATTGAATGGATTCCTTCTATTGGCAAATGCTTAGAAAACATTTTAAATCTTTTATTTGGGTAAAGCTAAAAATGACATGAATTTAACTAGCTTGATTTTAGAAGAATTTAACTTTTTAAATGAATAGTACTTTTTGTTTGTTTTTTACTTGCCACACGTTGGGCGCAAACCAGTGGTACTTTTTAAAGCATGATCTTAAAAACAAATGTTCCTTTGGGGCTGGGAAGAATAGGTCACAGTCTGAGAACACGATGAGAGCTAATTATCTCAGACTTAGGTCTTTAGAGGAGGAAGTGGCAATTTAAATGTTACGTAATAGCAAAAGCCTTAAGTTTCTACGGCAACCAAAAGGGTTCTGAACTAACCACTCCTCTTTTCTTTGGCTTTAAAAAATCATTCGTGGCCAGGCCCGGTGGCTCACGGCTGTAATCCCAGCACTTTGGGAAGCTGAGGCGGGCGGATCACCTGAGGTCAGGAGTTCGAGACCGGCCTGGCCAACATGGAGAAGCCCCGTCTCTACTAAAAATACAAAATTAGCTGGGCGTGGTGGCACATGCCTGTAATCCCAGCTACTCGGAAGACTGAGGCAGGAGAATTGCTTGAACCCGGGAGGCAGAGGTTGCAGTGAGCCGAGATCGCACCACTGCACTCCAGCCTGGGTGACAGACCAAAACCTCCATTTCGGAAAAAAAAAAAAAAAAAAGAAGAAAGTGAAAACATTTATTATGACTGAGGTTGAGGTTAGGCTTTTTTTTTCCCCAGTGTTCTGAGCCATTTGTAATTATTTGAGCTCTTTTCCTATTTTTCTATTGGTTTGTTGGTCATTTTCTTCTCAATTTCTAGATTTTTTTTTTTTTTTTTTTTTTGACAGGATGTTGCTGTTGCCAGGCTGGAGTGCAGTGGCGTGATCATAGCTCACTTCAGCCTTGAACCCCTGGGCTCAAGCGATCCTTCTGTGTCAGCCTCCCTATTAGCTAGGACTACATGCGTGAGCAACAATAACTGGCTGAATTTTTTTTTTTTTTTTTTTTTTTTTTGGTGGGGTGGGTGGTAGAGACAGGGTCTCACTATGTTGTCCAGACTATTCTCCAACTCCTTGCCTCAAGCGGTCCTACCACACCGGCCTCCCAAAGTGCTGGAATTATGAGGGGGAGCCACTGCACCCGACCTTAGGTGGTCTTTGTATATTAGGAAGATTGACCCTTTCTATATAATGAGTTACAGAAACATTTCCAAATGCAAATCAGAGTTCCCACACTCCTAGGAAAAGAGATTGTTCTACAGCCAACAAGTAACCACTAGAACAGGTTATAAATCTATCAAATCAGTCAGGGACAACTTGGTTCATTGAATACACCTCAAAATCAACAGTCATTGACAGACTCATATTTTGAAAGTCAGCGCATGGCTGGGCACGGTGGCTGTAATCCCAGCACTTTGGGAGGCTCAGGTGGGTGGATCTCCCAGGTCAGGAGTTCAAGACCAGCCTGATCAACATGGAGAAACCCCATCTCCACTAAAATACAAAATTAGCCAGGTGTGGTGGCATGCACCTAAAATCCCAGCTACTTGGGAGGCTGAGGCAGAAGAATCACTTGAAACCGGGAGGTGGAGGTTGCAGTGAGCTGATATCACGCCATTGCACTCCAGCCTGGGCGACAAGAGTGAAACGCCATCTCAAAAAAAAAAAAAAAGAAAAGAAAAGAAAGAAAGTTATCTCATATCAGTTATTTCAAACCAGAAAATGCAGTTCTTTTCTTTTCTTTTCTTTTCTTTTTTGAGATGGAGTCTCACTCGGTCCCACAGGCTGGAGTGCAGTGGCACAATCTTGACTCACTGCAACCTCTTCCTCCTGGGTTCAAGTGCGTCAGCCTCCCAAGTAGCTGGGACTACAGGTGTGTGCCACCATGCCTAGCTAATGTTTCTATTTTTAGTAGAGATGGCGTTTCACCGCCAGGCTGGTCTCGAACTCCTGGCCTCAGGTGATCTGCCTGCCTTGGCCTCCCAAAGTGCTGGGGTTGCAGACTTGATTGAGCCGCCTCGCCCAGCCATCATGGGAGCTCTTGCTTGAGAGCACTAGCTTTCCCAGTCTCCGCTGACAGAAAGCAGGACAGTGGCTAATGAGATTTGCAGAGACAGTAGAGACACCTCTTTGGATTCCTTTGTTTACCTTTTTCTTATGGCAGCCACTGCTATAGCAACCAGTTCTTTCTTCCAGTGTTTTTTAGAGGAAAAGCGTCCCTCTGTTGCCCAGGCTGGAGTGCCATGACGTGATCACGTCTCACTGCAACCTCAAACTCCTGGCTCAAATGATCCGCCCACCTCAGCCTCCTAAGTGGCTGAGACCACAGCCATGCTAATTTAAAAAACAAAATTTATAGAGACAAGATCTCCCTGTATTGGTCGGGCGCGGTGGCTCATTCCTGTAATCCCAGCACTTTGGGAGGCCAAGGCGGGTGGATTGCCTGAGCTCAGGAGTTCAAAACCACCCTGGGCAACATGATGAAACCCCATCTTTACTAAAATACAAAAAAATTAGCCAGGCGTGGCAGCGAGAGCCTGTAACCCCAGCTACTTGGGAGGTGGAGGTGGGAGAATCACTTCAGCCTGAGAGGCGGAGCTTGCAGTGAGCCGAGATTACGCCACTGTACTCCAGCTTGGGCAACAGAGTGAGACTCCATCTACAAAAAAAAAAAAAAAAAACAAAAACAAAAACTCCCTGTATTGCTCAGGGTGATTTCAACCCCTTGGGCTCAAGCAATCCTCCTGCCTCAGCCTCCCAAAGTGCTGGGATTACAGGCAGGAGCCACTGGGCCCGGTCTCTAGCACCCAGTTCTCACTGGGCTCCGAACAGCTTCTGGTGGTTACCACCACCCAGCGCCTGACCTCAAGCCTGTGCCATGTGTCAGGTCTAGGATGATTTTACTAACAAGCTAGTAAGAGCCTATTACTGCTTCATGAATGTTGGCAGAGGACATTCAATTCCTGGTGTGAGAGAAAGGACTTTATTACTCATGGCACAGCAAGCAGCAAGAATATCATGTTTGTGTCAGTTCTCCTTGCCAAGGAGTACAGACGAGGGAGCCGCAGTACTTCATAAAGGAAACTCATTCTTGGATAGCTACAAGAATCTTTTGGGGAGGCGTTTTGAAGGAAGCTGAGGTTCTGTGTGAGCAAATGAGGGGTGAGCTGCCAGCAAAGTTGTGGGTAAGTGCTAATGTGACCTTATTTGCACCCCTAGGCTGATAAGAACTGGAACATTCAAGTTACACTTTTAAATGCCTGTAGGTATTGTATGATGAGATGTCAAGGACAGGATCCTAGAATCAGATAGACATGGATTCAAATTCTGCTTCTATTTTTTGTTTTGTTTTGTTTTTTGAGATGCAGTCTCGCTCTGTCACCCGGGCTGGAGTGCAATGGCACGATCTCAGCTCACTGCGACCTCCACCTCCCGGGTTCGGGCAATTCTCCTGCCTCAGCCTCAGTATCTGGGATTACAGGCGTGAGCCACTGCGCCTGGCCAAATTCTGCTTCTAGCTGTGTAGCCCTAACCTCTCTGAATGTTTCCTAAACTATAAAATAGAAGTTATTTCTCATAAAATTGTTGAAAAGATTCAGTGACATCGCATATGCATGATAGGATAAGTTTTTAAAATATTAACCAATATTTTACCCTATCCTTGGATTACGTGATCCTTCCCTCATTTAGTCACCTGGGCCATTCTCCATTTCTTCCTTCAGGAAAGGGTTCACCTGGGAGAAAAAGAAGTTAGTTTCATGCTTTTGCATTTCAAAAATCTACCTTTCAGAGAGAAACAGAACGAACTCAACACAAGAAAATAGATTTGTAAGTATACCTGATGTTGGCTGGGTGTGGTGGCTCACACCTGTCATCCCAGCAATGTGGGAGGCCAAGGCGGGCAGATCACGAGGTCAGGAGTTCAAGACCAGCCTAGCCAACGTGGTGAAACCCTGTCTCTGCTGAAAATACAAGTAATTAGTCAGGCCTGGTGGCAGCGCCTGTAATCCCAGCTACTCGGGAGGGTGAGGCAGGACAATCGCTTGAACTCGGGAGGCGGAGGTGGTGGTGAGCCGAGATCACGCCATTGCACTCCAGCCTGGGCAATAAGAGCAAAACTCCTTCTCAAAAAAAAAAAGAAGCCGGGCGCAGTGGCTCACGCCTGTAGTCCCAGCACTTTAGGAAGCTGAGGCGGGTGGATCACGAGGTCAGGAGATCGAGACCATCCTGGCTAACACAGAGAAACCCCGTCTCTACTAAAAATACCAAAAAAAACTAGCTGGGCGTGGTGGCAGCACCTGTAGTCCCAGCTACTTGGGAGGCTGAGGCAGGAGAATGGCGTGAACCCAGGAGGTGGAGCTTGCAGTGAGCCGAGATCACGCCACTGCACTCCAGCCTGGGCGACTGAGCGAGACTCTGTCTCAAAAAAAAAAAAAAGAATACCTGATGTTGAGTGAGACAGGGTTCCCTGACCTCAAACCAAATAAAGACTTCCTGGGTCAGAAGAGGTGGTGAAGAAGCAGCATTACAAGTTCATGGCCAGGCCCGGTGGCTCACACCTGTAATCCCAGCACTTTGGGAGGTTGAGGCAGGCTGATCACCTGAGGTCAGGAGTTCAAGACCAGCCTGACCAATATGGTGAAACCCCATCTCTACTAAAAATACAAAAATTAGCCGGGCGTGGTGGCAGGCACCTGTAATCCCAGCTATTCAGGGGGCTGAGGCAAAAGGATCACTTAAACCTGGGAGGCAGAGTTTGCAGTGAGCCGAGATCGCACCACTGCACTCCATCCTGGGTGACAGAGTGAGACTCCATCTCAAAAAAAAGAAGCATTACAAGTTCAGGTGCAGTGTGAGCTCCTAGAGAACGACACCTTGAGCCCCAGACCCCTGCAAGCTCCAAAACAACATAGCAAGGGTGACAGCCTTAGCTCTGAGCTTTCCTTGCCCCAACATTTCCTGTATGCTCAAGGGTGACACAGACTGGCAGGCCAGACAACCTTTAGGCATGAAGGCACCCTACAGATGAGAACGCGGGAGAACGCCCCCGCCCCGTCTTGGAGGGGGTGAAGCAGCCCAGAGACCATGAGGATAATTCAAGGATCGTCGTGTGGGTAGATGACAAAGCTCATGTGCCTCCCGAGGCAGGATGTGTGTGTGCTAGAGTAAGTCCCCTTAGAATGTAGGCATCACTTAGTGCTTGAGGAAACCAATTTAACTGAAACTAGATTTTGCTACTGCAGATGGAGGTTAACAATAAAAATAACCTTGAATTATAGGATAGTAAAGCTACTGTACAACTATTTCTGGCTCAAGGTTAGTATCAGTTATTTGTGGAGTTCATCCAGGATGTCTTAGAATTCCAGGGGTCCCATATCCATTTGATATGACTCAAAAAAACAAATAGAAAAAAAAAAAACACACACACACACACACTAACCCTAGACTAGAATTAGAACTGAGGGCCAAGCACGGTGGCTCACACCTGTAATCCCAGCAGTTTGGGAGGCTGAGGCGGGAGGATCACTTGAGGTCAGGAGTTTGAGATCAACCTGGCCAACATGGTGAAACCTCATCTCTACTAAAAATACACAAATTAGCAGGGTATGGTGGCGCTCACCCATAATCCCAGCTACTCGGGAGGCTGAGGCAGGAGAATCCCTTGAACCCAGGAGGCAGAGGTTGCAGTAAGCTGAGACTGCACCACTGCACTCCAGCCTGGGTGATAGAGCAAGACTGTTTCAGGAAAAGAAAAAAAAAAAAAAAGAATGGTGGCCGTGCTTGCATCAGCAGCACATATCCTAAAATGGGAACAATACAAAGAAGATTAGCATGGCTCTTGCTCAAGGATGACACTAAAATTCATAAAGTGTCCCATAAAGTTTTAAGATTTTTAATTCTTTTTTTAAAAAAGAAAAGAGGCCGGGTGCAGTGGCTCACACCTGTAATCCCAGCACTTTGGGAGGCCGAGGTGGGTGGATCACGAGGTCAGGAGATCGAGACCATCCTGGCCAACATGGTGAAACCCTGTCTCTACTAAAAATACAAAACATTAGCTGGGTGTGGTAGCGGGTGCCTATAGTCCCAGCTACTGGGGAGGCTGAGGCAGGAGAATGGCTTGAACCTGGGAGGCGGAGCCTGCAGGGAGCCGAGATTGCACCACTGCACTCCAGCCTGGGCGACAGAGCAAGCTTCCGTCTCAAAAAAAAAAAAAAAAAAAAAAGGCTGGGCGTGGTGGTTCACACCTGTAATGTCAGCACTTTGGGACACTAAGGTGGGAGGATTACTTGAGCCCAGGAGTTTGAGACCAGCCTGGGCTACATAAGGAGACCCTGTCTCTATTGATGTTAAAGAAAAAAAAAGAGCCTAGATTAGTTGGTGATCATCTTACCCCTTGGGTAGACAACCAACGCCCTGAAACTGGCCTATGTCGTCTGAGAAGGAAGATGAGAGATGGCATGGCTGGCCGTTAGGCTCCTGTTGCTTTTAAGCTGAGTTGGTGGCTCTGCCTTTTATTTATTTATTTATTTATTTATTTATTTTGAGATGGAGTTTCACTCTTGTTGCCCAGGCTGGAGTGCAATGGTGCGATCTCGGCTCACTGCAATGTCCGCCTCCCGGGTTCAAGCGATTTTCCTGCCTCAGCCTCCCGAGTAGCTGGAATTACAGGTGCCCACCACCACACCCGGCTAATTTTTGTATTTTTAGCAGAGACAGGGTTTCAGCATATTGGCCAGGCTGGTCTCGAACTCCTGACCGTGTGATCTACCCGCCTCGGCCTACCAAAGTGCTGGGATTACAGGCGTGAGCCACCGTGCCCAGCTGAATCTGCCCTTTTTAAAAGGCATACGAGACCCATCAGATGAGGCACCTAGCTCAACGGAAGTCATGTCCCTGGCGAGCAGAGGGAATGGAAGGAACGGAAGCGTTATTCCAGCAGGAAAACTCTACAGGGGAGAAGAAAGAGGGACTCAGGCAAGTGGATGCAGGTGAGCACATCGCCTTGGATCCAGGCTTTTCGAAAGACTTGAGGAGCCGTAATGTATTGTCTATGGCTGTGTAACAAAGTACTCCAAAATGACAATTACTCAAATGACAATAAACATGTATTATGTTACATAATAAATGATCTCACATAGCTCCTGTGGGTGAGGAATTCGGGGGTAGCTTAGCTGGGTGGTTCCGGCAGGGCTCTCCTCAGGTTCTAGCGAAGATGTCAGCTGCGGCTGCAGGATCTGAATGTTTGAACAGGGCTGGAAAGTCAGCGCTGGCTGTGGGCAGGAGGCCTCAGTTCCTGAGCTGCTTGAGTGTTCTCATGACACGGCAGCTGGTTTTCCCCAGGACGAGTGATGTACGAGAAAACAAAATGAAAGCTGCCATGTTTTTGATGACCTCGTCTTGGAAGTCTCACACTTCTACCACATTTTCATTAAAAGCAAGTCATTAAATATGGCCCCACTCAAAAGGGGAGAGAAAGTAGGTATCATTTTGTTTCCTCTTTTTATCACGGCTGCAGTCAAGGGAAGGAATCATTTTTTGAAGAAAGGTATGTCAAACAATTCATACTGTATTTATTTATTATTTCTTGCTCTGTCACCCAGACTGGAGTGCAGTGGCGTATTCATAGCTCATTGTCAGCTCAACTCCTGGACTCAAGTGATTCTCCTGATGGCAGCAGGTGGCCCATCTGGAGCGGCTACTGCCATCACGCTGGCTGCAGCAGGGAGGCATGGCCAGGGCTGCACGCTCCACAGGACCGGTGGGAGCCAGAGACAGGTGGGAGCCCAGCCCCTTTCGAGTTGGTGGGGCGGGACCTGCCCAGGTGCAGCTGCCCAAATTGTGGCTGCAGATCTGGGCCTCCCGCTCCAGGTAGCAGGCAGGAGCCCTGCCCCTCCCCACCTTGGACACAGCTGCAGCCGCCCAAACCGCAGCTGCGGACCGAGGCATCCCTGCACTCCTGGGGGCCAGAGAAGGCCCCGCCAGCCCTCACGGGCTCAGAAGCGCCTGCTCTTGCTGTCTGGCTTCTCCCTGCTGTTGGCACCTGCTCCAATCTCAGAGCAAAGTTGGGGCTGAGCCTGGGTGCTGTCACAGCCTGGCCAGGTGTGCACATACTCAAAGCGGTGCTGACACACCAGTCCCCGGCCGTCTCAGCCCCCTCCAGACTTTGGGTGCTGACAAGCATAAGAGGGAAGCCAATGGGAGACTGAGGACAGCTCAGTGCCAGCGTGCAGGCACCTCTTGGCACCTACAGCCTGGGCACCATGAATGGGAACAGGAGGCAGACACGTTCCTGGGTGGAAGGGGATAGGTCCCTGGTGAAGCCCCACCTTCAGACCTGGGAGGTCCTGAAGGTTGGGGGCCAGGCTGCCAGGCCACAGACTGGAGTCGGAACTTGTGCTGCCTTTTCCGGGCTTGCCCATGCGCGTGGGGTCTGGCCACTGTGCACAGTCAGGCGTGCTGACTTTTTTTCAGTAGAGATTAGGTCTCACTATATGTGCCCAGGCTGGCCTTGAACTCCTGGCCTCAAGTGATCCTCTCACCTCAGCCTCCCAGGTGTGAGCCACCATGCCTGGTGGATAATATTTTTAAACCACCATAGCCCTGAATTGCTTTGTAAGAGGGAGTTCCTGGGGCCAGGGGCGGTGGCTCACGCCTGTAATCCCAGCACTTTGGGAGGCCAAGGTGGGCGGATCATGAGGTCAG
The DNA here is from genome assembly GCF_047675955.1 of Chlorocebus sabaeus. NCBI lineage: Eukaryota > Metazoa > Chordata > Mammalia > Primates > Cercopithecidae > Chlorocebus > Chlorocebus sabaeus. The sequence goes on from NC_132918.1 coordinate 91,705,600, forward strand.
GAGACCGAGACCATCCTGGCTAACACGGTGAAACCCCGTCTCTACTAAAAATCCAAAAAATCAGCCGGGCATGGTGGCGGGCACCTGTAATCCCAGCTACTCGGGAGGCTGAGGCAGGAGAATGGCATGAACCCGGGAGTGGAGCTTGCAGTGAGCTGAGATGGCGCCACTCACTCCAGCCTGGACGACAGAGCGAGACTCCATCTCAGAAAAAAAAAAAAAAGAGGGAGTTCTTTTTCTGTGGAATTAAATCTAGACAAATACCCAGATCCCATTATCATAAGGTGAGGGACTTGGATAAGAAGTAATTTCCTTTGCAATTATGCCCTATAACACAATCAGGGCCAAAGAGAGAAATGCAAGAATCCACTGGGGGGCTCTGGAAAAGCTCTTGCTTTGTCCTTCAATGTTCGTGACTTAAGCACTGGCACGATGGCTGGAGCTGCAAAAGCTTTCCCGCAGACACGAGCAAAAGGCCAAGAGTTATCGCTCTGACCTCACTGGACCAGTACCAGCCTGCCTTCTTGTTATGTAAGAGAAACAGGCTGGGCGCGGTGGCTCACCCCATAATCCCAGCACTTGGGAGGCCGAGGCGAGTGGATCATGAGGTCAAGAGATTGAGACCAGCCTGGCCAAGATGGTGAAACCCTGTCTCTACTAAAAATACAAAAATTAGCCGGGCGCGGTGGCGTGGGCACCTGTAATCCCAGCTACTTGGGAGGCTGAGGCAGGAGAATTGCTTGAATCCGGGAGGCGGAGGTTACCGTGAGCTGAGATCGCACCACTGCACTCCAGCCCGGCGACAGAGTGAGGCTCCATCTCAATTAAAAAAACAAAAAACAAAAACCCCAGAGAAACAGTCTTCGATCACTAAAGCCTCTGGTATTCAAACGTTCTGTTATTCGCAGCCAAAAGCAGTCCTGACTAATGCCATTGACACAGTAGCAAGTTAGGGGAATGAGGGAAGAAAGGAATAAGTTGTTAGCTTTTGTGTTTTTGTTTTTTTTTTTTTGTTTTTTTGTTTTTTTTTGGACAGACAAGGTCTTCACTCTAGTTCCCTTCTGAAAAAAATAAATGAAAATGTTAAAAAAAAAAAAAAAAAAAAAAAAGAGGAGAGAGAGACAAAGCCTTGCTCTCTTGTCCAGGCTGGAGTACGGCGGTGTGATCATAGTTCGCTGTAACCTCCAGCTCCTGGGCTCAAGTGATCCTTCCACCTCCGCCTCCTGAGTAGCCAGGGCTACGTGTGTACCACCCCCCCTAGTCATTCTTAAAACGTTTTTGTAGAGACAAGGTCTCCTATGTTGTCCAGGCTAGTCTTGAACTCTTGGTCTCAAGGCATCCTCCGGCCTTGGCCTCCCAGAGTGATGAGATTAGAGGCGTGAGCCACAGCCACAGCTTTTGCTTTTTTTCTTTTTTTGGAGACAGGGTCTCCCTCTGTTACCGAGGCTGGAGATTATGGCTCACTGCAGCCTCAACCTCCCAAGGCTCAAGTGATCCTCCTGCCTCAGCCACCTGAGTAGCTGGGACAAGAGGTGCACACCACCACACTGGGCTAATTTTTGTATTTTTAGTAGAAACAGGGTTTTGCCATGTCGGCCAGGCTGGTCTCAGACCCCTGAGTTCAGGCAATCCACTCACCTTAGCCTCCCAAGTGCAGGGATTACTAGCTTGAGCCACCATGCCTGGCCAGCTTTTGAATTTTAAAACCTAAGCCTCGTTGTTACTTTTTTTCGTTGTTACTTTTCCTATGGTGCTGATGGGGATAATAAAAAGTAAATTGTTAAACTGAGTTATAGAAAAATAAAATTATATTTCCTGTTACATGAGTTTGTGTATGAAGATACACACTTACAATATAGCAATTCTCATTTGATTGAAAATGTTATTCCTTTCTTACCTTTTGATGTCTTACTATTACACTTTTCTCTGCATGTCCATGGGGAATTGGTTCCAGGACCTCACTTGGATATCAAAATTTGAGGATTAGCCACGCACGGTGGCTCACATTTGTAATCCCAGCACTTTGGGAAGCTGAGGCAGGCGGATCACTTGATGTCAGGCGTTCGAGACCAGTCTGGCCAACATGGTGAAAACCCATCTCTATAAAAAACCCCAAGAAATTAGCTGGGGCCTGGTGCGGCGGCTCATGCCTGTAATCCCAGCACTTTGGGAGGCCAAGGTGGGCCTGAGGTGGGCTGAGGATTACCTGAGGTCAGGAGTTTGAGACCAGCCTGGCCAACATGGTGAAACTCCATCTCTAACAAAAATACAAAAATTAGCCGGCATGGTGGCGGTTGCCTGTAATCCCAGCTACTTGGGAGGCTGAGGCAGAAGAATCACTTGAACCTGGGAGGCGGAGGTTGCAGTGAGCCGAGATCATGGCAAAGCACTCCAGCCTGGGAAACAGGGCAAGACTCTATCTAAAAAAAAAAAAAAAAAAAAAAAAAAATTAGCCAGGCTTGGTGGCAATCACCTCTAATCCCAGCTACTCAGGAGGCTGAGGCAGGAGAATCACTTGAACCTGGGAGGCAGAGGTTGCAGTGAGCAGAGATTGCACCAGGGCACTCCAGCCTGGGACACAGAGTGAGACTCTGTCTTACAAAACACACACACACACACAGACACACACACAAACACACACCCCAAAATCTGAGGATGTTCAAACCCCTGATATAAAATGTGTACTATATGCATATAACCTACATACACCTTCCTGTGTACTTTAAGTCATGTCTAGGTTACTCAGGGTACCTAATAACAACATGCACGTTGGTCACGTGCAGTGGCTCACGCCTGTAATTCCAGCACTTTCAGAGGCCGAGATGGGTAGATCACTCGAGGTTAGAAATTCGAGACCAGCTTGGGCAACCTGGCAAAACCCTGTCTCTACAAAAAATACAAAAATTAGACCAGGTGCAGTGGCTCACGCCTATAATCCCAACACTTTGGGAGGCCCACGTGGGCAGATCACCTGAGGTCAGGAGTTTGAGACCAGCCTGGCCAACATGGTGAAACCCCATCTCTACTAAAAATACAAAAATTAACCGAGTATGGTGGCACATGCCTGTAATCCCAGCTACTCAGAAGGCTGAGGTAGGAGAATCGCTTGAACCCAGGTGGAGGTTGCAGTGAGCCGAGATCGCACCACTGCCCTTCAGCCTGGGCGACAGAATGAGACTCTGTCTTAAAGAAACAAAACAAAACAAAAAACATATAAATGCTATGCAATAGTTGTTATATTGTATTGTTTAGTGAACAAATGACCAAAAAAAAAAAAAAAGCTTATACATGTCCAGTACAGATAAAAACCAAAGTCGGTTGTTGTCTGAAAATTTGCTTTTCTTTCTGACCTCTTGCTAGAAACAAACTTTTTATCATTTTTTGGTTTGTTTTAATTTGTTTTTTACTTTTATTTTTTTGAAACCTTTTTTTAATCTCCTTCCAGGTTTAAAACCTTGAAGTTGCCCTTCACTTTTTCCTCTTCCTCAGCTCCTCGGTCCCTCTGCTGTCATTTCTTGACTTCTCTACCTTTTAGCTGATCTGTGGGGGAAGGTATTTGAATAGACAATGAGAATAACTGAAAAGCTAGATATTGTTTTAAAACAAACAAATATCCCTCTTAAAGTCATCACAGAGGTGGCAAGATAGTAAGGAATGAGTGGGACAAATCAAATCTTAGAAAGGAAAAGGAAGGCTGGACACGGTGGCTCACACCTGTAATCCCAGCACTTTGGGAGGCCAAGGCAGGCGGATCACCTGAGGTCAGGAGTTTGAGACCAGCCTGGCCAACATGGTGAAATCCCATCTCTACAAAAATTAGCAAGGCGTGGTGGCTCACGTCTGTAATCCCAGCTACTCGGGAGGCTGAAGCGGGAGAATTGCTTGAACTCAGGAGGTGGAGGTTGCAGTGAGCTGAGATCGTGCCATTGCACTCCAGCCTGGGCAACTGAGAGAGACTCCATCATCTCAAAAAAAAAAAAAAAAAAGAAAACAAGAAAAAAGGAAAGAAACAAAAGAAAAGAAAAGAAAAGACAGTGGTGGCTGGGCACGGTGGCTCATGCCTGTAATCCCAGCACTTTGGGAGGCCGAGGCGGGTGGATCACCTGAGGTCAGGAGTTCGAGACCAGCCTGACCAACATGGTGAAACCCTGTCTCTACCAAAAATACAAAAAAAATTGAGCCAGGCGTGGTGGCGCCTCCCTGTAATCCCAGCTACTTGGGAGGCTGAGGCAGGAGAATCACTTGAACCTGGGAGGTGGAGATTGCAGTGAGCCGAAATTGTGCCATTGCACTCCATCCTGGGCAACAGAGTGAAACTCCGTCTAGAAAAAAAAAAAAAAGTAAGCTGCAGACATCATCTTTTACCCAAGTATGTTAGAGTGCATCTCTTAGAAATGAGAACACTCGGGCCGGGCGCGGTGGCTCACGCTTGTAATTCCAGCACTTTGGGAGGCCGAGGCAGGCGGATTATCTGAGGTAGGGAGTTTGAGACCAGCCTGACCAACATGGAGAAACACCCTGTCTCTACTAAAAATACAAAATTAGCCAGGCATGGTGGCGCATGCCTGTAATCCCAGCTATTTGGGAGGCTGAGGAAGGAGAATCGCCTGAACCTGGGAGGTGGAGGTTGTGGTGAGCCAAGATAGCACCATTGTACTCCAACCAGGGCAACAAGAGTGAAACTCTCTCTCAAAAAAAAAAAAAAAAAAAAAGAAATAAGAACACTCTTTTCTATAACTATGATGTAATTAAAACATCTAAGAAAATTCTAACTTTGTAATGTTATCTCATAATATTGAGTCCCTTTATAATTGTATTTCCCCAAAAAAGTCTTCCATAGATTTTTTTTTTTTTAATGACCAGGATTCAATCAAAGTTTTGCATCTGCTTGTAATGTCTTTTTACTCTCTTTTCATTCATAGTAGTTCCCCTGTTTCCCTCTCTCCCCGTCTGTTTTCCACCTGTGACATTGACTTTTTATTGCTTTGGTTTTTATTTGTTGACTTTCACTTTTTTTTTTTTTTTTTCTTGAGGCAGAGTCTCGCTCTGCTGCCCAGGCTGGAGTGCAGTTGCAACCTCCACCTCCCAGGGCAAGCAACTGTTATGCCTCAGCCTCCCGAGTAGCTGGGATTACAGGTGCCCGCCACCATGCCTGGCTAATTTTTGTATTTTTTGTAGAGATGGGGTTTCACCATGTTGGCCAGGCTAGTCTCCAACTCCTGACCTCAAGTGATCCTCCCACCTCGGCCTCCCAAAGTGCTGCGATTACAGGTGTAAGCCATTGCGCCTGGCCTTTTAAATTAAATTAAATTTTTTTTTTTTTGAGACGGAGTCTTGGTCTGTGGCCCAGGCTGGACGGCAGTGGCACAATCTCAGCTCACTGCAACCTCTGCCTCTCAGGTTCAAGCAATTCTCCTGCCTCAGCCTCCCTAGTGGCTGGGATTACAGGCACCCACTCTCCATGCCAGGGTAATTTTTGTATTTTTGCTAGTGATCGGGTTTTTGCCATGTTGGTCAGGCTGGTCTCGAACTCCTGACCTCAGGCGATCTGCTTGCCTCGACCTCCCAAGGTGCTGGATGGACAGGCTGAGCCACTGAGCCCGGCTGACATTCACTTTTTGAAGGGACCAGGACAGTTATCTTATGAATGCCCGTAGCCTAGATTTGCCTGAGTGCTTCCTCATGGCCTCCTTTAATTTGTATCTTGATCTTCCCATACATTTGGTAGTCTAGAAACTAGGCCTAGAGGCTTGATTGGCACAATTTTGCCAAGAATACGTCATACTGCACATTTCCTAACACATCACATCAAAATTATCAGGTTGTCCCACTCTTATTGGTGTTAAGTTGGATCACTTGGTTAAAGTCATGGTTGCCAGATAGCTTCCCCAATTTGACATTAAGAATCACAGGCCAGGCCGGGCGCGGTGGCTCACACCTGTAATCCCAGCACTTTGGGAGGCTGAGGTGGGTGGATCACCTGAGGTCGGGAGTTCGAGACCAGTCTGATTAACATGGAGAAACTCCATCTGTATTAAAAATACAAAACTTAGCCAGGAGTGGTGGCTCACGCCTGTAATCCCAGCTACTTGGGAGGCTGAGGCAGGAGAATATGCTTGAACCCAGGAGACGGAGGTTGCAGTGAGCCAAGATTGTGCCATTGTACTCAAGCCTGGGCGACACAGCGAGACTCTGTCTAAAAAAAAAAAAAAAAAATTAAATAAAAAATAAGGAATCACAGGACAGTTTTTCAGCTTCTTATAATGTCAAATATACACTCACAGCCCGGTGGGATGGCTCACGCCTGTAATCCCAGCACTTTGGGAGGCTGAGACGGGTGTATCACCTGAGGTCAGGCATTTGAGACCAGCCTGGCCAACATGGCGAAACCACATCTCTACTAAAAATACAAAAATTAGCCGGGCGTGGTGGCGGGTGACTCTAATCCCAGCTACTCGGGAGGCTGAGGCTGGAGAATGGCGTGAACCTGGGAGGCGGAGGTTGCGTGAATCGAAATTGTGTCACTGCACTCCAGCCTGGGCGACAGAGCGAGATTCTGTCTCAAAAAAAAAAAAAAAAAAAAAAAAAAAAAAAAAAAAAAAATACACTCACTATATGAGCCAGCAATTCCTCATGTAGGTGTTTTTCGAAGAGAAATAAAAACTTATGTTCATACAGAAACTTGTACATGAGTTTATAGTAGCTTTATTCATAATTGCCCCTAACTGTAGATAACCGAAATTCTCTTCAACTGGGGAATGGATAAACAGACTGGGATGCATCCTTATGATGGAATGATACTCAGCAATGAAAAGGAAAAAAATACAGACGCAGACACCACCATGATGAATTTTAAATGCATTGTGCTAAGTGTAAGAAGCCAGACTCGAAAGACTACTGCATTCTGTTTGATTCCATTTACATAACATTCTAGAAATAGCAAAAATCAGAGGAACAGAAAACCCTAATCCTAAACCAAAATATCAATTTTTAAATTTAATATTGAGAGAGAGATGTTTTCAGTGACTGACATACTCATTCAGTACTTTCCTAGTATCAAGAAATCTGGAAAAGTTAAGTGTCAATCAGAAAGACTCTAGGCAAAGGTGGAATCAGAACAAAGGGAAGTGCAGGAAGCTTCGTGAATGGAGCGGATTTTGTTAATTGCCTAATTAACATTCATTCCCCTCCTTCTTTCTCCTTAAAAGCACCAAACTTTGGGGAGGTATCCACCTTCCTCCACAAAGCCATATGCTTTACTACACCAGTTATGTTTATCTCACATCCCTTGGCAGAGACTGGTTTAGGAACAGAATTGTGACTCAATTCAGACTCGATTCAGACGAATTTTGAAGGAATCTCTCTCCCAAGAGACTTCTAGGAACTATGTCCTTTCCCACAGAAGAGACGAGATGCTGCTGCTTCCTTTGCATGTCACTGCACCTGAATGTGATGCTTCAAACTACTGCAGCTGTCTTGCTACCAGCCTAGAACAAAGCTCAGGCAGACCTGGGAAAGTCGGGAGAATCAGAGGCAGAGCTGGAGCCCTGCGGTGCTGGACATCGGCTCTACCCTATGTCCTATATTTAAGCTAGCTACATTGGGTTTTCCCGATATAACACCCAATACCCTAAACAACTTAATGCCCGTCCCACAATATAATATGTGTTTTTGGTGGTAGCAAGATTGGCCCACCTGAGAGGTGCTGAAAAAATAACTGAAATGTTTTTATTCTTTGAACTTTCTTTTTATATAATAATTGCTATGCACATCACGTCCCCAAACTTTTCGTCAATTCATTTTGTCTGGGTTCAAATCCCAGTTTCACCTCTTACATTACAGCTGTTTCTTTCTTTCTGTCTGTCTGTCTTTTTTTTTTTTTTTTTGACAGTCTCACTCTGTTGCCCAGGCTGGAGTGCAGCGGCGAGATCTCAGTTCACTGCAACCTCTGCCTCCCAGGTTCTAGCGATTCTTATGCCTCAGCCTCCTGAGTAGCTGGGATTACAGGTGTGTGCTACCACGCCCGGCTAGTTTTTGTATTTTTAGTAGAGATGGGATTTCATCATGTTGGCCAGGCTGGTCTCCAACTCTGGGCCTCAAGGGATCCACCTGTCTCAGCCTCCCAAAGTGCTGGGGTAACAGGAGTGAACTGCCGTACCTGACCAACAGATGTTTCTAATTTTAATGAAGTCAGCTTTATTAGTCATTGCCATTATGGTTTCTGATTTTATGTCTTCGTTATAAAATCTTCCCCTGGCCGGGCGCGGTGACTCAAGCCTGTAATCCCAGCACTTTGGGAGGCCGAGATGGGCGGATCACGAGGTCAGGAGATCGAGACCATCCTGGCTAACACGGTGAAACCCCATCTCTACTAAAAATACAAAAAAATAAGCCGGGCGAGGTGGCGGGCGCCTATAGTCCCAGCTGCTTGGGAGGCTGAGGCAGGAGAATTGCGCGAACCCGGGAGGCGGAGCTTGCAGTGAGCTGAGATCTGGCCACTGCACTCCAGCCTGGGTGACAGAGCGAGACTCCGTCTCAAAAAAAAAATAAAAAATAAAAAATAAAATAAAATAAAATAAAATCTTCCCCTTCCTTGATCTGGACTTCCATGATCCACAACTTCAAGGCTGTCCAGTTTTGTCATGTTGTGTGCAGGGCACTTCCTGGGACACAGAGTGGATGACATCCCCTTTAAGTTGTGCAAAGCAATTCTATTTGAAATCACTAGAATAAGCCCCTATATTTTCTTGTGAAAGTTGTCAAGTTTTGACCAGGTGCAGTGGCTCACGCCTGTAATCCCAGCACTTTGGGAGGCCAAGGTGGGCAGATCACCTGAGGTCCGGAGTTTGAGACCAGCCTGGCCAACATGGAGAAAACAGCCTCTACTAAAAATACAAAATTAGCCAGGCGTAGTGCTGCATGCCTGTAATCCCAGCTACTCAGGAGGCTGAGGCAGGAGAATCACTTGAACCCGGGAGGCAGAGGTTGTGGTGAGCCGAGATTGCGCCACTGCACTCCAGCCTGGGCGACAAGATCGAAATTCTGTCCCCCAACCCCCCCCAAAAAGAGAAAGTTTTGCATTTTGTTATTCTCATTTAAATCTTTCGGAAACATATAATTTATTTTTGTATCTGATTTGGGATTGGAATCCAATTTTACCTGGTCCCGGGGTCCTAGTGCATCCTATCCTCCACTGGTTAGTAATGCCACTTCTGCCAGTGTCTGTATATATTTGTGTTGTTTTTGGACTCTCTATTCTGTACTCTATTTGTTTACTCCCTACCAATACCACAGTGTGAGTAGTCTTAGTTACTACACCTTTATTTTATATATATATATATATATAGAGAGAGAGAGAGAGAGAGAGAGGCAGAGTCTTGTTTCTATCACCCAGGCTAGAGTACAGTGGCATGATCTTGGCTCACTACAACTTCTGCCCCCAGGCTCAAGCGATTCTCCTGCCTCTGCCTCCCAAGTAGCTGGCATTACAGGCACGTGCCACCACCCCCAGCTAATTTTTGTATTTTTAGTAGTGACGGGGTTTCACCTGTTGGCCAGGCTGGTCTTGAGCTCCTGACCTCAAGTGATCCGCCTGCCTCGGCTCCCAAAGTGCTGGGATTACAGGCGTGAGCCACTCCGCCTGGACTATAAAAATTCTTGATATGAGGTAGGGCAAGACTTCCACGTGTCCTTTTACTTCAAAAGTGTTTTGATTATTGTTGACTCTTTACTCATGAATTTAAAAATAACCTTACAAAAATGCTTGAGAGACTCTGTGGGATTTTGATTGGAATTAAATTGAATTTGCTGACTAATATATGGAAAACTGGCATCTTTATAATATTGAGTCTTTCCATACACGAATATAGCTTTTTTTTTTTTTTTTTTTTTTTTTGAGATAGGGTCACACTCCATCCCCCAGGCTGGAGTGCAGTGGTGCGGTCATGATGGCTCACTGCAGCTTCAACCTCCTGGGCTCAATCAGTCCTCCCATCTTGGCCTCCCAGGGAGCTAGGACCACAGGCATGTGCCACCATGCCTGAATAATTAAAAAAAAAATTTTGTTTTTGTAGTAATGAGGTCTCACTATGTTGCCCGGGCTGGTCTCGAACACCTGCGCTCCAAGCGATGCTCCCACTTAGGCCTCCCAAAGTGTTGGGAGTATAGGTGTGAATCAAGGCGCCTGGCCCTGAATATAGGTTTTCAATTTACTGCCTATTCTTGTCTTACTGCCATGGTTAGGCCCTCTAGAATGATACTGAGTAGACGTAATGATAGAACACATTCTTCTTAGTGACGTTAAATGTCTAATTATTAAGTATGATGTTGTTTACTCTGCATTTTTGGTAGATACATTTTATTAGATTAAGGAAGTTTCTTTATCTAGTTTGTTAAGGTTTTTAAAAAATTTTGTGAATGGGTATGCATTTATATCAATGGTTTTCCTGTCTGATCAAATGAATCAAATAATTTATCTTATTTATTTTACTATGGTGAATTACATTGACAGAGTTTTTTCTTCTTCTTCTTTTTTTAATCTGGAGTCTCTGTTGTCCAAGCTGGAGTGCACAGGGTGCAATTTTAGCTCATTCAGCTTCAAACTCCTATACAGTTGGGCTCCAGCGGTCCTCCTACCTCAGCCTCCTGAGTAGCTGGGATTACAGGGGTGAGCAACTGTGCCCAGTTTGAAAGAGTTTTTACTGTAAAATCATGCTGGCATTCCTGAAGTAAACCCAATAAGAACATATGTACATGTATGTATGAATATGTGGATTTCTTTTTTTTTTTTTTTTTTTTTTTTTTTTTTTGAGATGGAGTCTTGCTCTGTCGCCCAGGCTGGAGTGCAGTGGCGCGATCTTGGCTCCCTGCAAGCTCCGCCTCCCGGGTTCTCGCCATTCTCCTGCCTCAGCCTCCCGAGTAGCTGGAACTACAGGCGTCCGCCATCTCGCCCGGCTAATTTTTTGTATTTTCAGTAGAGACGGGGTTTCACCGTGTTAGCCAGGATGGTCTCGATCTCCTGACCTCGTGATCCGCCCGCCTCGGCCTCCCAAAGTGCTGGGATTACAGGCGTGAGCCACCGCGCCCGGCGAATATGTGGATTTCTGAATTCTGGTTTAAGGTATCTGTTTGAGTAGTCATGAGTGCGGATGAGTTCTCATTTATTATTTTGTTTGATTTGATATCAGGGTTAGGCTACCCTTATAGAAGGAGCTATTTGTTCCCACTGTTCTTTACCTGGAAGCATTTGCATAAGTTTGGGATAATCTGTTTCTTAACTTTTTTGGTAGTGATCTCCTGTAAAATTACTGGGGTGTGGTTATTTGTGTGGCAGATTTCATTTTGTTAATGGTCATAAGTCTACGCATAGTTGAGTCCCATTTTGTTAATTATTTCTTCTAGGAAACTGTAATTTATCTTCTAATTCATCAGCATAAAATTATTCATAATATTCTCTTATTTTTCAAGCCACGGCTCTATCTGCCATGTCTTTTTTTCATAATATTGTTTGTGTCTCTTTTTTCTTAATCTGTCAAAGGTTTTATTTTTATTTTTATTTTTTGTTTATTTTTTGAGATGGAGTCTCACTCTGTCATCCAGGTTGGAGTGCAATGGTGTAATCTCGGCTCACTGCAACCTCCACCTCCTGGGTTCAAGTGATTCTCCTGCCTCAGCCTCCTGAGTAACTGCGAATACAGGCACGTGCCACCATGCCCAGCTAATTTTTGTATTTTTAGTAGAGACGAAGTTTCACCATGTCGGCCAGGCTGGTCTGAAACTCTTGACCTCAGGTGATCTGCCCACTTCGGCCTCCCAAAGTGCTGGGCCTACAGGCATGAGCTACCACACCTGGCCTATCAAAGGTTTTCAATATTGTTATTTCAGAGAACCAGCTTTTGGTTTTAAGAGTCCTCTCTTCTGTATTTTGTATTCTATTTTATCAGTTTCTGCTCTTTATTGTATTTTCTTCATATTTTTCCTGTCACATTTCCCTGTTTGCTGAGTTGTTGTTCCTTCATTAACTTCTTGATTAAATGCTGCGCTACTTATTTTCCAGTCTTCTTCTCTAATATAACCAGTTAAGGTTATATATTTTCCTTTAGCTTCTGTTAAAACTCCACAAGTTTTGGGCCAGGTTCTGTGGCTCACCCCCGCTGTAATCCCAGCACTTTGGGAGGCCGAGACAGGTGGATCACTTGATGTCAGGAGTTCGAGACTAGCCTGGCCAACATGGTGAAACCCCTTCTCTACTAAAAATACAAAAATTAGCCGGGCATGGTGGTGTGCTCCTGTAATCCCAGCTACTTGGGAGGCTGAGGCAGGAGAATCGCTTGAACCCAGGAGGCAGAGGTTGCAGTGAGCCAAGATCTTGCCACTGCACTCCAGCCTGGGTGACAGAGAGAAACTGTCTCAAAAAACAAAACAGGATGAAACAAAAAAGACCCAAACAAACCAGAAAGCTCCACAAGTTTTGAAATGTATTTCCATGACCATTCCGTTTTAAGTCTGTGCCCATACATTTCCTCTTTTCCATCCTGCTCTCTGCCCACGGGGCTGCCTGTGGGAACTACCAGGGGCTGCTCGCTGTGCCTTCTGTCTTCCATTTGGGTTCGGCCATTGAGGATTCCCGGCAGGAGACGAAAGAGGAGATCGAGGTCAGGGTATTTATTTCCCTGGGCTCTTCTCTGAGATTGCCTCAACCTGCTCATGTCCCTTGACAGAAGGTCATTGCTTCTTGCATGGTGGTTTGCTCTACAAAAAATCTCATTTGGGATTTCTCTAACTTCTGTCTGTTCTCATCTCTTTGGATGTATGGGTTGTGACAGTTCTACTGTTACTAGATCTTCCACTGTTTCTTGTGATTTCCACATATCTTACCCAGGCTGGAGTGCAGTGGTGCCATCACGGCTCACTGCAGCCTCGACCACCTGGGCCCAAGTGATCCTCCCACCTCAGCCTCCAGAATAGGTGGGACTACACGCTTGCACCACCATGCCTGGATAATTAAAATTTGTTTTTCTTTTTTCAGAGATAAGGTCTCCCTATGTTGCCTAGGCTGGTCTCGAGCTCCTGGGTTCAAGTGATCCTCCTGCCTTGGCCTCCCAAAGTGCTGGGATTACAGGCATGAGCCACCGCACCCATCCTTCATGTTCATAATCACTCTTTTTTTTTTTTTTTTTTTTTTTTGTGAGATGGAGTCTCACTCTGTTGCCCAGGCTGGAGTGCAGTAGTGCAATCCTGGCTCACCGCAACCTTCACCTCCTGGGCTCAAGTGATTCTCCCGCTTCAGCCACACGAGTAGCTGGGATTACAGGGGCGCGCCATCATGCCCAGCTAATTTTGTATTTTTAGTAGAGACGGTGTTTCACCATGTTGGTCAGGCCAGTTTGGAGCTCCTGACGTCAGGTGATCCCCAGCTTCAGCCTCCCAAAATGCTGGGATTACAGGTGTGAGCCACTGCACCCAGTCAGTCCTTCATATTCTTTAATAATCCAAAAAAGCTTTTCTTTTCTTTCTTTCTTTCTTTTTTTTTTTTGAGATGGAGTCTCGCTCTGTGGCCCAGGCTGGAGTGAGTAGCGTGATCTCGGCTCACGGCAAGCTCCGCCTCCCGGGTTCACGCCATTCTCCTGCCTCAGCCTCCCGAGTGGCTGGGACTATAGGCGCCGCCGCCACGCCCGGCTATTTTTTTTTGTATTTTTTAGTAGAAATGAGGTTTCACTGTGTTAGCCAGGATGGTTTCGATCTCCTGACCTCATGATCCACCCACCTCGGCCTCCCAAAGTGCTGGGATTACAGGCTTGAGCCACCGCGCCCGGCGCAAAAAAGCTTTTCAAGGTTGTATTATTCATCAATTCGTTATTTATTTTTCCCAGTTCCCTGGTTATCCATGGAAACTGTCTCATTTTCTTCCCTTCCTTCCCTCCCACCCCCCACCGTGGAATCTTTTTGGCCCCTGTCTCATTTTCTTTTATCTTATTTTTTAATTTCTAAAAAAATGCCTTCTGGAGTTGTGGATGCCACAGCCTTTATCACCTTTTCTTGCACTGTTAATCTAAATCATATCATTAAATCTGAATTATAAGACTCTGGAAATAAACCTGGTAAGCCTGCAGAGCTCATTGCTAGCTTCTCCATCTGATGGAGGTACAGTAATCACTGTGTTAGTTTTTGTAGTTAATGGTGTTATACCATTTTATGTGGAGCTTGATTTTGCATGGGTGGCTAGTGACTCAGCCTTTAGGATGAAGGGTTAGGGAGACAGAGATAACACTTTCTTGATTTGACTTTCTTCCCTTGCGTGTTTTTGCACCTCTGCATCAAAGGTGAAGGAATCAGCTTCTGAAATTCATGACTGGTCCCTGTCCTTCCTCGGCCCATCTAGAGAACGGCAGCAACCTGGAAGGCAGTGCCAGGACCAATCTGTCATTGAACTTAAAATACTTTTTTTTTTTGAGACAGAGTCTTGCTCTGTCACCCAGGCTGGAGTGCAGTGGCATGATCTAGGCTCACTGCAACCTCCGCTTCCCGGGTTCAAGCGATTCTCCTGCCTCAGCCTCCCAAGTAGCAGGGATTACAGGTGCCTGCACCACCACAGCGGCTAATTTTTGTATTTTCAGTAAAGGTAGGGTTTCGCCATGTTGGCCAGGCTGGTCTCGAACTCCTGACTTCAGGTGATCCGCCCGCCTTGGCCTCCCAAAGTGCTGGGATTACTGGAGTCTGCTTTCTTTTACATTAATCATATCTTCTTGAAACAACAGCCCGGCCGGGCACGATGGTTCACGCCTGTAATCCCAACACTTTGGGAGGCTGAAGCAGGTGGATCACTTGAGGTCAGCAGTTTGAGACTAGCCTGGTCAACATCATCTCTACTAAAAATACAAAAATTAGCCGGGTGTGGTGGTTCGTGCCTGTAATCCTAGTTACTCGGGAGGCTGAGGCAGGAGAATCGCTTGAACTCAGGAGACGGAGGTTGCAGTGAGCTGAGATTGCGCCACTGCACTCCAGCCTGGGCAACAGAGCAAGACTCCCTGTCAAACAAAACAAAACAAAACAAAACAAAACAAAACAAAACACTATACCCCTTGATTTGACATGGCTATTTAAATTCTCCCCAATACCATATTTACTCTTAAGATGTGTCAATTCTTCAGATAGCTCATCCCATCTTTTATTGGGCCGTTTTCTTCGGACGATGCAAAATATGTGGGTGGAGGCTGGAAAGTGGGAGGCTAAAACAAACGGAATCACATGGAATCTCTTTTTTTTTTTTTTTTTTTTGAGACAGAGTCTTGCTCAGTTGCCCAGGCTGGAGTGCAGTGGTGCAATCTCGGCTCACTGCAAGCTCCACCTCCCGGGCTCACGCCATTCTCCTGCCTCAGTCTCCCCAGCAGCTGGGCCTTTAGGTGCCCGCCACCATGCCCGGCTAATTTTTTTGTATTTTTAGTAGAGACGGGGTTTCACCGTGTTAGCCAGGATGGTCTCGATCTCCTGACCTCATGATCCGCCCACCTCGGCCTCCCAAAGTGCTGGGATTACAGGCGTGAGCCACCGCGCCCGGCCGCACGGAATCTCTTTTAACTTTATGGGCAAGGTGGGGGATCATTAGATTTGAGCGCACCCCACTCATGTAACTGTTTTACAAAATACTTAAAATTATTCAAGTAACACACGAATATATATATATATACACACACACATGAATATATATATATATATATATTTTTTTTTTTTTTTTTGAGATGGATTCTTGATATATTTCCCAGTCTGGTCTCGAACTCCTTGCCTCAAGCGATTCTCCCACCTCGGCCTTCCAAAGTGCTGGGATTACAGTCATAAGCCACCGCGCCCGGCCAATAATGTTTGTTTAAAAATAAAAAGATAAATAAGAAACTCGAAGTAAAGTCTGCTTTGACCATCGTGCCCATCGTTCTCCTCTCTGAAGGTAACCATTACCAGCGTTTTGAGCACACTTTTCCAGTGTCCTTTCTATATGTCTTCTTAACTCTATTGCATATACAGAGTTTCTTTTTATACACATGACACCTCTTGGGGTCTCACTAAGACGCTAACGGGAGACGTGATGGCCGATTTATTGAAGGAAAGCAGACTAAATAATCGCTGATGAAAACCCACTGGGTGTCAACCCTGCGCTAGGTGCTTTCTTTGGCACGAAGGGTTCTGGAATTTCACTCGCCACAGTCGGTGAGCTGAGCCATTAGTCTAGAGGCTCGGGGGCGGGGACGGGGAGAGTCGCTTTAAAGCGAGGAGGCAGGGTTTGTATTTTGATGGGACCTAACAGAGTGCGGAGCAACTGCGAAGCAGAAAAAATACCGTTACCGGAGTTGGCCCTGTCAATAAAGCTCGCGAAGCTGAAATGCGAAATATCTGCGAAGACCGAAGCTTCCTTCGGAATGTAGGAATCGACACTGCGCCTGCGAGACTAGCCTTGGAGCCCGGAGAGGAAAGCACCAGCAGCGGCAAAAACGATGCACCGGGCAGGCAGCAACCGAACAGCCAACCGGAGAGCGGGGAGCGCTCCGGCCCGGTGGGCAAGTGCGCCTGCGCAGACCGCGGGGGGGCCAGGGAGGGGCGGGGCTTGGGGGCGGGGCTTGAGGGGCGGTCAATGCGCCTGCGCACACCGCGCGGCGAGGTGGGGGAGGGCGGTCCGTGTGTGTCTGTGTTGTTGTTCGGCGGCGGCGGCGGCGGCGGTAAGATGGCTGCCCACGGGGGCTCCGCGGCGTCCTCGGCGCTGAAGGGGTTAATTCAACAGTTCACCGCCATCACCGGTAAGAGACGCGGTTACCGGAAGGTGGGGGGGGGGGTTCGGAGCGGGCGGCGGGTCTGCCCCGGGCTTCCCCTCACCTTCAGGCATTCCTCCTTCGGGCTTTCCCCACAGCTCCCGTCCTCCCTCCTGAGGAAGAGGCGACGACGGCGTCGGGGTCTCCGGGTTCAGGCGGGAGACAGCCCCCCGCGCTCCCGAGACCCTCGTTCTCTGTCTCCTAGTGGTGTGGAGGGAGATCCCCCAGCCCCCCGCCAGCCCAGACCTGGGAATGGGCCGAGTCCGCCGCCCCCGCCGGCCCGGGGACCCGGGGGCGGGAGGAGTGGGGGGCCGCACCCGGGCCACCGCCCTCCTCCTCCTCCTTCATCCTCTCCCTTCTCCGTGCAGCCCTGCGGGGCGGTGCGTCTCCTCACCTCCGTTTTCCTTTCTTCCCCGGCCAGGTCATCCTGCCCCGGTCCCCGGCCTGCCCTTCCCCTTTCCGGGCCCCTCGGAGCCATCGCCGTGGCCCTGGCGGGTTCGGGCCCTCCCGCCTTCACGGCGAGGCCGGTGGGTTCGGCCGTGCCCGTACACTTCCCGGGGGATCGGCCGCCAGAAGCGGGGGTGCCGAGGAGGACCTCGGGGACTGCGGCTTAGAGGGAAGAATGAGGGGGAACCCCGAAGCCGAAGCGGGGAGGCCTGGAGGAATCCTGGGTGGCGTTTCCCACCTCCCCATAATAAAATCATAAAGACGGAGACGATGGCGCCGGGGCCTCCTGCTGATAAGATAGGGATGGCGGCAGAAACTTCTTTGAGAGAAAATCTGTTTCTGGGTGTCGGTATCCCCGAAACCCTAGGCCTAGGTTGTTCTCTCCCTTTGGACCCCTGCGAAGGGCACACGCAGATCCTCTTACCGCCTGGAGGAAAGGCCCTAAAGCCATTCTCTGAATTGTGTCTTGTTTCCCTCTGATGGTGCTGAACTTTTCTTGCATGAGTTATTAGAGGGCGGAGCAAATGATGAAGTGCTCTGTGGAGGGATTTGAGGGAAGAGTACTCCAGTGTGCCTGAGTGTGATTTTGCCGTTCTAGTTTGTCATTTTGGAAGGAGGTCAGAATGTTAGTTCCCTTTCTCAACGGATCTTTACTTTATCTCGGAATGTGTTAGATGCGGAGAATGTTTCCATGTTAACGTTCCTAGAGTTTAACGTGCAATATCTGGTTAAGTAAAATTTTATATTGTTTTAACTACTATAGGTTGTATACTAAAGTTTTATATTAAAGCTAGCTTTATTTTTTTGCTTTGCAGTGATAACGAGATATTTGACGCATTGTTATCTAGCTTGTGGGCATGGAACATCAGGTCAAAGTTAGTAAAGTAAAATTTGTAATGAAATTGGGGTGAGGAGTTACATGATAACTTCTCTTAATATTTTTAAACTTTGTGATTGGATTATTGAAGATATAAAGGATTTAATTATTATATTAAATATATAAAGGATTTCATAATGTCTAACATCATTGCTATGGAGAAGATTATTGTGTATATAAGTTAGTGTTGATGCGTTATGCTTATATAGAAAAATTTTCGCAGTGAATCTGATAGAGAAGTGAATATCACTATTAATCCTTTCTTTAGATTTCCTAGAGATGGTTTATGATGCCACTTGGGCCTGGCGCGGTGTCTCACACCTGTAATCCCAGCAGTTTGGGAGACGGAGGCTGGAGATTCACATGAGGCAAGGAGTTGGAAACCATCCTTGGCAAGACATAGTGAGGCCCCATCTATACAGAAAAAAAAAAGTGAGCTGGATGTAGTGGCACCGACATGTAGTCCCAGCTACTGGGGAGGCTGAGGTGGGAGGATTGCTTGAGCCTAGGAGTTCAAGGCTGCAGTGAGTTGATCATGCCACTGTACTCCATCCCTGGCAGGAGAGCAAGACCATTTCTCAAAAAACAAAAAGAAGGAAAAAAAGCCACATTATTATTATTATTTTGAGACAGAGTCTCGCTCTGTTGCCCAGACTGGAGTGCAGTGGCACGATCTCGGCTCACTGCAACCTCCACCTCCCGGGTTCAAGCGATTCTCCTGTCTCAGCCTCCCTAGTAGCTGGGACTACAGGCGCCTGCCACGAGGCCCGGCTAATTTTTGTATTTTTAGTAAAGACGGGGTTTCGTCATGTTGGCCTGGCTGGTCTTGAACTCCTGTCCTCAAATGATCCACTCACCTCAGCCTCCCAAAGTGCTAGGATTACAGGCGTGAGCCACCTTGCCTGGCCCTAAAAGCCACTTAATTAATTTTCAGGTTCTTATGCTAATTACTAGTCTTCCCAAACTCTGATTGGTTTAACGCCACTTTACTACTTCTGTTGCAACATTTTTATTAGGTGCACAAAAAAACCAAAGTGTGATGAGATGAATTGACTCACTTAATTGCTTCAATTCTGTTTCTGTTAGTCTACACAGCTTGATTTCTGGATCAAGTTGGAGGCCCTCAATCAGTAGACAATGATATCTGAAAATCTACAGAGGGAAGATACCTTAGAGTGTTCTTGAAATACTGTGAATTTCTATTGATAATTTTTGGGATTCTTCTTACAAGTTAGTGATTAACCATTAGAAACACATGATTGGTTTCTTTTTGCCTTTTTTACATGCCTTAAAAAGAATTTTTTTGGAGTTCTCTCCACATATGTTTAAATCGTAGTGTTTATGATTAAAAGGTATTTTACATTTATTAATTGCTGGATGAATTATAGTGACCTTAATCGCTTATGCTCTGATTTCACAGAGGTTTTACTTGGAAGCTCAACATTCTTGTAAAAACAAATGCATCATCAAAAATGTGAGTCCTTATTCCTTAGGCAGGAGGGAAAAAAAGAAAAAGAAAAAAATTAAAATAAATGTGAGTCTTATCTTTTCTTTGGCATTTAGAAATAGAACGGAAAATTGAAAGATTTTAGAAAAGTCTTATTTCTTACTGAATAGAATAGATCTCTCTCTGATTCAGTGAGTATGACATAATGACTGATTTTTGATTTTTTTTTTTTTTTTTTTTTTTAAAGAGATGGAGGTCTCCTCTCTTTGTTGCCCAGGCTGTTTTCCAACTTCTGGGCTCAGCCATCCTCTTGCCTCAGCCCTCCCGGTAACTGGGGCTACAGGTGCACATCAGTGTGCCTGGTTCAGTAATGGCTGATTAAAAAAAGAGATTATTAAAAAGATAATATCATAATAACTTTTGTTGTTGTTGTTGTTGTTTTGAGATGAATTGGGTCTTAAACTGCCACGCAGACTGAAGTGCAGTGGTCTGATCATGGCTCACTGCAGTCTCCTCCTCTTGGGTTCAAGCGATCCTCCCCCCTCAGCATCCAGGGTAACTTTCTATATTTTTTGTGGAGATGGGTCTCACTTTGTTGCGCAGGCTGGTCTTGAACTCCTAGGCTCAAGCAGTCCACCCACCTTGGCCTCCCAAAGTGCTGGGATTACAGGCGTGGGCCACTGCACCTGGCTGAAATAATTTTGATAAAAGGGAAAAGAACTAATCCTCCTTCTCACAACAGCAATATTTGTTTTACATATTCCACTTCTTGTTTATATACTTATTTTTACATTGTAGATCATAGTATATACAATTTCTGAGATTTCTTTTTCTTTTCTTTTCTTTTTTTTTTAAAAGATGGTCTTGTTCTGTCACTCAGGCTGGAGTACTGGAGTACAGTGGCATAGTCATAGCTTGCTGCATCCTTTACTGTCTGGGCTCAGGTGATCTCCTGCCTCAGCCTTCAGAGCAAGTTAGGACTACAAGCGTGTGCTGCCATGCCCAACTAAAAGACACAGTTCTGGAATTCTCACTAACATTATGCCATAAACAGTTTTTGCATGGTCAGACTGATAAGCAGGTGGCCAAGAGAAGTTACGACCTTTGTAGTAACCATACTGAGAAGCTATGTACAGCATGGTTTGCCATTTATGCTTGCTTTTTGGGTCCCCCCCCCCCCACAGAATTTCACTAAGTCACCCAGTCTGGAGCGCAATGGCGTGATTTCAGCTCACTGCTGCCTAAGAAAACCCGTCTTGTTACTTTTATAGTCATTCCACATTTTACAATACTACTGTTTGATCTCCTCTGATTTATCTTTGAATTACTGTTGAACACTTTCAGAAGTCATATCAATTCTCAAAACATGAAGGAAAAATATGCAGCTGGATCTATTCTGAAATAGCAGTTTTTAAAAGTATGTTTTGAAGCCGGGTGTGGTGGCTCACACCTGTAATGCCAAGCACTTTGGGAGGCCAATGCGGGTGGATCACCGGAGTTCAGGAGCTTGAGACCAGCCTGGCCAACATGGTGAAACCCTGTATCTGCTAAAAATATAAAAATTAGCTGGGCATGGTGGTGCGCGCCTGTAATCCCAGCTACTCAGGAGGCTGAGGCAGGAGAATCTGGTGAACCCAGGCGACAGAGGTTGCAGTGAGCCGAGATCGGGCCACTGTACTCCAGCCTGGGCGACAGAGCGAGACTCTGTCTCAAAAAAATAAAATAAAATAAAATAAAATTAAATTAAATTAAAGTATTTTGAGCCATGGCAGTATTCCATTAGCACCAACTTTGGGCTGACATCTGTCACACATATACACTAGTGCACATGTGTAATCAGAATAATTCATGGAGTGAAGGTGAGGGATACATAGACACTATAGAACAGGTGCAAAATAAACTAGAAGGTAAGGACAAATGTGAGGGCATAGAAAGTAGAGGCTAAGAAGAGTACAAGAGGTTACTGGTACAGAAATTCATAGAGCTTTGTGCACAGTGGCAATCACCTACTTCAGAAAATTATAGAACCTCAGTTGTAGAAGAGGCCTTAATCTTTCAAATTGTTGAGTGAGTACATATTTATTATAAAAATTAGGAACTGTCATGTTTATAGTATTTAGCTTGATGGCCAATTTCCATTCATATTCCTTTTTTTTTTTTTTGAGACGGAGTCTCACTCTGTGGCCCATGCTGGAGTGCAAAGGCATGATCTTAGCTCACTGCAGCCTCTGCCTCCTGGGTTCAAGCAATTCTCCTGTCTCAGCCTCCTGAGTAGCTGGGATTACAGGCATGTGCCACTGTGCCTGGCTCATTTTGTATTTTTAGTAGAGACTGGGTTTCTCCATTTTGGTCAGGTTGGTCTTGAACTCCCGAACTCAGGTGATCCTCCTGCCTTGGCTTCCCAAAGTGCTGGGATTATAGGTGTGAACCGCTGTGCCCAGCCTCATTCATATTCTTTTGTACGGAACATTTCCTTTCTCTTGGGTTAATATTAAAATGTGAGGCCGGGCGCGGTGGCTCAAGCCTATAATCCCAGCACTTTGGGAGGCCGAGGCGGGTGGATCACAAGGTCAGGAGATCAAGACCATCCTGGCTAACACGGTGAAACCCCGTCTCTACTAAAAAATACAAAAAACTAGCTGGGCAACGTGGTGGGCGCCTGTAGTCCCAGCTACTCGGGAGGCTGAGGCAGGAGAATGGTGTAAACCCAGGAGGCGGAGCTTGCAGTGAGCTGAGATCCGGCCACTGCACTCCAGCCTGGGCGGCAGAGCGAGACTCTGTCTCAAAATAAATTAAAAAAAAAAAATTAAAATGTGATTAAGTTCTCTGTGTCCGGAAAGGTGGTCACAGTATTATAGATGTTAAGAGAAAACTTCAGGAATTTTAACAATAGTTTCAATAGGTGATAATTAAGTTTCAGAATTTCTTTTTTTTTTTTTTTTTTTGAGACCAAGTCTCATCCTGTCACCCCGGCTGGAGTACAGTGGTGCGATCTTGGCTCACTGCAATCTCTGCCTCCCCAGTTCAAGTGATTCTCCTGCCTCAGCCTCCGTAGTGGCTGGGACCACAGACACGAATGCTCGGCTAAATTTTTTGTATTTTTAATGGAGATGGGGTTTCATCTTGTTGGCCAGGCTGGTCTCAAACTCTTGACCTCAGGTGATCCACCGACCTCAGCCTCCCAAAGTGCTGGGATTACAGGTGTGAGCCACCACGCCTGGCTGAAGTTTCAGAAATTTAAGGGAGGTAATTTTGAGTTGCGAATGGAATCTTATTAGTAAATTCATTATTTATTGATAGACTGCTATGTGCACAGGCGTGGTTCATATCTTAAGGATACAATTGTGAGCAAGCCATGGTGTCTGTCCTCAGAAAGCTTAAAGGTTAACAGGAATAGAGACACATGAATAGGTATTAGAATCCAGTGAGAGAATGGTAAGGAGCTAATACGGGAGCACTAAAGAGGTAGGTCAAGAAAGGCTTCCCAGGAGAAATAATTTTTTATCTAAAATCTGGAAGGTGTTTCTGGTAGGAGGAATGTGCAGAGACTTGGAAGAGAATTGGGCAGACATATATACAGACAGAGATGAGAGAGGTGAGACAATAGGTTTAGGGAATTGATAATTCCAAATGAGTAAAGCACAGCTAGTGCAATAAATGGACTTCAGGAGATAAATGGGAGATTGGATTGGGCCTTGTAAGCCATGTTAAAAAAAATCTTGGCTTTATTCTGAGAATAGTGGGGAGTCAAGGGTTTTAATTAGAAGAGTGAGACTGGGCACTGTGACTCACACCTATAATTCCTGCACTTTGGGAGGCTGAGGTGGGAGGATCCCTTAAGGCCAGGAACTTGAGATCAGCCTGGGCAGCATAGTGAGACCCCATCTCTACAAAATATATTAAAAATGTATTTATTAAAAAGGAGTTACATCTGATTTGGCCTTTTTTTTTTTTTTTTTTTTTAAAGAAAGAGTTACTTGGCTGTAGTGGAGAAGAGATAGGTTCAGAGATCAGTATTGTATAATCAGTATAATACTGTTGTATTAACCCAGGAAAGATAGATAGTGGTGTCCTGAAAAAAAGTTAGTGGCAGAGAAGTGGACTCCAAAAGATAAGGGAAGAAATCAGAGTTAAAATGAAGTTTAGGATTCTGTTTTGGACACCTAGGTATGTAACAGTGCTATTTATGAAGGTATGGAATAGCAAAAAGGTGTGGGGAGAAGGTGGTTAGCTCAGTTTTGGATAAGTTAAGGTGCTGCTGATAAGACTTCCAAATGGAGCTGTTCAAGCAGGTGAATATTTGGATCTAGAAAGAAGTGTGAGAAATCTGTCATATTGATGGCAGTTAAAGTTATAAAAATGGGGCCGGGCACGGTGGCTCACACCTGTAATCTCAGCACTTTGGGAGGCCAAGGTGGGTGGATCACCTGAGGTCAGGAGTTTGAGACTAGCCTGACCAACATGGTGAAATCCCATCTCTACTAAAAATACAAAATTAGCCGGGCATGGTGGCGTGTGCCTGTAATCCCAGCCAATCAGGAGATTGAGGCAGAAGAATTGCTTGAACCTGGGAGGCGGAGGTTGTAGTGAGCCAAGATCGCTCCATTGCTCTCCAACCTGGGCGACAGAGCGAGACTCTGTCTTTAAAAAAAAAAAAAAAGTTGTAAAAATGGATGAGGCAAGGCCTAGTGGCTCACACCTGTAATCCTAGCACTTTGGGATGCCAAGGTGGAAGGATTACTTGAGGTCAGAAATTCAAGAGCAGCTTGGACAACATAGCAAAGAGCCTGTCTCTACAAAAAGTTAAAAAAAAATTAACTGGGCCTGTTGGTGCGTGCCTGTAATCCTGGTTGACTTGGGAAGATTGCTTGAGCCCAGAACTTTGAGGGTACAGTGAGCTATGCTCCTGCTGCTACCCTCCAGCCTGGGTGACAGAGAGAGACCTTGTCTCTAAAAAAAAAAAAAATTAGGAAAAGAGAAAGGATGGCATCTTACAGGAGAGAGTGTAGTGTGGGAAATAGTAGACTCCAGGACACAATGCTGAAGGGACCCCAACATCTGGGGGACTGCAAAGAGGAAAGTGCAGAGAAGACTCAGGAAAAACCAAAGATGTAGGAGGAAAACCAGGAGAATATCATGGCACTTAAAACATCAGGAGTGGCCACGCATGGTGGCTCACACCTGTAATCCCAGCACTTTGGGAGGCTGAGGCGGGTGGATCACACGAGGTTAGGAGTTTGAGACCAGCCTGGCCAATATGGTGAAACCCTGTCTCCACTAAATATACAAAAAATGAGCTGGGCATGGTGGTGAGCTCCTGTAATCCCAGCTACTCGGGAGGCTGAGGCAGGAGAATCGCTGGAACCTGAGAGGCGGAGCTTGCAGTGAGCCGAGATCATGCCACTGCATTCCAGCCTGGGCAAGATGAGAGTGTGACTCTGTCTCAAAAGAAAAAGAAAAGAAAAGTGAAAAATTATTTTGTAGATGGAATAATGATTACTCTCTAATTTGTCCTTTGTTTAGCTTAACACAATTAGCTTCAAGATGACTCTCTTCTGTCCCTGTGGTACTTCAGAATCTTAGTGTTGATAAAATTCACGTAAGTGCTCCAAGGTACTTTGGGTTTATTCACTCACCCTGTCAGGTGGATAAGTCAGATGGGGGTTGAGGGCCAGGCAGGTAAGCAACTGGTCTCCGAGACTGGGATTGTCCTGCTCTGCCCCGCCTTATGCTCCCTGAGGCTCTGAGCCGAGTTTCAGGCCTCTGCCATGTCCCTACTCTTCCATGCCCCAGCTCCACAGTTTCCCAAGGATACAGTGAAGCCAGCTGGCACCTGATGGTCAGGCAGGAGGGGAACAAGTACCCCAATGCCCATCACAGCCAAGAAAAGAGGCACAGTGGCCAGGCCACAATCTGGAGCGAGTGAGGGGGCCAGCTCCACCCATCCCAGTGGGATACCTGGCCCTGCAGCTCCAGAGAGGGTCCGCTGGCCCACATAGGCACTATCCACACACTTCTCTCAGGGACCGGCTTGTTGGAGGGCTTGTTGCCAATGTTCGTATACATGATAGATGCTCAGTAAATGTTTGCTGGCGTGGAAACACTTACGCATTGCGGCGGCCTGCCAGTTTAGCCCACATGCCTGGCCTTCTGCCCTCCCTCCCCAGGGCAGCTGTACCTCAGCCCCTTGTGGTAGAGACGATCCCCAGACCAGGTGGTGACTGGCCCCGCTAGGTTGGGCTGTTGTGTCCTCTGGCTGTGGCTTGGTCAGGCTGGCGTGCAGCCAGGCGAGGACTTGGCGGGCTGGGCTGCCTATAGCCTAATCTGTTTTTAGTCTCCTGTTTTCCAGAATGTCATGTAAGTGGAATCACAATATGTAGCCTTTTGAGTCTGGCTTCTTGCTCTTAAGCTTTTGCATTTGAGATTCATTCATGTTGTCGTGGTTCGTAGTTCCTTCCTATTTATTGGGGAATAGTATACCGTTGTATAGTTATACTGTGGTTTGTGTATGCATTTATCAAATGAAGGGTACTTTCCAGTTTGGGGATATTATAAATAAAGCCAGAAACAGTAGTGTACAAGTGTGTGAATATTTTTTGAAAAATACCTAGGAGTGTGTTTATTGGATCGTATAATAATAGTTATATTAACTTTCTAAGAAGCTGACAAAGAATTTGTGGCTTTCTGGTATAGTGACTTTCTAAAGTCACTTTGGAAAGTATAGTGGCTTTGAGAGGCTGTGGGAGGATTGCTGGAGGCCAGGAGTTTGACGCCAACCTGGACAACAAAGGAGACCCCTCCCATCTCTATTAAAAAAATAAGAGGCCGGGCGCGGTGGCTCAAGCCTGTAATCCCAGCACTTAGGGAGGCCCAGACGGGTGGATCACGAGGTCAGGAGATCGAGACCATCCTGGCTAACACGGTGAAACCCCGTCTCTACTAAAAATACAAAAAACTAGCCGGGCGAGGTGGCGGGCGCCTGTAGTCCCAGCTACTCCGGAGGCTGAGGCAGGAGAATGGCGTGAACCCGGGAGGCGGAGCTTGCAGTGAGCTGAGATCTGGCCACTGCACTCCAGCCCGGGCTACAGAGCAAGACTCCGTCTCAAAAATAAAAAATAAAAAAATAAAAAATAAAAAAAAAAAATAAGAATAGTCCGGGCGCGGTGGCTCACGCCTGTAATCCCAGCACTTTGGGAGGCCGAGGCGGGCGGATCATGAGGTAAGGAGATCAAGACCATCCTGGCTAACACGGTGGAACCCTGTCTTTACTGAAAAATAGAAAAAATTAGCTGGGCGTAGCGTCAGGCGCCTGTAGTCCCAGCTACTCGGGAGGCTGAGGCAGGAGAATGGCGTGAACCTGGGAGGCGGAGCTTGCAGTGAGCCGAGATGGCGCCACTGCACTCCAGCCTGGGTGACAGCGAGACTATGTCTCAAAAAAAAATTAAAAAATAAAAATAATAGTAATAATAAAAGAGAGTTCCAGTTGTTCTGCATTCTTGCCATCATTTGGTATTTTTAGTTGTCTTTTTTTTTCTTTTGGTACAAGATCTCACTCTCTTGCCCAGGGTGGAATGCAGCCGTGTTGTCGCAGCTTACTGCAGCCTCAAGCTCATGGGGTCAAGTGATCCTCCTGCCTCAGCCTCCTATGTAGTTGGGACTACAGGCACACACCACCATGCCCAGCTAATGTTTTATTTTCTGTATAGATGAGGTCTTCCTGTGTTGCCCAGGCTGGTCTCAAACTCCTGCCTTGGTCTCCCCCAGTGCTGGGGTTACTGGTGTGAGCCTCCACACCTGGGGTTGTTTTGTTTGTTTGTTTTTTGTTTTTGAGATGGAGTCTCACCCTGTCACCCAGGCTGGAGTGCAGTGGCGTGATCTCGGTTTATTGCAACCTCTGCCTCCTGGGTTCAAGCGATTCTCCTGCCTCACCCTCCCAAGTAACTGGGACTACAGGCGCACACCACCATGCCTGGATAATTTTTGTATTTTTATTAGAGACAGGGTTTCACCATGTTGGCCAATCTGGTCTTGAACTCCTGGCCTCAAGTGATCTGCCCGCCTCAACCTCTCAAAGTGTTGGGATTACTATGAGCTACCATGTCCGGCCATTTTTTTTTTAAAGCTATTTCAATAAGTGTGTAATGGTATGTCATTGTGGTCTTAATTTGCATTTCTCAGATGACTAATGATATGGGGCATTTTTCATGTAATAACGTACCATCTAGAAATCTTTTTTTTTTTTGTTTTTTTTTTTTTGAGATGGAGTCTCGCTCTGTTGCCAGGCTGGAGTGCAGTGGTGCGATCTCGGCTCACTGCAGCTTCCACCTCCCAAGTTCAAGCTGTTCTCCTGCCTCAGCCTCCCAAGTAGCTGGGATTACAGGCGCCCGCCACCACACCCAGCTAATTTTTTGTATTTTTAGTAGAGACGGGGATTTCATCATGTTGGCCAGGATGGTCTTGATCTCCTGACCTTGTGATCCTCCTGCCTTGGCCTCCCAAAGTGCTGGGATTACGGGTGTGAGCCAATGCGCCTGTCCATCATCCATAAATCTTTCACGCCCCAACTTTTAATTATTAGATTCAACAGACATAAAATTACTCTATCAGATTGCTGTAAATGTTTCTGAATGCTTCCACTAGAATTTGTATTTTTATCTTGTCACAGACTAGTAAGAGATAGCTGGTCTAAGGACTACCGTTTGGGTAGCACTGGCCTAGGTGATGGCAGAACAGGAACTGGAACTCAGGCATCTTGGCTTCTAGGCGCATGCATTTCCCACCATTAGCACTAGTTCCCGCACCACTGGTTCCTTTTGTGAACTGATGAATGTTTGCCTTATCTATCCCCTAACTTAATAATTCGATTTCTCTGTACTCACTTAGTTTTTTTTGGTATGCATTTAAAAATGTTTTCAATATTTGAAAACTTAAAAACTCCAGGATTAGAGGCTGAGGTTAAAATTTCAGCTTATTTCTCACAACTCTCATCCACTCCCATATCCTTGGCAAGTAGTTTAGCTTACTTTGGTATCATTGCTGGGGAAAATGTGGAACGGAAAAGTAACCTCTTGTCCCTGTCATTTCTGTACGGGGATGAGGATGATTGTTTTAAAGTCTCTGTGACTGCTATACTTTGGTTTCTGGATGGTAGTGAAGAGATGATCACTGTCCTTCTTTTGGCACTGAGAGTAGTGTAGACAGTGTACGTAAGAATATAAACTAGAAGATAGCAGCATGAAAATGGCCATCATAAATTGTGTGCCACAGCTGGGTTAAGTAATGCCCTTTGGTGCCATTCATTAGCAAGTGTAAGACAGATGGAGAGAAGGGCAGATAAAGGAAGTTTCAGAAGGGGGTTCATGTGGTGAGAAACAAAGTAGGACTCCTGTCATGGGGTATAGATGACTGGATTAAATTAAGCTACCCTGCTGCTGCCTACAATATTGGAGCCTCAAAATAAGCCCATTTTTAATTTTTTTTTTTTCCTTTTTTTTGTTTTTGAGACGGAGTCTTGCTCTGTCACTCAGGCTGGAGTGCAATGGCGCAATCTTGGCTCACTGCAACCTCCACCTCCCAGGGTCAAACGATTCTCCTGCCTCAGACTCCTGAGTAGCTGGGATTACAGGCGCGCATCACCACGACTGGCTAATTTTTTTGGTACTTACAGTAGAGATGGGGTATCACCATGTTGGCTGGTTTCTCCTGACTTCAGGTGATCCGTCCACCTTGGCCTCCCAAAGTGCTGGGATTGCAGACGTGAGACACAGTGCCCAGTCCCAGTAAGCCCATTTTTAACAAGTTTGCAAATAGTTTAAATCTGTAAACTTGTCGAACTTGTTTTATTAGCCCCTGCTTAAAAAAAAAAAAAAAGTTATGTTCTTCTAACTGCAGTAAGATAGAAGTCCAAATTCTTTACAGCTGATCCATCAGTAATTGTTAAGTACCTCTCGGGTGTATAGGTAAAATGTAGGTAAAATGTGT
This sequence comes from Chlorocebus sabaeus, assembly GCF_047675955.1. Classification (NCBI taxonomy): domain Eukaryota; kingdom Metazoa; phylum Chordata; class Mammalia; order Primates; family Cercopithecidae; genus Chlorocebus; species Chlorocebus sabaeus. Next base: position 91,735,148 of record NC_132918.1, read on the forward strand.
AACTTCACTAAACTTGTTTATCACTGTTCCTTGCCTTACATCATTTAGCCCTCCTTACTTTTCAACCTCTTCCCTTTCAGTTAACCTTCACTTCTTCATATTCCTCTGTGTAGCTCAGTGATAGTGTTATTGGCAATTGCAGTAGGACAGTTCTATCCATTCCAGAAGTTTAACACTTTTAGTTGCCTTGCTGACAAATTACGGCAAATTGAGTGGTTTAACACACATTTATTCTGTCATGGTTCTGGAGGCTGGAAGTCTGAAATGAAGGGTCGAGTAGTCTTTTTTTGTTTGTTTGTTTGTTTTTTTTTTTTGAGACGGAGTCTCGCTCTGTCGCCCAGGCTGGAGCGCAGTGGCCGGATCTCAGCTCACTGCAAGCTCCGCCTCCCGGGTTCACGCCATTCTCCTGCCTCAGCCTCCCAAGTAGCTGGGACTACAGGCGCCCACCACCTCGCCCGGCTAGTTTTTTGTATTTTTTTAGTAGAGACGGGGTTTCACCATGTTAGCCAGGATGGTCTCGATCTCCTGACCTCGTGATCCGCCCGTCTCGGCCTCCCAAAGTGCTGGGATTACAGGCTTGAGCCACCGTGCCCGGCCTCGAGTAGTCTTTTGGGGGACATTTTTCAGTCCACCACATCACCCCTGGCTTCTCTCCACGAAATTCCAGTAGTGTCCCCAACTCCCCAGGCATGAAACACCAAAAATGGTCTCTCATGTTACTGAATGCCTCCAGGGCTCCGACACTGAGAACCACTGGAACCTTTAATTCTCTTTCAGTTAGCTCCTGTTTCTAAAATGATTCACTAAGTGTTACGCTAAGAACAACTGATGATATAGGAACAGATGGCTCAGTTTGGCTTTATTTAAGAGAGTGAATGGTATACTTTGCTTCATGGACTTCTTTCTAGCACTACCTTTGTTCAGACTTACCAAGATTTAGCATGTGCTTCCTTTTTAAAAAATCTGTGTGTGTAGTGGCACTTTTTTTGGAAAGCTCTTGCAGGTCACTGTCCTGACAGAATCCAAAGATGGAAGTCATCCTGTCATATTATTTATTTATTTATTTAGAGATAGGGTCTTGCTCTGTTGCCCAGGCTGGAGTGCAATGGCATGATCTTGGCTCACTGCAACCCGCGCCTTCTGGGTTCAAGTGATTCTCCCACCTCAGCCTCCCTAGTAGCTGGGACTACCGACGCCCACTACCAGGCCCGGCTCATTTTGGTTATTTTTAGTAGAGATGGGGTTTCGCCATGTGGGCCAGGCTGGTCTCCATCTCCTGGCCTCAAGTGATCTGCCCGCCTCGGCCTCCCAAAGTGCTGGGATTACACGCATGAGCCACTACGCCTGACCTCAGATTGTTACCAGTGGTATGGTAGCACCATCTCAGGAATATACTCCCTAAAGGTTAGGTTGTCACATTAAATGGTTGTGTGAAGACTGTAGAAAGAATGGCAAAATAGTCTTTCCCCATCCTCTAACTCTGGACCCTGAGTGCTGACATCATCTGCCCCAAAATATTACAGTTGTTATTTCCTTTACTATAGTTTTATTTGTTGTGCATTGTAATGCCATTCGGTGTAGAATCCTTTTAATAAATTCTCTTGTAATGTTTAACTCTATAGACCTATGAATCTTAGAAATTTTAGAATACATACTGTACTTCTCTTTAGTTTTCTACTGCCTTTATATCAGCTCTCAATGCTTCTCAGTCACACTGGAGTGCTGTTACAGATTTCTTTGAAGCAGATCCCTTGCATGTATCCTTTTGTTCTCTATGCATACCATTCACTTTCTAGTGTAACAGTTTTTTGCTGTCTTCATTGTACTGCCCTTAAAAAAAAATGAGTGTTTAACTTGAATGAGACACATGTTCATAGCATCAGATGAGTGAGAAAAAGAAAAATGAGATGTCTTTCTCTGCCTGTTTACTGTCAAAAATGTATTTCTCCATAAGCTATATATATTCACACTTTATACGTCCATGTCATTTACATATAGAGTACTGTAAACTTGGGACTGTCCGTCCATCTCCCTCCCTCCCTCCCTCCCTCCCTTCCTTCCTTCCTTCTTTGTCTTGTCTTCTTTTCTTTCTTGAGACGGAGTCTTGCTCTGTCACCCAGGCTGGAGTGCAGTGGCGTGATCTCGGCTCACAGCAACCTCTGCCTCCTGGGTTCCAGCGATTCTCCCACCCCAGCCTCCCGAGTAGCTGGGATTACAGACTCCTACCATCATGCCCAGCTAATTTTGTGTTTTTAGTAGAGACAGGGTTTCACATGTTGGTCAGGCTGGTCTTGAACTCCTGACTTCAAGTGAGCCACCGTGCCTGGCCAGTCTGTTAATAGCTAACTGCTAATTGAGAGGTATCCCAAGTTCTTTAATGTGAATTTTTTTTTTCTTTAAGAGACAGGATTTTACTCTGTCACCCAGGTTGGAGTGGTATGATCATAGCTCACAGCAGCCTCAAAACTCCTGGACTTAATCAGTCCTTCCATCTCAGCCTCCCGAGTAGCTGGGACTATAGGCACTTGCCACCACGCCTGGCTCATCTTTTTATTTTTTGTAGAGATGGGGGTTTTTTACCATGTTGCCCAGACTGGTCTCAAACTTGTGAGCTCAAGCAATCTGTCTGCCTCCGCCTTCCAAAGTGTTGGGATTACAGTGTGAGCCACCACGCCCAGCTGAATTCTCTTTTTTTTTTTTTTTGAGATGGAGTCTCGCTCTGTTGACCAGGCTGGAGTGCAGTGGCCGGATCTCAGCTCACTGCAAGCTCCGCCTCCCAGGTTTACGCCGTTCTCCTGCCTCAGCCTCCCGAGTAGCTGGGATTACAGGTGCCCGCCACCTCGCCCGGCTAATTTTTTGTATTTTTTTGGTAGAGACAGGGTTTCACCGTGTTAGCCAGGATGGTCTCGATCTCCTGACCTCGTGATCCGCCCGTCTCGGCCTCCCAAAGTGCTGGGATTACAGGCTTGAGCCACCGTGCCCGGCCTCCAGGCTCTTACTAAATCATGTCTATTCTGTACTCCTTAGCATGAGTACAGAAGGGAATTTGAAGAATATTTTCTCTTTGTTACTGGGCATAAGACAGGGCAGAGGCAGGCCGGGCGCGGTGGCTCACGCCTGTAATCCCAGCACTTTGGGAGGCCAAGGCGGGTGGATCATGAGGTCAGGAGATCGAGACCATGCTGGCTAACACAGTGAAACCCCGTCTCTACTAAAAATATGAAAAAATTAGCCAGGCGTGGTGGCGGGTGCCTATAGTCCCAGCTACTCCGGAGGCTGAGGCAGGAGAATGGCGCAAACCCGGGAGGTGGAGCTGGCAGTGAGCTGAGATCATGCCACTGCACTCCAGTCTGGGGGACAGAGTGAGACTCCGTCTCAAAAAAAAAAAAAAAAAAAAAAGGCAGGGCAGAGGCAAAGGTTTTTATACATTAATTTTAACTTCTTGCTGTGTCTGTGGCTCCAGGTGCTTAATGTCTTTTCATGCCCTAAGTTGCCCTCACGTGGTACTGCAGGCCTTTCTGACCTCTTCCCTGAAAGGCACTTGTGACGCTAAAGCTACTTATATCCCTCTTCTTCTAAATCAACACCCTTTTCCTCTATGTATCAACTCTAAATTCACTGTTACTAGCTTCTAAGAGAAGGCAATATGATTGAATTAATTTAGATTATGAAATGATTGATACATCCTTAACTCTAGTAAGTCTTCATATTTTTAAATAGGATGTTTGTTTACCCAAATTAATCTCTGAATTGGAAGTATTTTAGGCAGCATAATAACATGAAAAAAAAATAGGCACTTAGGAAAAGACTTTTGGGCTAGGCAGACTAAAATGTTGACAGGCCTGCTGCTTGAGGATTGACTTTACAAGTTCTGATTCTTACCAGAACCCACAAATTCTCTAAATGGTTCCCCTGGCAGTGGCATTGGAGTTCTGGTAGGTGAAGGGTGGTGGAAAGGGTGGCAACAATATTTGTATGCAGTGGCATTTTTAAGTTGAATTTCCTTTTTTTTTTGAGACAGTCTTGCTCAGTCGCCTAGGCTGGAGTGCAGTGGTGCGATCTCAGCTCACTACAACCTCCGCCTCCTGGGTTCAAGTGATTCTCCCGTCTCAGCCTCCTGAGTAGCTGGGATTATATGCTCCTACCATCGTGCCTGGCCAATTTTTGCAGAGACAGAGTTTCACCATGTTGGCCAGGCTGGTCTCGAACTCCTGACCTCAGGTGATCTGCCCCCCTCAGCCTCCCGAAGTGCTGGGATTACAGGCGTGAGCCACCATGCCTGGTATAAGTTGAATTTCCTATGACCAGATATGTTTGTGAGTGAAAGTAGCCAGCATTGGTTGCTGTTACGGCAGAAGTGAGTTTAACTTCACCATCAACATGTTCTTTCTGCTTTTTTGTAGTGCTGTAGTGCAGTATGAGCACTTAGACAAGAGCCACAATAGTGTAAACTTGGCCACTGAATTCTCTGAAAAGAAAGTTTGGTCCATACCTTGAGAAGCTAGTTTTAGGGTTCATTGGGAGGCAGATGTTAACAGATTGTGCATCTCTGCTAGAACAAGCAGCCAACAGTAGTCTTCCTGTAAGAAACCTTTAATTTTCAGCTGCTGTCTAAATTAAAGTGGTAAGAGTACAGTAGTCACTGAACTTTTTTTTTTTTTTCCCCGAGACGGAATCTCTTACTGTCTCCCAGGCTGGAGTGCAGTGGCACGATCTGGGCTCACTGAAAGCTCCGCCTCCTGAGTTCACACCATTCTCCTGCCCCAGCCTTCCGAGTAGCTGGGACTGCAGGCGCCTGCCACCATGCCTGGCTAATTTTTTGTGTTTTTTAGTGGAGACAGGGTTTCACTGTTAGCCAGGAGAGTGTCCATCTCCTTACCTCGTGACCCGCCCGCCTCGGCCTCCCAAAGTGCTGGGATTACAGACGTGAGCCACCACGCCCAGCCTTTTTTTTTTTTTTTTGGGGGATGGGAGTCTCGTTCTGTTGCCAGGCTGGAGTGCAGTGGCGCAATCTCAGCTCACCGCAACCTCTGACTCCCTGGTTCAAGCGATTTTCCCACTTCAGACTCCCAAGTAGCCGGGATTACAGGCACACGCCACCACACCCAGCTTTTTTTTTTTTTTTTTTTTTTGGTATCTTTTTAGTAGAGATGGGGTTTCACCATGTTGGCCAGGATGGTCTTGATCTCCTGACCTCGTGATCCACTTGGCCTCTTGGCCTCCCAAAGTGCTGGGATTACAGGCGTGAGCCACCGTGCCCAGCCCACTGAACTTTTATAGACTAGCATTTAAGAAGTATGATAATATGGCCGGGCGTGGTGGCTCACGCCTGTAATCCCAGCACTTTGGGAGGCCGAGGTGGGCAGATCACAAGGTCAGGAGATCGAGACCATCCTGGCCAACACAGTGAAACCCCATCTCTACTAAAAATACAAAAATTAGTTGAGCATGGTGGTGGCGCCTGTAGTCCCAGCTACTCGGGAGACTGAGACAGGAGAACCGCTTGAACCTGGGAGACGGAGGTTGCAGTGAGGCAAGATGGTGCCACTGCACTCCAGCCTGGGCAAAAGAGCGAGACTCTGTCTCAACAAAAAAAAAAAAAGAAAAGAAGAAGTATGATAATACAACACAATGTAACTGGAGACAGTGTACAAATATTAGGGAAACACTGAAAGCCTCAGGTTTTATGAATAAGATTATGGTAGCATATGTGTCTTGAAATTGTTTATCAAATTTGTGCTGTTTTTGCCCGAAGAATTTGTATTTAGTTGCATAACATAAGGTTGGCTGTGGGGATATTAGAACTTTTCCTTTCCTTCAAAAAATTGCATTTGTGTTTTTGTTTTGATATTTCATTTTTTAAAGTGTTTTATGATATTTAGAATGTTAAATTTGTATATACTGCAATTTAACTTTTGGTTCAGCTCCACTGAGAACTTAGGAAGAAGTAACTGGGATGACAAAAGTGAGATCTGGGCTAGTTGAGTGAGCTTTTAAAGTTTGAGAGACAGAAGAGCTAGCAGAGACAAGGGTAGAAATTATGACTCACTGGAAAAGTATATATTTGTTCCTGCTTCAGAGTGAGCAGGGAGGGGAAATGTTCAGAACGTAACAGAAAAGTGGGTGTTTGGTTTGTTGTCCCAACTGCTATCCAAATCATGCAAACATAGGGCTTTATAAAGTCCTACCAAGGGAACTGCCTATATGATGCCGGTAGGTCCGTGTGGCTGAGGGGATGGTACAGAGGTGAGATGAGAGTAGAGGGATATAAAATGGGAGGGGTAAGGAACAAATCTTGTATGCAGCTTGAGAGGGATTAAAACTTTTCCAGTCAGTAAGACAGAACCGTTGAAATAGGAAGATAGACAATTGAACTTACATTATTTTGCTGTGTTGGAGGTACACCCGGCCCTCCATATCTATGGGTTCTGTATTGGTGAATTTAGCCTGTGTATTGAAAATATTCAGGGAAAAGACCAGGTGCAGTGCAGTGGCGCATGCCTCATAATCCCAACACTTTGGGAGGCCAAGGTGGGCAGATCACCTGAGGTCAGGAGTTCAGGACCAGCCTGGCCAACATGGCGAAACCCTGTCTCTACTAAACATACAAAATTAGCTGGGTGTGTTGGCAGACGCCTGTAATCCCAGCTACCTGGGAGGCTGAGGCAGGAGAATTGCTTGAACCTGGGAGACAGAGGTTGCAGTGAGCAGAGATGGTACCACTGCACTCCAGCAAAAAGAAACAAAATATTCAGGGAAAAAGAAAACATTGTTGCATCTCTACTGAACACATAGGCTTTTCTGTTTGTTATTATTTTCTACAGTATAACAACTGTTTACATTGTATTAGGTACAGTGTAATAGCATTTACATTGTATTAGATGCTATAAGTAATCTAGAGATGATTTAAAGTATAGATTGTTTGCAAATACTGTACCATTTTGTGTGAAGAACTTGAACATTCTCAAATTTTGGTATTTGGGCGGTAGTGGAACCAATGCCCCATGGATACTGGAGGGATGACATATTATATATCAAAGGGGGCCAAGAGGCGTGAGATACAGTAATTCATGTAAGAGATGTTGAGGGCTTGAGCTAAGACTGTGGCAGTGGACATAGGAAAGGCTGGATAGGAGTGGTATTAACTAGAAGGAACTATAGGCCTCTTTGGTTAACTGATGGGATGTTCACTTGGGGGAGTAAGAAGTCTAAGAATGTTTCTCAAATTTGAGTAATGTATGAAGCTCTTTGGAAAAACCTCCCTGGTCCTGTGTAACTTAAATTACCATACATACCCCGATAAAAGGCAGACTCCAAATGAAAGGCAATTGTTTTTCTCTAATTTCCCAAAAGGGTGTTTTTTTCAATTTTTAAAATTGTATTAACATATACATAACAAAATTTATCATTTTAACCTTTTTTTGAGACAGAGTTTTGCTCTTGTTGCCCAGGCTGGAGTGCAATGGAGTGACCTCAGCTCACTGCAGCCTTTGCCTCCTGGGTTCAAGCGCTTCTCTACCCTCAGCCTCCCTAGTAGCTGGAATTACAGGTGCCCACCACACCCGGCTAATTTTTGTATTTTTTAGTAGAGACGGGGTTTTACCATGTTGGCCAGGCTGGTCTCAAACTCCTGACCTCAAGTGATCTGCCCACATCAGCCTCCTAAAGTGCTAGGATTACAGCTGCGAGCTACCGTGCTTGGCCCATTTTAACCATTTTTAAGGGTACAGTTCAGTGGTATTAAATACATTAATAATGTGTAACCATTACCACCGACCCTCTCTGTAACTCTTTGTCTTGTAAAACTAAAACTGTATACCCATTAAAAAATAACTCCCTATTCCTCATTCTACCTTCCTCCAGCCCCTGGCAACCATCATTCTACTTTCTGACTGTGATTTTAGTGCTCTAAATATCTCACATAAGTGGAATCATATGGCATTTGTATTTTTGTGACTGGCTTATTTCATTTAGCATAATGTCCTCAAGGTTCATTCATGTCAGAATTTCTTTCCTTTTTAAGGCTCTATGATATTCCATTGTATGAATATACTACTTTAGTTTATCCATTCATGTGTTGGTGGGTACTTGAGTGACTTCCATGTTTTACCTACTGTGAATAATGCTGTTATGAAAATGGGCATGTAAATATCTTTTTGAGACCCTGCTTTCAGTTCTCTGGGTATATCTCCAGAAGTGAAATTACTGGATCATATGGTAATTCTGTTGTTAGTTTTTTGAGGAATCACCATAGTTTTCCACCCTAGTTGTACCATTTTATATTCCCATCAAGAGTGCATGGTGGTTCCAGTTTCTCCACATCCTCACCCACACTTGTTATTTTTTGTTTTTTACTAGTAGCCTTTTTAATGGGTATAACCTGGTACTAAAAAAACAGTTGACTGTCAACTATGTGCGTTTCTAGAGATTTAAGTGAAATGATCAGGTGCTTTCTTGGGTAATTTTTATTGATTTAACATTATTACACACATTGTATATTCATGCCTTTTTTTTTTTTTTTTTTTGAGATGAAGTCTCGTTCTGTCACCCAAACTGAAGTGCAGTGGTGTGATCTCAGCTTGCTGTAACCTCCGCCTGTTGGATTCAAGAGAATTTCCTGCCTCAGCCTCCCTAATAGCTGAGATTTCAGATGCCTGCCACCATGCCTGGCTGATTTTTGTATTTCTAGTAGAAGACGGGGTTTCACCCTGTTGGCCAGGCAGTCTGGAACTCCTGAGCTCAAATGATGCCCCTGCCTCAACCTCCCAAAGTGCCAGGTTTACAGGCACGAGCCACCGCACCTGGCTGCCTTTTTTCAGTCATATTTTATGAAATGAGTTTATTCAGTTGTTTTCATTTGCACCTTAAATATATATCTTTACCAGTTTTCAGAAAAGGCTATAGCTACTCCATGTCATCTGCTAGTTTGTTTGTTTTTGAGATGAAATCTTACTCTTGTGCCCCAGGCTGGAGTGCAACGGCTCACTGCAACCTCTGCTCCCAGGCTAAGTGATTCTCCTGCCTCAGCCTCCTGAGTAGCTGGAATTACAAGCGCCTGCCACCACGTCTGGCTAATTTTTGCATTTTTAGTAGAGAAGGGGTTTCACCATGTTGGTCAGGCTGGTCTTGAACTCCTGACCTCAGCTGATCTGCCTGCCTCGGCCTCCCAAAGTGCTGGGATTACAGGTGTGAGCCACTGTGCTCGGCCATCCGCTAGTTTTTTGAAGCATGTTATTTTCACTTCTTTTTAAATGTATCTTAAATCCATTAATCCAGCGTATCCATTTGCCATTTATTTCCACAGTGTAACCATACTGCTTTATAAATTAATTTTAAAACATAAGTATATGCACGAAGTACAAAATTAAATTGTTATAAAAGGGTTGCCAGAGGTTTTGACTAAGGCCTGCTCCCTCTCTCTCTAGTGTATAGCTAATGAGTTAAAGTACTATGAGATATCACTAAGTTTATCAGACATTGATCACATGCAAGCAAGCCTGATGCCAGGTGCTGGGAGATACCGAGGCAAGAAAACCAGTTCCTCTGCTCAAGAACCGTCTATTCTTTTAGGGGAGCCAGAAAATAAACCAGCATTTATTAGTAGTATATCCATGGATATAATAGAACGTTATCTCAGGGATGGGAATGGTCAGGTAGGCTAGTATACAAATCAACAAAGTAACATTTCTGTTGATTTCAGCATGCATGAACTAGATGAGGGGATGATGGGGAGGATAAGCATTCCAAGCAGGTAATGAATTTGACTATAGTAAACTATGTAGGATGAGGAAGAAGAAAGGCAAAGCCAGAGAAATAAGCTGAGGCCTGATCACAAAGGGCTTTCCAGATCATAAAGACTTGAATTTATACTGCAGGCATCAGAAGAAAGCCGTTAAGGGATTTTTTTTGTTTTTGTTTTTGTTTTTTTGAAACGGGGTCTTGCTCTGTTGACCAAGCTGGAGTGAAGTGGCACAATCTCAGCTCACTGCAACCTCCGCCTCCCAGGTTCAAGTGATTCTCCTGCCTCAGCCTCCTGAGTAGCTGGGATTGCAGGTGTGTGCCAACACACCTGGCTAATTTTTGTATTTTTAGTAGAGACGGGGTTTCACCATGTTGGTCAGGCTGGTCTCGAACTCCTAACCTCCTAACCGCCTACTTTGGCCTCCAAAAGTGCTGGGATTACAGGTGTGAGCCACCATGCCTGGTCGCCATTAAGGGATTTTAAACAGGAGGATGATACAATGAGACTTATATTTTGGAACATACCCTCTGCAGCAAGGTGGAAGATGGAATAATGATCAGTTAGGAGCCTGTTGAAGTAATTGAGGTAAGTATTAAGGATTTGCCTTAGAGACAGTAGTAGTACAGAAGAGAAAACAAATGAGAGACAGTAAGAGTAGAGTTAGCACTTCCATTTCTTGCAGTAAGGATAATGTAGAGTGATAACATGAATAACCCTGCTGCTGAGAAAAACAGTGCTGAAGAATGTATGTATTCAAAAAAATTTTTAAGGCCTAGTGTGGTGATTCACTCCTGTAATCCCTGCACTTTGGGAGGCTGAGGCGGGCGGATCACCTGATGGGCGGATCACCTGAGGTCAGGAGGTCAAGACCAGCCTGGCCAACATGGTGAAACCTTGTCTCTACTAAAAATACAAAAATTAGCCCGGCGTGGTGGCAGGCACCTGTAATCTCAGCCACTTGGGAGGCTGAGACAGGATTGTTACAGTCACATTTCCCATGTGGTCTTGAAACACTTCCAAGTCAGAAATGCGTTTAAAGTGATCTCTGCTAGTGCCCGTGGGTGCCTTGAAAAGTCTGTCAAATCATATCCTCTTAGGATGAAATGTACCTTCAACCCAAGCTTCAGAATTCTGCAGATTAAAATTTCAAGGCACATGACATCACAGTGAAAAAAACACAAATCAGACAAAAACTGTGGCATAGTGAGCAAGATCCAGCAGAAACATGAGATAGTGACCTATAGAAACTGTAGAAATTTTATATTTTCCCTTAGTGATTCCAATAAGTTTGGTTAATGTGCTTGAAGAAATGAAAGATTGAAATAGGAGTATGAATTAAGGATCTCCAAAACATGATCAAGCAGATGAGGAAGTAAACAAAAACAGAACTTCCAGTTATAAAAAATTAGCTGAAATCAAAAGCTCAGTGAGCAAGGGAAGAAACAGATTGGCACAGCTAAAAGGAAAATGTGTGAACTCGAAATAGCATTGAAGAGATTAGCCACAATGCACATAGAGAGCTAAAGAGACAATACGCATGTGAAAGAAAGGTTGAGACATAAAGGTTAGAGTGAAGAGTTGTAACGTACATCTAATTGGAGTTACAGAGGAGATAAGTGTGAATGGAGGGTGAGGCAGCGATCAAATAGAAATTGCTGCGACTTTTTCAGAATTGATAAAAGACAATCTTCAAGTGGTAAAAGTCCACTGAATCCCAGAGAGGATAAATAAAATCAACCCTGACAAATCAGAGTGAAATTGCAGAAGGCTAAAGACGGAAGGTCTTAAAAGCAACTAGAAACAACAGATTGCTATAAAAACATTTTTCTGTAGTCTGGCAACTGATTTCCCAGCAGCAACAACAGAAGCCAGAGGACATTGGAATGCTATCTTCAATATTCTGAGAGAAAATAGCTGTCAGCTTTGAAATGAAATACCCAGTAAAACTGTCAGGAATGACAGCGAAATAAAGACATTTTCAGGCAAAAACTTAAGAGCATTTACCATCAAGAGAAGGAGATTCTAAGGGACATGATTCAGATAGAAGAAAAATCATCCCAAATGGAAAGCTTGAGGTGCTTTTTAGTGGCCATAAAATGTTCAATTTACATTCTATCATTAGACATTTTTGTTGTTTCCAACTTTTCAATATAAACTGAAGCTATGCTGGACATGTGTATGAACATGTTTGTGCATATAGTATTTTATGTAGATTTTATTTTATTTTGACTAGAAGCCGAAATTACTGAGTCAAAAAAGGAATGAGTATTTTTGTTTCTGGAATACATGTTGTAAAATTGTTTTCTTAAAGGACCTTACCAATTTACATTTCATTTAGCAGAGTCCGTTAGCTTTACTTTATTTACAAATGAGTTAGTTTGTAATAGGGACATTTTTAAATGATGAAGATTGACATTTCTTACCAGATTTTGACTTAGTTATGTCTTAGACAAAAAAATGTTCCTTCTCACTTGTTTGTCATTGGTATTAAAGATGCCTTTTTTTTTTTTTTTTTTTTTTTTTGAGACAGAGTCTCGCTTTGTTGCCCAGGCTGGAGTGCAGTGGCATGACCTTGGCTCGCTGCAAGCTCTGCCTCCTGGGTTCAAGCGATTCTCCTGCCTCAGCCTCCCGAGTAACTGGGACTATAGGTGCCTGCCACCATGCTTGGCACATTTTTGTTTTTAGTAGAGACGGGGCTTCACCATGTTAGTTGGGCTGGTCTCCAACTCCTGACCTCGTGATCCAGCCGCCTCGGCCTCCCAAGGTGTTGGGATTATAGATGTGAGCCACTGTGCCCAGCCTGATGCTTTCTTTTTAACAGAAACAGAAATGCTAACTGAAATGTATTCTTTCTAACAAAGCATTTCTAACTTTCTAGAACGTAGTCTTTCATTTTTCTTTATCTTTTTTCAGCTTATTCCCAAATATATACTTTGGCCATTTAAATAAATGGCCAAAAAAAAAAAAAAAAAAAACCAGAAGTGGCCAAAAAATGCTTTAATATTTAGTTTTTGTTTTATTATGAAGGATGATTACTCTTTAATGCTTCTACATTCTTTTCTAGCTCTGTGTGTTTCACTTCAAGAATGTGTGCATTTTTTTCTAGCTCGGTGTATTTCACAAGAAATTCATTCTAAAAGGGAAAAATACTATTGATTTACTTGGGAATTCTAATACGAGCTGAAAAAAGAGGCTGTCTTTTTTTTTTTTTTTTTTTTAACGTTTTTCCTGTCTTTTTACTGTTTCAGGTGCAAGTGAAAGTGTAGGAAAACATATGCTTGAAGCGTGCAACAATAATCTGGAAATGGCAGTCACTATGTTTTTGGATGGTGGAGGAATCGCTGAAGAGCCCAGTACCAGTTCAGCAAGTGTCTCTACTGTCAGACCACACACAGAGTACGAATTTAATATGTATTGTCAGGAGCTATCCATTGCCTAAATTAAGTAGTTGCATTTTTATCAAAGCTAGGTCAATTCTCTGGTTTTGAAATAAATGAAAGGCTGAAAGCCTGTGAAAAAGTATGCAGTGGAAATTTTGTAGTAACATACGTTCGATTCTTTAGACACTGTCTTGCCGTGTTGAATCCTCAAAGGAACCATGTAGGCTCTGTGAAGTCGGGGAGATGGGGTTGGTGGGAGAGTGTGGCTCTGTGAAGTCGGGGAGATGGGGTTGGTGGGAGTGTGGGTGCTGCTCTGCTGGGATTGGCCCGTGGCCAGCAGGGCCTGTGTGCCTCACGGCAGCAACAAATAAACAGAAACCTTATTGGATGGCATTATCAACATTTTACCAATAAGGAAGCAGAGGCATAGCCATTTCCGCAAACTACACAGCATTAAGTCGCAATAAAGCTCAGATTTCCCAATTATAGATTTTTCTACATTCACAGAAATGTTTTGAGTTGCCATGAAAAATGTTTGAAACTAGGCTGGGCATGGTGGCTCACACCTATAATCCCAGCACTTTGGGAGGCCGAGGCAGGCTGATCATGAGGTCAGGAGTTCAAGACCAGCGTGATCAACATGGTGAAACCCTGTCTCTACTAAAAAGATACAGAAATTAGCCAGGCGTGGTGGCGGGTGCCTGTAATCCCAACTACTCGGGAGGCTGAGGCACAAGAATTGCTTCAGCCCAGGAGGCAGAGGTTGCAGTGACCAGAGATCATGCCGCTACACTCCAGCCTGGGTGACAGAGCAAGACTCTGTCTCAAAAATTAAATAAATAAATAAATAAATAAATAAATAAATAAATAAAAATAATTTTGTGTAGAGTTTTTTTCTGTTAATGTTGGCCATGTATTTCACTCCCAATATAGTTCAGACTTTTAACAGAAATCAGTATGAGAACCTAATACTTAAAAAAAAAGTCCAGGCGTGGTAGCTCATGCCTGTAATTCTAGTACTTTGGGAGGCCAAGGCAGGAGGATGGCTTGAGCCCAAGAGTTTGAGACCAGCTTGGACAATATAGCAAAAACCTGTCTCTACAAAAAAATAGAAAAATTAGCCAGGTGTGGTGGTGCGCAGCTGTAGTCCCAGCTACTTGGGAGGCTGAGATGGGAGGATCACATGAGCCTGGGAGGTTGAGGTTGCAATGAGCCATGATTGTGCCACTGCACTCCAACCTGGTTGACACAGAGTGACCCCCTGTCTCAAAAAAAAAAAAAAAAAAAAAAAGATTAAAAACAAAAAACCACCTAATACAGAAACTTGAATGGCAAATATTCATAGTTGATTTGGGAGAGCATATTTATCCTCATTGTATAAAACATGTTTTCTCAATTGTGTTGAAAAATAGTTTTGGTAAATGAATATCTTTTCCTAATGAATTCCCCTATATATATTTTGGCTTAGATAGTTTGTATTGCTAGTTGATCAACATTCAATAATGGCTCCTAATTCCTAAAGTATGATTTTCTTTATTCACTTTTTTCTATTGCATCCTTCCATTCTTGGTAGCTGACAGTCTTGGTACAGATACCCTCAGATAATGTGGTAATCAAGACTTTTCATGTAAGGACAACTGTACTGTTTAATCCACCCCTCTAATTGATGCATTTAGTCAGATTAAAGTTTGTTTATAGAACAATTCAGTTGTCTGAGATTGAGACAATTGTGTGTGTGTGTATATATATATATATGCTGTAAAGCGAGGTATAACAATAATGGAAGGTTTTGTTTAGGTAGAAGTTTTCTTTCTTTCTTGTTTTTTTGTTTTTTGAGACAGAGTCTCTATCGCTAGGCTGGAGTGCAGTGTGGTGATCTCGGCTCACTGCAACCTCCACCTCCTGGGTTCCAGTGATTTTCCTGCTTCAGCCTCCTAAGTAGTTGGGACTACCGGCACACGCCACCATGCCTGGCTAATTTTTGTATTTTTAGTGGAGACGGGGTTGCAGCATGTTGACCAGGATGGTCCCGATCTCCTGACCTCGTGATCTGCCCACCTCGGCCTCCCAAGGTGCTGGGTTTACAGGCATGAGCCATTGTGTGCGGCCAGTTTTCTTTTTTTTTTTTTTTTTCAGGCTGGAGTGCAGTGGTGCAATCTCGGCTCACTGCAAGCTCCGCTTCCCAGGTTCACACTGTTCTCCTGCCTCAGCCTCCAGAGTAGCTGGAACTACAGGCGCCGCCACCACTCCCGGCTAATTTTTTGTATTTTTCTTTAGTAGAGACCGGGTTTCAGCATGTTAGCCAGGATGGTCTTGATCTCCTGACCTTGTGATCCACCGGCCTTGGCCTCCCAAAGTGCTGGGATTACAGGCGTGAGCCACCATGCCCAGCCAATGGCCAATTTTCTTAAGATAATTAGCTCTTTTTTTAAAAACACAGTCTTCCTCTGTCACTCAGGCTGGAATGTAGGGGTGTGATCTCTGCTCACTGCTCTCGATTCACTGCAACCTCTGCCTCCCGGGTTCAAGCAACCTCAGCTCCTCAAGTAACTGGGACTATAGGCACATGCCACCACACTTGGCTGATTTTTGTATTTTTTGAAAGATGGGGTTTTGCCTTGTTGCCCAGGCTGGTCTTGAACTCCTGAGCTCAAGCAATCCACCTGCCTTGGCCTCTCAAAATGCTAGGATTGCAGGTGTGAGCCACCATGGCTGGCCGGCCTATTTCCTTTTGATGAAAGGATTGACAGAGCTTCCTCTTATAGATGTATTGTCTGTTTCTTCAGATGATTGACATTTTGTGTGTGAGCACCAGGAAAGAGTACTTAACATAATTTTGAATTATCCTTTAGTCACGTGGTTTATTGGAAATTTCTTTAACTGGTTGTTCTTTGATTACAGGATGTTATTGTTGACAAATGAGTATTCCTACTTCATTTCATAAAGGATGTTTTGGAGTTCCAATGCTTAAATATCAAAAACAAGGTCTTTAGTTGTTACTATTCAGAACACCTGAATGAAAACCATTAGGGCTAACATAAATTTATATGGAATTTACATGCTTATATAATACTTATTATAAGCAGGAAGATAATGAAAATTAGGAAGTTACTATTTGCTGTGAACATTAATCAGCAAAGTTCAATACTTGAGTTACAACTATAAAACTATTTCTTTTTCTTTTTCTTTTTTTTAGAGATGGAGTCTTGCTATGTTGCCAAGGTTGGTCTCGAACTCCTGGGCTCAAGTGAGCCTCCCGCCTCCTCTCCCAAAGCACTGGGATTACAGGCATGAGCCACCGTGCCCAACCTAAAATAAAGTGTTCTTTAAAGGCACACACCATTTTTACAGTGTATCTGAATGAGTTTTTTGTTACTGGAAGAGATGGATTATCAGTAAACCCTGTGAATGTAAACTTTGAAGACAATAGGCTTTTAAAAGATGAGTAATTACTTTTTTTGTTCTGTATATTAGGATCTTTTTAGTAAATAATCCAAGATCATACCTGTTAGCCTCTTTCATAATTAGCATGAAATTCACTGCCTTTTAAAGTTTATTTTAATATGTCCTTATGATTTAATTATTCTTTGATGTAGTAGTAATGTGATATTGCTTCTATTAAGCCTATATTTTTCTATTCATTTCTGCCTGATTATTTTGGGGAAAATTTTTTTCTTTTTTTCTGACAGAATTTAAGGTAGGAAACTTGAGAGGGAAAGGGAAATTGTTTTTATTTCTAAACCATTTGAGCTATATATTCCAGGTACTCATTTCCACTTGAGCTTTATGTGGAAACCATCTAAAACTCACTTATCAGCTGGATGCAGTAGCTCACGCCTGTAATCCTAGCACTTTGGGAGGCTGAGGTGGGTGGACTGCCTGAGCTCAGGAGTTCAAGACCGGCCTGGCCAACATGGCGCAACCCTGTCATTACTAAAAATACGAAAAAAAATTAGCCAGGTGTGATGGTGCATGCCTGTAGTCCCAGCTACTAGGGAGGCCGAGGCACAAGATTTGCTTTAACTCGGGAGGTGGAGGTTGCAGTGAGTCAAGATCGTGTCAGTCCACTCCAGCCTGGGCGACAGAGTGAGACACTGTCTCCCCTGCCAAAAAAAAAAAACCAACAAAATAAATGTATCATTATTACTGTGCTTCTAAAAGTCACTAAGTTAATTTGAATATATTCACAGTAATTACAGAAAGCAAACAGGTAGCAGAAAACAGTTTTCATTTTTTATTTTCCCATTTTTTTTTTAATAGAGAAGAAGTTCGTGCCCCAATTCCTCAAAAGCAGGAAATACTGGTGGAACCAGAACCATTATTTGGTGGTAAGTTCACTTTTTTCCCTTAGCTTTATTTGATTTTGTTCTTTAGGATTTTAATCAAACCATCAAAAGATGTGAAGGCTTCCTAGGAGACTGTTAGAAGTGTAGTGTCAGTTCTTACCTTGTTTTTCTATAGTCCTGTCAGGAAAGTTGCACAGTTGACTCATAAGGAGTGAAGCAGATGTTTCAAATTGATATTTGTTGGAAAAGGCCAAAAGGAGGAACGTTAGCAAGAAGAATTGCTGCCTTGTAATGGGAATGCATAATGATAAAAGGTTCTGATTATTTTCCTTTTCTGGATACCTGCTTGACTGCCAAGTCCCTACTCTCTAGATAGGCCGTACCTTCTCTCTCAATTTCTAGAAGTGCTAATCCTAATTTGAATGAAGGGCACAGTAACCCCTAATTCATGTAAAACATTGGGATATTAGTCTGGATAGAGAATGGTGATAGAGAATGGGACATTTAATCAGATTAATTTATAGTTAAATAAGCACGTATTTCCCTTTTGTAAACCAAAGAGTTTATGTGTTATTCATGAGTTTATATAGAAAAAATACAAGATAGAATTATAATCTGGTTGGTCAGACCAAGACAGAAAACTGTATATAGTATATATTGAGAATAATTATGCAGAGAAATACTTTGTGTTGAGGTGGCTCACACCTGTAATCCCAGCACTTTGGGAGGCTGAGGTGGGCAGATCACTCAAGGCCAGGAGTTCGAGACCAGTCTGGCCAACATGTCAAAATCCCATCTCTACTAAAAGTACAAAAATTAGGCATGGTAGCACATGCCTGTAATCCCAGCTACTTGGGAGACTGAGGCATGAGAATCACGTAAACTGGGAGGCTGAGGTTGCAGGGAGCCGAGATCGTGCTACTGCACTGTAGTCTGGGCAGTAGAGTAAGACTCTGTCTCAAATAAATAAATACAATTGAGTACAAGAGACATAAACTTTTTTCCCTCCAACTTTTTTTTAGGTTCGGGGTACATGTGCACGTTTGTTACATGGGTAAATTGCATGTTGCGTGGGTTTGGTGTACAGATTACCACCCAGGTAATGAGCATAGTAGCCAATAGGTAGCTTTTCTGTTTTCTTTTTTTTCTTTTCTTTTCTCTTTTCTTCCCCTCCCCTTTTCTTTTCTTTAACAGACACGGAGTCTTGCTATGTTGCTCAGGCTGGTCCCAAACTCCTGGGCTCAAGCAATCCTCTGGCCTCAACCTCCCAAAGTGCTAGGATTACAGGAGCGAGCCACCATGCCTGGCTTACAGGTATTTTTTCCAATCCTCGCCCTCCATCCTCAAGTAGGCTCTGGTGTCTGTTCCCTTCTTTGTGTCCATGTACGCTCAGTGTTTAGCTCTCTCTTATGAGAACATGCGGTATTTGGCTTTCTGTTCCTGCATTAATTTACTTAGGATGGTACATATGTAGCCTTCATGGGTAGACTAAGACAGAGGAGGAAATACACGTTATAACAAAAGAATGAATAAAATTATATGTATGTCTTTTGATTTGATAAAGTACTTTAGTTGAGAGTTTTTATGAGATAAACGTTTTTAACTTGGCAGCTTTGGTGTTTATTATAGAAAGAAACAAAAGAATATACTGTCTAGATTCAGAAATAAAAGGCAAGAGGAAAGCTGTAAAGTCTGAGTACTGTAGTGTAATGAAGTGCTTTCTGGCTGTTCAATGCGGATAGTCATTATGCTGTTGATATACCAGATTGCTCATAATTTTACAAATATAAATGCTAGGAATAGATTTGGAGCAAAAGAGTAATGCCCTTGGAAGCTTTATCTTCTCTTTATTGCAAGGAATAATACAGGATCTTTGAGCAAGTGGAACTATAGGAAGTAAATTCTGTGCTATATTGCTTTTGAACAGAGGCAAAAGAATTCCATTTGAAAGTCCCACTTTACTCTTTTTTTTTTTTTCTTTTGTATTACAGAGATGGAGTCTCTGTTGCCCAGGCTGGAGTGCGGTGACGCAATCCTAGCTTACTGCAGTCTCAAACTCCTGGGCTCAAGAATTCCTCCCACCTCAGCCTTCTATAGGTGTGTGCCACCACACCTGGCTAATTGTTTTGTTTTGTTTTGTTTTGTTTGTGGAGACAGGGCATTGCTGTGTTGCCCTGGCTGCTGTGGAACTGATCTCAAGCAATCCTGCCACCTTGGCCTTGGCCTACCAAAGTACTGGAGTTACGGGCGTGAGCTACCGCACCTGGCCGCTTTCTTCCTTTTTTTATCTCTGAATTGATGTACAGTAAGGAGGATGCTAAGAATGACTTTTTACAGTTAGGAAGTCATTCTTACCTTTTGTTATTAGATGTTATAACTTGAAATGGGTCTTTAGAAACTATTTTCTTAAGGCAGTATTGATTTAAATCACCGTTCAGGTGTGGTCTCAGGTCCCTAATACCCTTTCAGGTTGTCTGTAACATTAAAACAATTTACAATAATAGTACTAAGGGTTTGTTTGTTTGTTTGTTTTTGAGATGGGGTCTTGCTGTGTTGCCCCAGTTTTTGAGATGGGGTCTTGCTGTGTTGCCCCAGGCTGGAGTGCAGTGGTTGCTCACAGGCGTGATCCCACTAATGATCGGCACGGGAGTTTTGACCTCTGTTTCCAACCTGGGCTAGTTCACCCCTCCTTAGGCAACCTGGTGGTCCCCCTACTCCCTAGAGGTAATTATATTGATGCTGAGCTTAGTGTAGACACCTGACTGGCATAGCACACTACAGGCCAGAACTCTTAGGCTCAGGTGATCTTATCTCAGCCTCCTGAGTAGCTGGGATTATAGGCATGCACCATGGTACTGGACATCAAATTATTTTCGTTGTGGTGACATTTAGACTGATAGTTCAGAAACAATGATGAGTCAGACTGTTGGCTTCTTGGTTGAATTCGTGCAGTGGCTTCAGACTGTACCACTAGATAGTGAATTCTTCACTGCTACATGAAGTTTACAAAAAAATTTAAAAGGCAGGGCCAAGTGCAGTGACTCATGCCTGTAATCCCAGTCCTTTGGGAGGCAACAGTTGAAAAGATCACTTGAAACCAGGAGTTGGAGAGTAGCCCAGACAACATAGGAAGACTCTTATCTCTACAAAAAATAAAAATAAATTTGTTAGGCGTGGTGGCACGCGCCTATAGTCCTTGTTGGGAGTCTGAGGTGGGAGGATCGCTTGAGCTTAGGAGTTCTAGGCTGCCGTGAACTATGCACTGCAGCCTGTGTGACAGAGTGAGACCCTGTCTCTAAAAGAGAAATAGGACAGGTGCAGTGGCATACACCTGTAATCTCAACACTTTGGGAGGCTGAGGCGGGAGGATTGCTTGAGCCCAGGAGTTTGAGACCAGCCTGGGCAACATATTGAGACCCCAACTCAAAAAAAAAAAAAAAAAAGTTAACTGATTTAAAAGCAGTTTTATTTAATGATGTTCTTGATGAAGCAGTAAAAATGATTAATTTCATTAAATCTTGACCCTTGAGTACACAGTTTTAAAATATAGTTTGAAATAGTAGGTACGCACAAAGCACTTTGGTGTCATGAAGTACTATGATTGCTTTAAGGAAAGGCACTTGTGTGATTGTTAGAGTAGGGAGCTTTTTTCATGGAACATTCTTTTTACTTGAAAAATCACTGACAAACTATCAGTTTACACTTTGACAGTTGGCATTTTCTTAAAAATGTGAGCTTGTTACTTCAATACAACTGAGAGTGTTTGTTATCAGTGATTTTAAAAAAGAGGTTTGGCTGGATGTGGAGACTCACACCTGTAGTCCCAACACTTTGGGATCACTTTGGGAGGCCGAGGCGGGAGATTTCTTGAGCCTGGGAGTTCCAGACCAGCTTGCGCTACATAGGGAGACCCCCATCTCTACAAAAAAATTAAGAAAAAAATTAGCTGGGTGCGGTGGCACATGCCTGTAGTCCCAGCTCTGCGGCCGAGGGGTGAGAAGATGGCTTGGGCCTTTGAGGTCAAGGCTGCAGTGAGCCATTATTGCACCACTGCACTCCAGCCTACTGGTGACAGAGAGACCTCGTCTCAAAAAAAAAAATGATAAAATACATTAAAAAAGAACTTTCAGGCAAAAAACAGGATTTTAGAAAAATTTTTGTACCTACCTTTGTGAGCTTGATACTTTCCCAATACTTGAAGGCTTTCTGATAAGCTCAGTGGTGACATGAAACAGATCTTTTAACATGATTTTTAAAATACTGTATAATGAAATCATTAATATTTGAAATGTTTCCATTACTCAGTAAACAAATATTTTTGAATAACCAGTGCATGATACTACAGAGTTGTGCACAGGTAAAAGATCCATTCAGACTGCGAGATGAATTGTATTAGATATTTATTGCTGAGTAAAAAATTGTTCCAAAATTAAACTGCCTGAAAAAAAGCAAAAAACAAAGAAAACAATTTCAGTTTCTTTGGGTCAGTAATCTGGGTGTGGCCTTTGGTTAGGGTCTCCTACAAGGGTGTGGTCAACATGTCAGCTAGGCTACCATTCATCTCAAAGCCTGAATGGAGGAGGATCTCCTAAAGCATTCATGTGTCTGTTGCCTGGGGGCATCCATTTTACACAGCAAATGAGAGCCTGAGAGGGCAGCCCAAGATGGAAGCCATTCCCTTTTTGTAACGTAATCTGGAAGTGAAATCCCATCAGTCTGCTACATTCTGTTCAATCCTGCCTGTACTCAAGGTCTTCACACACAGGGTACGAATACTGGGAGACAGGGAAAATCGGGGGCTGTCTTAGAGACTGCCTACCACATAGTACAGTGGGTTATAATCAAACAGTATGAAAAGCTCATTGATAAGATTTCAGATTCCACTTTGCAGCTGTCCTCTAAGAAACTACCATTGGTTAAGTATTAGTGTACTATTAAAGAAGAATATCCACAATCATCTAAGACTGTAAAACACTCCTCACTGCTGGGTATGGGGGCACAGGCATGTAGTCTCAGCTACGCTGGAGGCTGAGGTGGGAGTATGGCTTGAGCCCCAGGAGCTCTTGACTGTAGGGCCCTATGTTGATTGGGTGTCTGCACTAAGTTCGGAATCAATATGGTGGTGACCTGCTGGCAGTGGAGGACCACCAGATGACCTGAGGAAGAGGAAACGGAGCAGGTGCAGATCAGTAGTGGAATTGTGCCTTTGAATAGCCACTGCCCTTCAGCTTGGGCAACATAGTGAGACCCCCATCTTTTAAAACAAAAAGCCCACTCCTCCCTTTTACAACTGCATGTCTGCATGAGAGTACATTTTAATTTTCTTTCTGTACTTGAACTGAAAGAATAGCAGCAGATCTAAAGGAATGCAGAAGCAGATCTGAAGATCCAGATGCCTTCTCTGAAGCCAGATATGAACAGCTATGTGGACATGTAAAACAGTGCCACTCTCCAGCTGTCCCTCCCCTATGCTGACTTTGAAGCTCCTTCTGAATCTCTTTTAGCTCTTTATAGCTTAGTCTCTTTGTCTTCAGTGACCAGTACTTCTGTTATGTGGGCAGTAGAGTGAGGACAGAGGACTGATGTTTGCTTGTGGCAGATGGCTTAGAAGAGCCAGGAGACCACATTGAAAAGGCAGGTAACAGTAATAGGCCTAGGGCTAGAGGTGGTGTGGTCTGAGGAGAGGTTTTTGCTTACAAATAGGGTAAACGAATGGAAGACAAATGGGAAGAGGGATATTAGCCCAAGAAGTAAAATAAATTGGGTAGAAGGATAGCAATAAGAGGAACTAGTGAGTATACCCAGATTGGTGCCTTATAGAGAAGGGGGAGGTTGGAAAGGTGATGTGAAATAATGTGGAATATTGACTAACCTACCTTTGGCAGTTTAAAGGTAGAAGAAAATTACCTTTTATGTGCTACCTTCCTAAAATAATATACTTTCTTAGGCAACTATTCTTATTCTAAGATATCCTTGGTTTGTTTGTTTCTTTCTTTCTTTCTTTCTTTCTTTCTTTCTTTCTTTCTTTCTTTCTTTCTTTCTTTCTTTCTTTCCTTCCTTCCTTCCTTCCTTCCTTCCTTCCTTCCTTCCTTCCTTCCTTCCTTCCTTCCTTCCTTCCTTCCTTCCTTCCTTCTTTCTCTCTTTTCTTTCTTTCTTTCTTTCTTTCTTTCTTTCTTTCTTTCTTTCTTTCTTTCTTTCTTTCTTTCTTTCTTTCTTTCTCTTTTTTTTTTTTTTTTTTTTTCTTTTCTTTTTTTTTTTTTTTTTTTTTCTTTTCTTTTTTTTTTTTTTGACAGAGTCTTGCTCTGTGGCCCAGGCTGGAGTGCCGTAACGTGATCTTGGCTCACTGCAAGCTCTGCCTCCCAGGTTCACGCCATTCTCCTGTGTCAGCCTCCCCAGTACCTGGAACTACAGGCGCCCACCACCACGCCCAGCTAATTTTTTCTGTTTTTTTAATAGAGACGGAGTTTCACCATCTCAAACTCCCTACCTGGTGATCTGCCCGCCTCGGCCTCCCAAAGGGCTGGAATTACAGGCGTGAGCCACAGCGCCGCTGAGCCTCCAGCCAGTTTCTTAATTGTTAGAGCTAAAAAGTATCAGATATCCAGTTTTTTTTAAATTAATTAATTTTTTTTTTTTTTTTTAAAGAGACAGGGCCTCAGTATGTTGCACAGACTGCACTCGAACTCCTTGGCTCAGGCGATCCTCTCACATCAGCCACCTGGGCAGCTGGGACTATAGGTGCATGTCTCTGCACCAGGGCCAGATAACTAGTTTTAGAGGCATTCTTTGGCAGGTTCTGTTATTCCTGTTAGAAGCCATATACATTTGAAATAGGAGCTCTTGATCAAAAATAGTTCCAAGATTGAAAAGTGTGACATTTCTTGCTTTTTCTTGAATAGAAATGAAGAAAGGAGGGAGGGAGGAAGGTAGAGAGGGATGCAGAGTGCAATATTTAAATTAAAAATAAAATTCAGGCCAGGCTCGGTGGCTCACTCCTATAATTTCAGCACTTTTAGTGCCGAGGCAGGTGGATCACTTGCGATCAGGAGTTGGAGACCAGCCTGGCCAACATGGTGATGAAACCCCCTCTCTACTGAAAATACAAAAATTAGCCTGGCGTGGTGGCACACACCTGTTGTCCCAGCTACTAGGGAGGCTGAGGCAGGAGAATCCCTTGAACCTGGGAGGCGGAGGTCACAGTGAGCTGAGATCATGCCACTGCACTCCAGCCTGGGCAACGGAGTGAGACTCTGTCACAATAAGTTAATTAATTAACTAATTAATTAATTCAGGCTAGGCGTGGTAGCTCATGCTTGTTATCCCAGCACTTTGGGAGGCTTAGGGGGGAGGATTCCTTGAGCCCAAGAGTTCCAAACTAGCCTGGGCAACGTAGTGACATACCTGTCTCTTAAAAAACAAAACAAAACAAAACAAAACTGAATGTGGTGCTGCACACTTGTAGTCCCATCTACTTGGGAGGCTAAGGCAGGAGGATGGCTTGAGCCTAGGAGGTTGGAGTCTGCAGTGAGCCATGATCACACCACTGCAATCCAGCCTGGGCAACAGAGCGAGACACTGTCTCAAAAAGTAAAAAATAAAACATGATAGTGTATTACAAAATCTCTTTTCCCAGAGATGGTAATGTGATTGTTTAACATAAATACTGATACACATATACACAGGAATCATATGCATATGAATATGTTTTAAATAAAAATGAAGTTTTTAATATGTTCGGCATTTTTTTGTTGCTCTGTTTTGCCTTTTACTCGGTAGTGTTGGATGTGAATAATTATCCTGTGTAATCACAAACACGAGTTATTGGGAAGTATGTTTTGACACGGGTTAGGAGTTTCTATAGTCTCTGTCTAATCTTGATACTAATCATTTCTCAACAGAGAATTATTCTGGTTACATGCTGGCCAGCCTTGTCATAAGCCAACTTAATAACTTACCCATATTGAGGGAATCATGAAAAGCCTTTATTTAAAGACTGGGTAATAGACAGTCTACAGGGGTAGTAGAATACCTTAGGTCGATCTGTTTGCTTCCATTGTGTACCTGTGAAAATAAGTTTCCAAAATTAAAAATGTTTTTTGTCTTGACGGTTCTGCGCGTATGTCCAATCCCTAAGACACAGTCCTTAAGTCTTATGGTTTAGAGTGTCAAATTACTGTATCCAATCCCTAAGAAACAGTCGTTCAGTCTTATGGTTTAGAGTGTGGAGTTACTGTATACAGCAGGGCAGTCGGAGATTGAAGGCTGTAACCTGAACAACAGGGCAGTCGGATCCCGAAGGCTGTAACCTGAATTGGATATCTGCAGCGTGTGTGTGGCTTCATCTCTACGTGGCGGTGTCCTCAAAATCTTCTTTCTTTCTGATGTCACCACTTGGATATTAAGATAGTAAACTTTTTTGTTTTTGAGACGGAATTTCACTGTTCTTGCCCAGGCTGGAGTACAGTGGCGTGATCTCGGCTCACTGCAACCTCTGCCTCCCAGATTCAAGTGATTCTCCTGCCTCAGCCTTCTAAGTAGCTGGGATTACAGGTGCATGCCACAACACCCCGCTAGTTTTTTTGTATTTTTAGTAGAGACAGGGTTTCACCATGTTGGTTAGGCTGGTCTCGAACTCGACTTCAGGTGATGCACCCGCCTTGGCTTCCCAAAGTGCTAGGATTACAGGAGGCATGAGCTACAGTGCCTGGCCAGGATAGTAAAGTTTTTTTTTTTTTGAGATGGAGTTTCGTTCTTGTTGCCCAGGCTGGAGTGCAGTGGCACAGTGTTGACTTACTGCAACCTCTGTCTCCAACGTTCCAGTGATTCTCCTGCCTCAGCCTGGGATTACAGGCAGTCGCTGGGATTACAGGCATGTGCCACCACGCCTGGCTAATTTTTTGTATTTAGTAGAGGTGGGCTCACCATGTTGGTCAGGCTGGTCTCAAACTCCTGACCTCAGGTGATCCACCCGCCTTGGCCTCCCAAAGTACTGGGATTACAGGCATGAGCCCCCATGCCCAGCCAATAGTAAACTTTTTACACAAGTTTCATCAAGTCTCTTTTAACTGGGCCTGAATTTTTTCGTTTGTAATACAAGGTGACTGAATGGAAGATGTTCAGATTAATTATACATGAATGATTTGAAAGTTTTTAAACTTTTTTATTTTTTGAGGGAAGGCACCATTATGAATCTGAGTGTTTTAAAGCAAGAAATACTGCTCGCTTCGGCAGCACATGTACTAAAATTGTACATGTACGAGACAGAGATTAGCATGATACAGAGATTAGCACGGCCCCTGCGCAAGGGTGACTTGCAGTTCGTGAAGGGTTTCATATTTTTTATTTTAAAAAAATACTTTTAGATGAGGACATTTTTAGAATTAAGTTTCAAAATTAATTTTTAAATTTTTCAATTCTGTTTTTTCTCTCTTAAAGCTCCTAAAAGACGACGGCCTGCACGTTCAATTTTTGATGGTTTCCGGGATTTTCAGACTGAAACTAGTAGGTATCTATGGACCAGTTTATCATCTCCCTCTTCTCTTCCTATTAAAAAGAAAAAGATGATTGCTGTTAGGCCCAATTACTTTAAGTTTTCACCTTATTTAAAAAGTGAAATTATGGATCCAGGATGTGATTAACTCTCCCCTGAGCTGAACTGTTCCAAATTCTAACCTATTTGGTTATAGAAAAATAGTAAAGGAGATGGAGATAATGTAGGAAATCTGGTAACTGATAAACTTAATTCATTTGTGAATAAATACTTAAAATGCTTACTATAATAAACTGATTTCCCTCAGGATCCTGATTTCTGTCAATGAAAGGACTATATAATGAAAATGGTTATTGTAAGAGATTGAAAAATAAGAGAAAAAGCCATACCTCCCAGAGCAGCCTATTAATATTTTGGTTACAGTTGTTTGAAATATTTTTGTGTGTAAGTTAGAATGAGAATCTTGGTCTTATACTTTTAGAGGATCTAGTATTGATTTAGCAATGGAATCCTAGAGAAAGGACAGTTATGTTTTTTTTTTTGAGACGGAGTCTCGCTCTGTCGCCCAGGCTGGAGTGCAGTGGCCGGATCTCAGCTCACTGCAAGCTCTGCCTCCTGGGTTTACACCATTCTCCTGCCTCAGCCTCCCGAGTAGCTGGGACTACAGGCGCCCGCCACCTCGCCTGGCTAGTTTTTTTGTATTTTTTAGTAGAGACGGGGTTTCACCGGGTTAGCCAGGATGGTCTCGATCTCCTGACCTTGTGATCCGCCCGTCTCGGCCTCCCAAAGTGCTGGGATTACAGGCTTGAGCCACCGCACCCGGCCTGGACAGTTATGTTAAGAGGATATATGAGAAACCCTTGGACCATGCTTGATTTTGTGGTTTATTTATAATGAGTTCATTGAGGCACAAATAGGTCTTGTAACTTTGGAGAGAATTAATGGGGAACCTGAACTGACTCAAGTCATCTGGGGAATCCTGTGTCCTCCCAGTGGAAGGTGACAACAGTGGTCATCATCTCTACTGTTAGAATCTTTTTATTATTATTTTTATTTATTTTTAAGATGGAGGCTCGCTGTATCACCCAGGGTGGAGTGTAGTAGTGCAATCTCAGCTCACTGCAACCTTTACCTCCCAGGTTCAAACGATTATCTACCCTCAGTCTCCCGAGTAGCTGGGACTACAGGCTTGTGCCACCACGCCTGGCTAATTTTTGTATTTTTAGTAGAGACGAGGTTTCACCATGTTGCCCAGGCTGGTCTTGCACTCCTGACCTCAGGTGATCCACACGTCTCAGCCTCCCATAGTGTTGGGATTACAGGCGTTAGCCACCGTGGCTGGCCCAGAGTCTTTAAAGATTGAGAACATAGCTAAAAACAGCAGATGAGGCTGGGCGCGGTGGCTCAAGCCTGTCATCCCAGCACTTTGGGAGGCCGAGACAGGCGGATCACGAGGTCAGGAGATCGAGACCATCCTGGCTAACACGGTGATACCCCCGTCTCTACTAAAAAAATACAAAAAACTAGCCGGGCGAGGTGGCGGGCGCCTGTAATCCCAGCTACTCGGGAGGCTGAGGCAGGAGAATGGCATGAACCCGAGAGGCGGAGCTTGCAGTGAGCTGAGATCGCGCCACTGCACTCCAGCCTGGGCGACAGAGCGAGACTCTGTCTCAAAAAAAAAAAAAAAAAAAAACAGCAGATGAATTTACATTGCTTTCAGAACTAGATAAATGTGGATGAAAGTTTTCCCCTATGCTTTTTGTTTTGTTTTGTTTTTTTGAGATGGAGTCTCGCTCTGTTGCCCAGGCTGGAGTGCAGTGGCGCGATCTCTGCTCACTGCAACCTCTGCCTCCAGGGTTCAGGCCATCCTCCTGCCTCAGCCTCCTGAGTAGCTGGGACTACAGGTGTGCTCCACCTCGCATGGCTGTTTTTTGTTTGTTTGTTTGTTTGTTTTTGTACTTTTAGTTGAGACGGGGTTTCACTGTGTTAGCCAGGCTGATCTCAAACTCCTGACCTCAGGTGATCTGCCCACCCTGGCCACCCCTAGAATTATAGGCATGAGCCACTGCACTCAGCCTCTCCCATGTTAATTAGTTTCTGAATATGTGAAGAAGTTACTTTGATTATGTGACTATTTTCAGTTAATTTTCTTTGTATCCTTGGAATAGGGAATTCCACCAAGTCTTAAGATTCCTCTTGTCTCCCTTTGCATTTTTTTTTTTCAGAGTCAATATTAGATCTTTGTATTTGAGGTCAAGCCTATTGACAGCAATTCCTTCAATTGACAGAAGTTTTTATTTTTTAATGTGATTCGTGATTATTTTATGGCTAACTGAAACTTTTTCATCCTTCTGTGTTATAGTTCGGCAAGAACAAGAATTAAGAAATGGAGGAGCTATCGATAAGAAATTAACTACCCTTGCAGATCTATTCCGGCCACCCATTGATTTGATGCATAAAGGCAGCTTTGAAACAGTAAGTTGTTGGAGAGTCAGTGCCTTAACTAGGAATGCTTTTGCATTTTCAATGCCTTTTAAAAAAAAATTACTTGTTTTAGAGGCAGGGTCTCGCTGTGTCATCCAGGCTGGACTGCAGTGACACAATCATAGCTCACTTCAGCCTTGAACTCTTGGACTCAAGGGATCCTCCCACCTCAGCCTCCCTAGTAGCTAGGGCTACAGGCATGTGCCACCACACTCAGCTAATTAAAAAAAATATTTTTAGTAGAGACAGGGTCTCACTGTGTTGCCCATGCTGGTCTCGAATGCCTGGGTTCAAGCAATCCTCCCGCCTCGGCCTCCCAAAGTGTTTGGATTATAGGTGTGAGCCACTGCACCTGGCCTTCAGTGACATTTTTTATTTTTATAAGAGCAAAAAAACATGGTCCGTGTATAGGGAATTGGCATTATAATAAGTATATCTACATGATATGCCTAAAGGTTACATTGATTTATATTTCTACCTGCAATATATGAAATATATTTCTACCAGCAAGATATGAAATATGTTTCTACCAGCAGTATATGAGATTGTTTGATGAAATCCTTTTATTACCCTTGTGTGGTGTCATTTTAGAATCTTTGCCGTTTTGATAGCTTTTTAAAATATCTCACTTGTTCGTGTATCTTTGACTACTACTGAGAATAGTGTGTGTGATTTGTTAGCCATTTGTAAATTGTTGATAGGTATCTTTTGCCTAAATATTTCTGTGCGGATCCTAGTGTGTTTGAAAAGAGTGTCTCTAATTGGAGAACACATTCACCCTCAGTTCTTCTTGGTTTTATCATGACTAAACCCAAAGAAACACTTTCCAAAGTAAGTTTACTTGGTTGTCCGCTAACTTACAGACTTACTGAGGGCAGAGGGAAGATAATTTTTTTTAATAATCCTTGGGACCTGTTCTCATGCATTAGGGGGAACACATTATATGTTAAATGAAGGAGTTTAGTAAAGATTTTAGATACTCGTCTGTTGTGGTGTTCACACAGCTTGCCTTTTCGTGTTGAATAGCATGTTAATGCTCTTTTGAGTTACAATAGCATTTCCATAGATGTAAATCACTTAAATTTCAGTTAAGTCTTTTTTTTTTTTTTCCTTGAGATGGAGTCTCGCCGGAGTGCAGTGGCACGATCTCAGCTCACTGCAACTTCCGCCTCCTGGGTTCAAGTAATTCTCCTGCCTCAGCCTCCTGAGTAGCTGGGACTACAGGTGTGCGCCACCATGCCTGGCTGATTTTAGAGACAGGGTTTCACCATATTGGCCAGGCTGGTCTTAAACTCCTGACCTCGTGATCTGCCCACCTCGGCTTCCCACAGTGTGGGATTACAGGCGTGAGCCACCGCGCCTGGCCTTCCGCGCTTGGCCTTCAGTTAAGTCTTACCTATTAGGATCATGTAGGCCAAAGAATAACTGCAAAATGTATATCAAGCCCAACAGGTGGCACGAACTACTACTTGGGAGGCCGAGGTGGGAGGATCCATTGAGTCCAGGAGTTCGAGGCTGTAGTGTGTGATGATCGTGCCTATGAAAAGCCACTGCACTCCAGCCTGGGCAACATAGTGAGACCCTATCTTTCCCTTTTCTTTCTCTTTTTTTTTTGAGACAGGTTCTCATTCTGTCACCTGGGATGGAGTGCAGTGGCAGAATCATGGCTCACTGCAGTCTCCAATTCATGGTCTCAATTGATCTAACCTCCCAAATACGTAGGGCTACAGACACCCACCACCACACCTGGCCAATTTAAAAAGTATTTTGTGGAGAGGGGGGTCTTGTTGTGTTCCCCAGGCTGGTCTCAAATTCCTGGTGTCAAGTGATCCTTCTGCCTTGGTTCCCAAAGTGCTGGGATTACAGACACGAGCTGAGACCCCATTTCTTAAACCACCGATGTATATCAGCTGTACATTTGAACATGTTATGATTATATTTTTAAAAAATTTGTCCTTCGATATACTTTTACACTGTCATACATGAAGTGTTTAGGAGAAGGAATTTCATTGTTAGCTTGTGTGTTAGTTTGCTTGCATTGCCAGAAAGGAATCCCTGAGACTGGGCAATTTATAAAGAAAAAGATATTATTTTGACTGACGTTTCTACAGGCTCTATAGAAAACATGGTGCTGACATCTGCTTCTGGTGAGGCCTCAGGAAGCTTGCAGTCATGGCAGAAGGCAAAGGGGAAGCCGGTGTAACACATGGTATGAGGAGCAAGGGGTCAAGCCATTCACGAGGCGTCCGCCCCCATGACCCAGACACCACCTATGAGGCCCCACCCCTGACACTGGGGATTACATTTCAGTATGAGATTTGGAGGGGACAAATGTCCAAACCATATCAGCGTGCTCTCCAGTTTCAATTTTCTGAATCAGAAAACCATGAAAGTGGTTTGGCTGCATGGAACCGAAAACCCAAATGATGATAATTTGTTGAAACAGTGATGGGTTTTTGTCAGTAATAAGCTTAGAGTTGAAGAAATTATTGGTGTTCGTTCATAATTTCAAAGATGTCAGGTTAGATGCCTGCTCAGTTTTCTTCATTTTTCCCTCATGGTCTCAACATGGCAGCTGCCTGTTCTTCCTAGTATTCTGGTGATAATACAGACATTGAGAGAGAGAATAGCAGCAAGATGAAAGGCAGAAAAGGATCTTAGTTTGTTTTGGCATGTTTTCTATTTTTATTAGCTTCTGAGTTGCTCTAGGACATGATGCAGTAACTAAGCTTGATTAATTTGGTCACTTTGGAGTGAAGAAGCAGTTACTCTTCTGCTTGCTCATTAAGGGAAAATAGGAATCTCTTTTGATGTTGTCCCCTGAATTGTAGGTTATATCACCTTTTTTGCCTTGTATGTCATGGCCTGTGTTTACTGCAGTCTTTTTTTTTTTCACTGATAATATTATGCTTAACCATCTGCAAGATTTTAAATGAAATAAACATTCCCTTCCAAAAGCAGGTATTTCATTATGGTTAATGATACATGTATTAGTTTTATAAAAATTAGGGAGATAACATGCAAAATTAAGTCATTGAAGTTTAGAAAGATAAATGTTAAAAATTAGAGGGATACTCTTTGGCTGACCAAGGAGGGCCCATAGGTTTGTTCCTCAATATTAGATGTGAATGTGAGCCACAGTTTTGCAGGTTTAGAAACTAGTGTAACTAGAGGTAGATCATGTCCAAGGATTCTTTCTGGCTCATGCTAACCAGATGAGAGAGACTGATTAATTCACTTGTTCACTCAATGCATATTTATTGAGTCCTTGTGTTGCAGGATCTAGTTTTAGGTGATGGAGAGTAAAGGTTTGACTGCATGTGAGAGAGACCGGGAAAAAAACAAACAGTAGCTTATTTATGTATTTGTTTATTTAATTATACTTTAAGTTCTAGGGCATATGTGCACAACGTGCAGGTTTGATCCATAGGTATACATATGCTTTGTTGGTTTGCTGCCCTATCAACTCGTCATCTATATTAGGTATTTCTCCTAATGCTATCCCTCTCCCAGCCCCCCAGCCCCTGACAGGCTCCAGTGTGTGATGTTCCCTGCCCTGTGTCCAAGTGATCTCATTGTTCAATACCCACCTATGAGTGAGATCATGGCAGTGTTTGGTTTTCTGTCCTTGCAATAGTTTCTCAGAATGATGGTTTCCAGCTTCATCCATGTCCCTGCAAAGGACATGAACTCATCCCTTTTTTATGGCTGCATAGTATTCCATGGTGTATATGTGCCACATTTTTTAATGCAGTCTCTCATTGATGGACATTTGGGTTGGTTCCAAGTATTCGCTATTGTGAATAGTGCTGCAGTAAACATACGTATACATGTGTCTTTATAGTAGCATGATTTATAATCCTTTGGGTATATACCCAGTAATAGGATTGCTGGGTCAAATGGTAATTCTAGTTCTAGATCCTTGAGGAATCACCACACTGTCTTCCACAATGGTTGAACTAATTTACACTCCCACCAACAGTGTAAAAGTGTTCCTGTTTCTCCACATCCTCTCCAGCATCTGTTGTTTCCTGACTTTTTAATGATCGCCATTCTAACTGGCATGAGATGGTATCTCATTGTAGTTTTGATTTGCGTTCCTCTGATGACCAGTGATGATGAGCATTTTTTCATGTGTCTGTTGGCTGCATAGATGTCTTCTTTTGAGAAGTGTCTGTTCATATCCTTTGCCCACTTTTTGATGGGGTTGTTTGTTTTTGTTTCTTGTAAATTCATTTTAGTTTTTTTGTAGATTCTGGGTATTAGCCCTTTGTCAGATGGGTAGATTGAAAAAATTTTCTTCCATTCTGTAGGTTGCCTGTTCACCCTAATGGTAGTTTCTTTTGCTGTGCAGAAGCTCTTTTGTTTAATTAGATCCCATTTGTCTATTTTGGCTTTTGCTGCCATTGCTATTGGTGTTTTAGTCATGAAGTCTTTGTCCATGCCTATGTTTTTATGGTTTTAGGTCTAACATTTAAGTCTTTAATCCATCTTGAATTAATTTTTGTATAAGGTGTAAGGAAGGGGTCTAGTTTTAGCTTTCTACCTATGGCTAGCCAGTTTTCCCAGCACCATTTATTAAATGGAATGCTTTTATTATTCAAGGGAATCCTTTCCCCATTTCTTGTTTTTTTTTTTTTTTTTTTTTTTGAGACGGAGTCTCGCTCTGTCGCCTGGGCTGGAGTGCAGTGGCCGGATCTCAGCTCACTGCAAGCTCCGCCTCCCGGGTTTACGCCATTCTCCTGCCTCAGCCTCCCGAATAGCTGGGACTACAGGCGCCGCCACCTCGCCCAGCTAGTTTTTTGTATTTTTTTTTAGTAGAGACGGGGTTTCACTGTGTTAGCCAGGATGGTCTCGATCTCCTGACCTCGTGATCCGCTCGTCTCGGCCTCCCAAAGTGCTGGGATTACAGGCTTGAGCCACCGCGCCCGGCCCATTTCTTGTTTTTGTGAGGTTTATCAAAAGATTAGATGGTTGTAGATGTGTGGTGCTATTTCCGAGGGCTCTGTTCTGTTCCACTGATCTATATAATCTGTTTTGGTACCAGTACCATGCTGTTTTGGTTACTGTAGCCTTGTCGTATGGTTTGAAGTTAGGTAGCGTGATGCCTCCAGCTTTGTTCTTTTTGCTTAGGATTGTCTTGGCAATGCGGGCTCTTTTTTGGTTCCATATGAATTAAAGTAGTTTTTTCCAATTCTGTGAAGAAAGTCGTTGGTAGCTTGATGGGGATGGCATTGAATCTATAAATTACATTGGGCAGTATGGCCATTTTCACAGTATTGATTCTTCCTATCCATGAGCATGGTATGTCCTTCCATTTGTTTGTGTCCTCTTTTATTTCACTGAGCAGTGGTTTGTAGTTCTCCTTGAAGAGGTCCTTTACATCCCTTGTAAGTTGGATTCCTAGGTATTTTATTCTCTTTGAAGCAATTGTGAATGGGAGTTCACTCATGATTTGGCTCTTTGTTTGTCTGTTAATGGTGTATAGAATGCTTGTGATTTTTGCACATTAATTTTGTATCCTAAGACTTTGCTGAAGTTGCTTACCAGCTTAAGGAGATTTTGGGCTGAGATGATGGGGTTTTCTAAATGTACGATCATGTCATCTGCAAACAGGGACAATTTGACTTCCTCATTTCCTAATTGACTACCCTTTATAAATTTGTCTTGCCTGATTGCCCTGGCCAGAACTTCCAAAACTGTGTTGAATAGGAGTGGTGAGAGAGGGCATCCTTGTCTTGTGCTGGTTTTCAAAGGGAATGCTTCCAGTTTTTGCCCATTCAGTGTGATATTGGCTGTGGGTTTGTCATAAATAGCTCTTATTATTTTGAGATACATTCCATCTGTACCTAGTTTATTGAGAGTTTTTAGCATGAAGGGCTGTTGAATTTTGTCAAAGGCCTTTTCTGCATCTATTGAGATGATCATATGGTTTTTGTCATTGGTTCTGTTTATGTGATGGATTATGTTTATTGATTTGCATATGTTGAACCTGCCTTGTATCCCAGAGATGAAGCTGACTTGATCATAGTGGATAAGCTTTTTGCTATGCTGCTGGATTCGGTTTGCCAGTATTTTTTTGAGGATTTTCGCATCAATGTTCATCAGGGATGTTGGTCTAAAATTATCTTTTTTTGTTGTGTCTCTGCCAGGCTTTGGTATCAGGATGATGTTGGCCTCATAAAATGAGTTAGGGAGGATTCCCTCTTTTTCTGTTGATTGGAATAGTTTCAGAAGGAATGATACCAGCTCCTCCTTGTACCTCTGGTAGAATTTGGCTATGAATCCATCCAGTCCTGGACTTTTTTTGGTTGATAGGCTATTAATTATTGCCGCAATTTCAGAGCCTGTTGTTGGTCTATTCAGAGATTCAGCTTCTTGCTGGTTTAGTCTTGGGAGGGTGTATGTGTCCAGGAATGTATCCATTTCTTCTAGATTTTCTAGTTTATTTGCATAGAGGTGTTTATAGTATTCTCTGATGGTAGTTTGTATTTCTGTGGGATTGGTGGTGATATCCCCTTGATCATTTTTTATTGCGTCTATTTGATTCTTCTCTCTCTTCTTTATTCTTGTTAGCGGTCTATCAATTTTGTTGATCTTTTCAAAAAACCAGCTCCTGGATTCATTGATTTTTTTTTTGCAGGGTTTTTTGTGTCTCTGTCTCTTTCAGTTCTGCTCTGATCTTAGTTATTCCTGGCCTTCTGCTAGCTTTTGAAAGTGTTTGCTCTTGCTACTCTAGTTCTTTTAATTGTGATGTTAGGGTGTCAATTTTAGATCTTTCCTCTTGTGGGCATTTTGTGCTATAAATTTCTCTCTACACACTGCTTTAAATGTGTCTCAGAGATTCTGGTACGTTGTTTCTTTGTTCTCATTGGTTTCAAAGAACATCTTTATTTCTGCCTTCATTTCGTTATTTACCCAGCAGTCATTTAGGAGCAGGTTGTTCAGTTTCCATGTAGTTGTGCAGTTTTGAGTGAGTTTCTTAATCCTGAGTTCTAATTTGATTGCGCTGTGGTCTGAGAGACAGTTTGTTATGATTTCTGTTCTTTTACATTTGCTGAGGAGTGCTTTACTTCCAACTATGTGGTCAATTTTGGAATAAGTGCGATGTGGTGCTGAGAAGAATGTCTATTCTGTTGACTTGGGGTGGACAGTTCTGTAGATGTCTATTGGGTCTGCTTGCTGCAGAGATGAGTTCAGGTCCTGGATATCCTTGTTAACCTTCTGTCTCGTTGATCTGTCTAATATTGACAGTGGGGTGTTAAATTCTCCCATTATTATTGTGTGGGAGTCTAAGTCTCTTTGCAGGTCTCTAAGGACTTGCTTTATGAATCTGGGTGCTCCTGTATTGGGTGCATATCTGTTTAGGATAGTCAGCTCTTCTTGTTGAAGTGACCCCTTTACCATTATGTAATAGCCTTCTTTGTCTCTTTTGATCTTTGTTGGTTTAAAGTCTGTTTTATCAGAGACTAGGATTGCAACCCCCGGGTTTTTTTTTTTTTTTTTTTTTTTTTTTTTTGGCTTTCCATTTGCTTGGTAGATCTTCCTCCATCCTTTTATTTTGAGCCCGTTTGCGTCTTTGCACGTGAGATAGGTCTCCTGAATACAGCACACTGATGGGTCTTGACTCTATCCAATTTGCCAGTCTGTGTCTTTTATTTGGGGCCTTTAGCCCATTTACATTTAGGGTTAAGATTGTTGTGTGTGAATATGATCCTGTCATTATGACGTTAGCTGGTTATTTTGCTCGTGAGTTGATGCATTAGTGCTTCCTTTAGGAGCTCTTGTAGGGCAGGCCTGGTGGTGACAAAATTTCAGCATTTGGTTGTCTGTAACGGATTTTATTTCTCCTTCACTTATGAAGCTTAGTTTGGCTGGATATAAAATTTTGGGTTGAAAATTCTTTTCTTTAAGAATGTTGAATATTGGCCCCCACTCTCTTCTGGCTTGTAGGGTTTCTGCTGAGAGATCTGCTGTTAGTCTGATGGGCTTCCCTTTGTGGGTAACTTGACCTTTCTCTCTGGCTGCCTTTAACACTTTTTCCTTCATTTCAATCTTGGTGAATCTGACAGTTGATGTGTTTTGGGGTTGCTCTTCTCGAGGAGTATCTATGTAGTGGTCTCTGTATTTCCTGAAATTGAATGTTGGCCTGCCTTCCTAAGTTGGAGAAGTTCTCCTGGATAATATACTGAAGAGTGTTTTCCAACTCGATTCCATTCTCCCCATCACTTTCAGGTACACCAATCGAATGTAGATTTGGTCTTTTCACATAGTCTCATATTTCTTGGAGGCTTTGTTTGTTTCTTTTTACTCTTTTTTCTCTAACCTTGTCTCCTCGCTTTATTTCAGTAATTTGATCTTCAATCACTGATACCCTTTCTTCCACTTGATCAAATCAGCTATTGAAGCTTATGCATGCGTCACGAAATTCTCATGCCATGGTTTTCAGCTCCATCAGGTCACTTAAGGTCTTCTCTACACTGTTTATTCTAGTTAGCCATTCGTCTAATCTTTTTTCAAGGTTTTTAGCTTCCTTGCAATGGGTCCGAACATCCTCCTTTAGCTCGGAGAAGGTATAACCAACCTTCTGAAGCCTACTTCTGTCAACTTGTCAAAGTCATTCTCCGTCCAGCTTTGTTCTGTTGCTGGCGAGGAGCTGCGATCCTTTGGAGGAGAAGAGGCACTCTGGTTTTTAGAATTTTCAGCTTTTCTGCTCTGGCCTCTCCTCATCTTTGTGGTTTTATCTACCTTTGGTCTTTGATGTTGGTGACCTACAGATGGGGTTTTGGTGTACATGACCTCTTTTTTTGATGTTGATGCTGTTCCTTTCTGTTTGTTAGTTTTCCTTCTAACAGGTCCTTGAGCTGTAGGTCTGTTGGAGTTTGCTGGAGTTCCACTCCAGGCCCTGTTTGCCTGGGTATCACTAGTGGAGGCTGCAGAACAGCAAATATTGCTGCCTGATCCTACCTCTGGAAGCTTCGTCCCAGAGGGGCAGCCGCCTATATGACGTGTCTGTTGGCCCCTACTGGGAGGTGTCTCCCAGTTAGGCTACACGAGGGTCAGGGACCCACTTGAGGAGGCAGTCTGTCCTTTCTCAGCACTCAAATGTCATGCTGGGAGAACCACTGCTCTCTTCAGAGCTGTCAGACAGGGACGTTTAAGTCTGCAGAAGTTGTCTGCTGCCTTTTGTTCTGCTATGCCCTGCCCACAGAGGTGGAGTTTAGGGGCAGTAGGCCTTGTTGAGCTCTGCCCAGTTGGAGCCTCCCAGCCACTTTGTTTACCTGTTCAAACCTCAGCAATGGCGGATGCCCCTCCCCCAGCCAGGCCTGCTCCTTGCAGACTGCCACGCTAGCAGTGAGCAAGGCTCCGTGGGCGTGGGACCCACTGAGCCAGGCACGGGAGAGAATCACCTTGTCTGCCGCTTGCTAAAACCTTGGGAAAAGCACAGTATTGGGTGGGAGTGCTCCGTTTTTCCAGGAGGTCTGTCACGGCTTCCCTTGGCTAGGAAAGGGAAATCCTCCAACCCCTTGTGCTTCCCAGGTGAGGTGATGCCTTGTCCTGCTTCAGCTCGCCCTCCGTGGGCTGCACCCACTGGCCAACTAGTCCCAGGGAGGTGAACCGGGTACCTCAGTTGGAAATGCAGAAGTCATCCATCTCTGCGTTGATCGTGCCGGGACCTGCAGGTGGAGCTGTTCCTATGCGGCCGTCTTAGAATGTCCCACCACAAACAGCAGCTTCAGAGCTTCAGCAGGTAGAGTCCAGACCGTCAGCAGGACTCGCTGTGTGAAGTGATCAGAGCTGCAGAATTTTTTCTGTCTTGCTCTGCCATCCCCTGTGTCTTGCTTGCCCTTGTCTGCATGATTCAAGTTGGCTTACCACCACATTTGCTTACTAAACAGCATGGAAGGCTGCTCTGCCTATGGAGTAACCGTTCTTCATTCCTTCACATTCTGAATAAACCTGCTTTCACTTTATAGACTCGCCCTGAATTCTTTCCTGTGCTAGGTCCAAGAACCCTGTCTTGGGATCTGGGTCTGGACCCCTTTCTGGTAACATCGTTCTGGCAACCACAGAAGGGTCAATACTGAGGAAACCCCCAACCCAAAGGCTAACTTTGATGCCACCTTCTGTTGGGACTCGAGTTACAAATGGTGCTCGCCATACAGATGCTTTCAGACTGAGGTCCTGTCTATTCTGAATGCAAGAGGTCTAATAGGCAGGAATATCATCATCCCTGTTAAGCATGAAGAAGTTACAGAAGATGAATCTTTCTCCCTCTGCAACCCTTAGGATTAAGGGTTCTCTTAAAGGGAGGGAGGAACTGTCAGAAGCATTTAAAACAGAGTGACTCCATTTTTTTTTTTTTGAGATGGAGTCTTGCTCTGCTGCCCGGGCTGGAGTGCAGTGGCCAGATCTCAGCTCACTGCAAGCTCCGCCTCCCAGGTTTATGCCATTCTCCTGCCTCAGCCTCCCGAGTAGCTGGGACTACAGGCGCCCACCACCTCGCCCAGCTAGTTTTTTGTATTTTTTAGTAGAGACGGGGTTTCACCATGTTAGCCAGGATGGTCTCGATCCCCTGACCTCATGATCCGCCCGTCTTGGCCTCCCAAAGT
Organism: Chlorocebus sabaeus; assembly: GCF_047675955.1. Taxonomy (NCBI): domain Eukaryota; kingdom Metazoa; phylum Chordata; class Mammalia; order Primates; family Cercopithecidae; genus Chlorocebus; species Chlorocebus sabaeus. The sequence goes on from NC_132918.1 coordinate 91,775,143, forward strand.
GCTGGGATTACAGGCTTGAGCCACCGCGCCCGGCCAGCGACTCCATTTTGAATAGGGGCTCGGTAAAATAAGGCTGAGACCTAGTGGGCTACATTCCCAGACGGTTAGACATTCTCAGTCATGGGATGAGATAGGAGGTCAGCACAAGAAACTGATCATGAAGACAGTGCTGATGAAACATGTTGCAGTAAAGAAGTCGGCTAAAATCCACCAAAACCAACATGGCAATGAGAGTGACCTGGTCATGCTCACTGCTCCACTCCCACCAGCACTCTGGCAGTTTACAAATGCCATGGCAACATCAGGAAGATGCCGTATATCCTCTAAAAAGGGGGAGGAGCCCTCAGTTCCTAGAACTGCCCAACCTTTTCCTGGAAAACTCATAAGTAATCCACTCCTTGATTAGCATGTAATCAAGAAATAAACATAAAAATTGGCAACCAGCAGCCCTTGGGCTGCTCTGCCTCTGGAATAGCCATAGTTTATTCCTTTACTTTCTTAATAAACTTGCTTTCACTTAAAAAAAAAAAATAAACAGCATGGAAGAGGGAAGCACTGATAAGGGTACACATTTCCCTTTAAAGGAACAACCTATGTACACAGCACTTCTATTACATTCCATCTACTATAATTTGGCAGCATAGCTACACCCATTTGCAAGGGACACTAGGAAATCCAGATGCTTAGTTAAAAATTGGAGGTTTTATAAGTAAGAGGGACAAGGGGAGAATGGGTTATTTGGTACCGATAAGCAGTTTCTGCCACAGGGAGATGGTGGTAAATTATATAAAACCCTTGCCATTGTAGCGTTTATAATCTAGTAGGAGAAACAGACTATAAACAATGTAAAACAAACATACACAAACACATATATATAGTAACAGTGAATACATGTGTTTATCTTTGATGGAGAGAGAGTGTGACATTCATTTCAAGTTACAGTAGTTGCTTGGAGAAAGAATAAAATATGCCAGGACGCAGTGACTCATGCCTGTACCAATCCTAGCAGTTTGGTGGGAGGCTGAAGGGAGTAGATCACTTGAGCCCAGGAGTTCAAGAGCAGCCTGGGCAATATGGTGGAACCCTGTCTCTACAAAAAAATAGAAAAAAATCGGCTGGACATGATGGGTGCAGACCTGTGGTCCCAGCTATTCAGGAGGCTGAGGTGGGAGGATCGCTTGAGCCCAGGAGGCTGAGGCTGCAGTGAGCTGTGGTGGTGCCATTGCCCTCCACCCTCAGCAACATAGTGAGACCCTGTCTCAAAAGAAAAAGGAGAATAAAATACAATAAGGGAAGGAGAGGGGGGGCTGTTTTTTGTTTGTTCAGGGCCATTTTATGTGTGTGGTCTGAATTGAGTTAAGCATCTGGAAATTTGTAGTGTCCTTTGCAAGTAGATGTGTCCATGTTGCCAAATTCTGTTTCTTCTTACAGCTAAATTGAAAGCCAGGTTGATTTCATAGGTTCCACATGTGTTAGTAATTGTGAGGAGAAAGGACTGTATTAGGAAGATTAGAGAAGATTTCTGAAAGGATGAGATAGGAATAGAAGCCTTAGTGAAGCGAGGGAATACGAACGGTAGGGAGGTCTGAGGGAAGAGTAGATAATGCAGTGTGGACATACTGATGTTGGAAAGAGCTGGCACAGTCAAGAAAACCAGCTGAGTGAGCCAAACACTGAGGCCAAATGGTCTGACCTGGGCAAGGGAACGTTTCCTTTGTTTTCTTTCCCCACCATCCTGTAAGCTGTGTGAACACAGGGACTTTGTTTTCTTGACTGTTATGTGTCCACAGGGCCTAAAACAGTTCAATTAGCCTTGATGAAATCGTGATTATGCCAGAAAGAATATTGTGCAGAAAGAATCAGAATAATTTCTGTAATCCTCCCTCCCTCCCTCCCTTCCTCACGATCTAAACTCACTGCAGCCCCAACTTCTGGGCTCAAGTGATCTGCCCACCTCAGCCCCCCAAGTAGTTGGGATTATGGGCACGTGCACCATGCCTGGCTAAATTTTGTATTTTTTATAGAGATGAGGTTTTGCCATGTTGCCCAGGTTGGTCTTGAACTCCTGAGCTCCAATGGTCAACCGGCCTTGGCCTCCCAGAGTTCTGGGATTACCGGTGTGAGCCACGGAACCCGGCCAATATTTCTAATTTCATGAGAGAAAAAAAAACCCCACATTTTAAATTGGTATCCCATTACATGTGCACCTAGCCCTAAGAGTATTTTGTTAATTTCAAAAGTATTTAGTATAAATGCAAGTTAAAATACGTAGCCGAAAATGTGAAGAAGAGCCTACTTAGTAACTAATTTTTTTTTTCTTTTTCTTTTTCTTTTTTGACAGAGTCTTGCTCTGTCACCCAGGCAGGAGTGCAGTGGCGTGATCTCGACTCACTGCAACCTCCGCCTCCTGGGTTCAAGTGATTCTCCTGCCTCACCCTCCCGAGTAGCTGCGACAACAGGCACACACCACCACTCCCAGCTAATTTTTGTGATTTTAGTAGAGACAGGGTTTCACCATATTGGTCAAGCTGGTGTCAAACTCCTGACCTTAGGTGATCCACCCACCTCGGCCTCCCGAAGTGCTGGGATTACAGGAGTGAGCCACCGCACCTGGCAATATATAACATTTTTCTGATTAAACTTATATATTGTTTACATTTAATTTTATTCAAATTAGACAAATCATTGAAATTTATAAAATGAATAAGGAAAAATGAAATTGTAATTTCCATTTCCATAAAAAAGTACTGTGTATATTTTAATATATTTTCTTCTTGACTTTATGTATATATATTTACTGAAACATACTAAATTTGTTCAAATCGTACATTTTCGTTTCTTTTTTTGAGGCAGTCTTGCCCTGTTGCCCAGGCTGGAATGCAGTGGCATGATCCCAGCTCACTGCAACCTCTGATTCAAGCAATTCTTGTGCCTCAGCTACCCAAGTAGATGGGATTACAGGCATGCACCTCCACCCTCGTCTAATTTTAGTGTTGTTAGTAGAGATGAGGTTTCGCCGTGTTGGCCAGGCTGGTCTGGAACTCTTGGGCTCAAATGATCAGCCCACCTCAGCCTCCCAAAGTGTTGGGATTGCAGGCGTGAGCCACTGCACCCGGCCTATTCAAGACTCTTTTATTCCCTCCCAATATTGTTGTTTTGTTTGAAAATTGTGTCTTTGGACCCTTCCTTTTAGCAGTAACAACTTTTTAACAGTATCTTCAGTGTGGTTAGTATCATTTCCAAGTTTCTTTTGCTAGTATTAGGTTTCTCCCCCATTGGAAGCTTCATGAAGGCAGGAATTTTTATGTTTTAGAACTGCTATAAGTTCAGTATCTCTAACTGTACCTGAAACATGATGAGTACTCAGTATTTGTTGAATGAATAAATCTGAGCTAATGAAAGCATGAATGTGAGTAAACAAATTTTTAAAAGCACACACACAAAAAAAGACTTCCATTTTAAACTCTGGACTTTTATTCATTTTCAGTTTTGTACATTTTTTTCTTGTCAGTGTTTTTGGGGCAGACTTCTGTAAATTTACCCTGTTATAGGAATATATGCTCTCTAGTCTGTCTCTAGAATGTATGGTCATTTTTCCGTTTATTTTCAAATACTGTTTCTGTAGTTAAAGCAGCTTAATTATTCATTTATCATTCACTTTTTAAATCTTTGTCCTATAAGGAAGTAAATGGAAATATTACTTCCTATAAGCAAGAAATTATTATATTTGTATATTTTAAAATAAGCCTTTGACCAGTTAAATGCAGCTTCCTGGCTCAATATGAGTGATATTTCTTCTTAGACCTTGGGTTTTCGCCCATGGAATCAGTAAGCAAATATTAGAAGATCATATATTCTGGGGCTGAGTGGGGTGACTGACACCTGTAATCCCAGGACTTTTGGAGGCCAGGGCAGGAGGATCATTTGAGGTTAGGTGTTCCAAACCAGCCTGGCCAACATAGTGAAACCCCCATCTCTACAAAAAAATGTAAACAACAAAAAAAGAAAATAATTTATTCTGGGGGATTCATACAAAAAAAGCTATTTGTGAGATGATGTTAACTTTCTTAAAACAGAAGATATTCTCCGTCTTACATTTTTCAATACCCACAAAATGATGTCCAGTGTGTTCTTGGATTGTTATTACACCAAATTCATTGATTCGTAAGATTTTCCCATGTCACACTGATTTGGAGAAGAATATTGTTCTAGGATAAAGTTATTCCAAAACTATGGTTTTGTGTCACTGTTCTTTCCTAGGCAGAGATTTGAGGCAGCATTTATTTGCTCATTTGCTTTTCTGCCATTGTTTTCCACTCAGCAGCATTTCATGGGTCTTTATGCTGACAAGGGACTGACAGGCAAAAGGCACACACTAATGATTGGTATATTGATATTTGTGGTATGAATCGTAGAGTTGTTTGGGGATCATTCTCAAACATTCTTTGACCTTGTAATCCCAATTTTTGAAATCTGCTCCTAGGAAGACAACTCTTAAGAAAAAAAACTCTCAGCAGTTTTTACTAAAATGTTTAGGGTGATTCTCCCATATAGCAAATATGCCTAATAATAAAGATTAATAGGATGTTTAAAAATGTTCCAGAAATTATGTTGAAGAAAACAAAATAAAATATGCATACCAATTGCTTTCATTAAAAAGAAGTATATTTGGCTGGGCACAGTGGCTCACGCCTGTAATCCCAGCACTTTGGGAGGCTGAGATGGGTGCCTCACCTGAGGTCAGGAGTTCGGGATCAGCCTGGCCAACATGGTGAAACCCCGTCTCTCTACTAAAAATATATAAAAAATTAGGCATGGTAGCACAGACGTGTAATCCCAGCTACTCGGTAGGCTAAAGCAGGAAAATCACTTGAACCTAGTAGGTGGAGGTTGCAGTGAGCCGAGACCATGCCATTGTGCTCCAACCTGGGCAACAAGAGCGAAACACGTCTCAAAAAAAAAAAAAAAATTTTGTTGATGGAGGTTGCAAGAGAATAAAATTATGTGACTTGATCTTAAGTTTGTTGAATCCTTTTCGGGTAAAGATGTTTAAACATACATTAAAAATTCAGCCATTACCGGGCATGGTGGGTCACACCTGTAATTCCAGCACTTTGGGAGGCCAAAGTGGACGGGTCATTTGAGGTCAGAAGTTTGAGACCAGCCTGGCCAACATGTTGATATCCCGTCTCTACTAAAAATACAAAAATTAGCCAGGCGTGTTGGGGCACGCCTTTAATCCCAACTACTTAGGAGGCTGAAGCAGGAGAATCACTTGAACTCAGGAGGTGGAGGTTGCAGTGAGCTAAGACTGCACCACTGCATTCCAGCCTGGGCAATAGAGTTAGACTTTGTCTCAAGAAAAAAAAGAAAGAAAGAAAGAAAAAGATCAGCCATTATAACAGATAACTGGATAAAAGAGAAATGAGTTAATTTAAATTTGAGAAGTGCTTGAAATAGACAGTATAGTTATACATGCATATGCAAAGTAAATATATAGAATATATAAATACTGAAAACTCTAGATGTTATATCTGGGCAAAAACTTAGTATTTTTAGTGAAAGACAGCCTCTGAACAACTATGGAAACATCTGTCACCAAATAGAAATTATTTCTAACAAATGTGTAACTTTACTTTTGCAGGCCAAAGAGTGTGGCCAGATGCAAAATAAGTGGCTGATGATAAACATTCAAAATGTGCAAGACTTTGCCTGTCAGTGCCTCAACCGCGACGTGTGGAGCAACGAAGCTGTGAAGAATATTATCCGGGAACATTTCATTTTCTGGCAGGTGAGAAGGAGAGTTAATCAGAAATTTTGTAGAATTTTACTTTTGTAGTGTGGGATGTTGAGGGAAAGGAATTGGGTTATAATGAATTAAGACATTTTAAAAAAGGTAAAACCGGCTGGGGGCAATAGCTTACGCCTGTAATCCTAGCACTTTGGGAGGCTGAGGCCGGCGGATCACCTGAGGTCAGGAGTTCGAGACCAGCCTGGCCAACATGGTGAAACCCCGTCTCTACTAAAAATACAAAAAAATTAGCCGGGCATGGTGGTGGGCGCCTATAATCCCAGCTACTCGAGAGGCTGCGGCAGGAGAATCACTTGAACCCAGGTAGTGGAGATTTCAGTAAGCCAAGATCGTACCATTACACTCCAGCCTGGGCAACAGAGCAAGACTCCGTCTCAAAACAACACAAAACAAAACAAACAAACTGTACTGTTCAGTAGAAATATAACGTAAGCTATACACATAATTTAAATTTTTCCAGTAGCCACGTTAAAAAAGATTAATCGGCCGGGCGCAGTGGCTCAAGCCTGTAATCCCAGCACTTTGGGAGGCCGAGATGGGCGGATCACGAGGTCAGGAGATCGAGACCATCCTGGCTAACACGGTGAAACCCCGTCTCTACTAAAAAAAAATACAAAAAAACTAGCCGGGCAAGGTGGCGGGCGCCTGTAGTCCCAGCTACTCGGGAGGCTGAGGCAGGAGAATGGCGTAAACCTGGGAGGCGGAGGCTGCAGTGACCTGAGATCCGGCCACTGCACTCCAGCCTGGGCGACAGAGCGAGACTCCGTCTCAAAAAAAAAAAAAAAAAGATTAATCAAAATAGGCAAAATTAATTTAAATAATATATTTGGTTAAATCAATATACCTGTATAACTAATACAAAAATAATGAGATGATTTGCTTTTATTTGGTGTTAAGTCTTCAAGATATGGTTTGTATTTATACTTACATCCCTTCTCTATTTGGAGTAGCCAAATTTCAGGCGCTTCAGTAGCCACTTCTGGGTAGTGGTTGCTGTATGAGACAGTGCAGGTATAGAAGATCTTGAGGTCATTGGAAGCATTTGGCTAAGACTTAGATTTTAGCTTGGGTTTGATACTTTTTAATTCTGTGTTCTTAGACATGTCACTTTAGTCTTCCTAGCTAATGAGATAAGGTTAGAGACCTTGTATCATTTTTCCCCTTGTGAGACAGGGTTTTGCTCTGTCACCCAGGCTGCAATGCAGTGGCATGAACATGGCTTAACCTTGACTTCCTGGGCTCAAATGATCTTCCCACCTCAGTTTCTTGAGTAGTTGGGACCACAAACATGCACCACCATGCCCATATAATGTTTTTTTTTTTTTTTTTTTTTTTGGTGGAGATGGGGTCCTGCCATATTGCCCAGGCTCGTCTCGAACTCCTGGGCCCAAGCCATCTGCTTCCCTTGGCTTCCCAAAGTGCTGGGATTACAAGCATGAATCACCGTGCCAGCTCAATTTTTTTATTTTGTGGAAAGTTATAGAAAATAAAAACTTACAAATGAACTTAATTTTTTCCCCTACTGTAAGATATGCTATTAATGTTATTAATTTGCCTATGTATATTTTACAGGCCCCTAAATTTAATATAATTTTAATGGTAAAATTTCTTGTATTTTATTCAACAAATATTGATCGAGCAGCTCATTGCTTAGCACAGTGCTGAACTCTAGAGCTTATAATCCTTTTTTCTTTCTTTCTTTCTTTCTTTTTCTTTCTCTCTCTCTTTCTTTCTCTTTCTCTCTCTCTCTCTCTCTTTCTTTTTCTCTCTTTCTTTCTTTCTTCTTTCTTTCTATAAATAGGGTCTTGCTCTGTCACCCAGGCTAGAATACAGTGGTGCAGTCATAGCTCACTGCAGCCTCTAACCCCTATAGGCTCAAGGGATCTTCCCATCTCAGTCTCCTGAGTTGCTGGGACTATAGGTGCACACCGTTAAACCTGGCTAATTTAAAAACAAAAACAAACTTCTTGTAGAGATGGGGTTTTGCTGTGTTGCCCAGGCTGGTCTCAAACTCCTGTCCTCAAGCTGTCCTCTGCCTCTGCGCCACAAAGTGCTAGGATTATAGGTGCGAGCCACCATGCAGAGCCATAATCTTTTTTTTTTTTTTTTTTTTTTTGAGACAGAGTCTTGCATTGTCGCTGGGCTAGAGTGTAGTGCCACAATCTTGGCTTGCTGCAGTCTCTGTCTCCCAGGTTCAAGCAATTCCCCTGCCTCGGTCTCCCGAGTAGTTGGGACTACGGGGCACGCATTACCATGCCCAGCTTACTTTTTGTATTTTAGTAGAGATGGGGTTTCACATGTTGGCCAGGATGGTCTCGATCTCCTGACCTGTGATCCACTCGCCTCGGCCTCCCGAAGTGCTGGGATTACAGGCATGAGGCACCGCGCCCAGCCCATAATCTTAATACATTGTGATTTATTAAGATGTATCTGGTTGAGAGTTATGAATGACATAGGTTGACAGATAACTTGAGCGGGAAGAAGGATACCTCATCTGAACTGGGAAAGGAAGAGGAATGGATTGATATGTTTATGGTAAATTTCCAGAGGGTGCTGAAAGTAGGAAGTTGAAGGAGTTCGAACCAGATGACCTTCATTATCTCTTTAGTGTAGGAGTGAGATCTTAATACATATGCCAGAGGTGTATTTGGAGAGCTAATTGATGTTGGTATATAACAAGGTTATAGTTGGTTCTTTTCTTAGAGGCTGACTTTTTTTTTATATCAATGATTTAACAGGTTTATCATGACAGTGAGGAAGGTCAGAGATACATACAGTTTTATAAGTTAGGGGATTTCCCCTATGTTTCCATATTGGACCCACGGACAGGTAAGATTTATATCAGCATGCAACTTTTAACCTTTCACTTGTCTTTCAGTTATCTCAATTGATCTTTAATATTTGACTGGATCTGTTTTCAGAATTATAGTAATTTAGGTGAAGGTTTCCTGTTTTTTTTCCCCTTTATATTATTTAAACATCTATTGATGTATGTAGTTAAGACATCTTTTTCTGGCAACATTGGGAGATGGTAGTATTTTATGTTTGTGCAGTTATGTTCTTTTGAAGAATAACTGATATATTCATCTTACCTTTTTAAAGGAATTTTTTAAAGTTTTTTTAATCATTAAAATGTTAAGATTGCCCAGATACTAGTTGTGATCCCACCCAAGAAGCAGAGCGTGGAGCTGGTTTTATTAATTAATTGTGTTTTATATAATATTGCTTTCTCTGAATCTCTTCTTCCTAAATGGCAGTAAGTGATAGCAGCAGATAAGATAGTTGCTCTATCATGATGGGTGGGAATCTGTTAGGTGAGTATAATTGATGTGACTTCTAGGTTATGAAGACAGTATATAGCATAAGCTGGTGGAGGGTGTCTTTACAGTACACTTTAATTATGCATATGCTGAAAGAGATACTTAATGAGAATGTTCAGAAAGATTATAGATATTATATTTATATATCCTGGTTTTTAATCTTTAGGTCAGAAGCTAGTAGAATGGCACCAGTTAGATGTATCTTCTTTCTTGGACCAAGTGACGGGATTTCTGGGTGAACATGGACAACTGGATGGACTTTCTAGCAGTCCGCCCAAAAAATGTGCCCGTTCAGTAAGTATAATTAGGAGGTGGTGATGGGAAAATAAATGTAATTGGTCATAAGCATCTTACATAAAATGTTTGATGTTAAGATGGTAACGATAATCGAACTAGTGGACAACTGTCACTTGTGGCTATAGCATCTTAGATATCCTCCTCAATTTCCCACTTGAGAGTTCCATCTTCTCGGTGAAAACATGATACTCACACTCCTCCCAGTCTGTCTTGCAGCTAGAGTGCAGGCAGATGCCCCCAGATCTGGATTTAGAAGGAAGCAATGTGAATAGGTTGAGCAGGAGGACTGACCTGGCAAGCCTAGAGGTAGAGGGATCTACTTCCTTAGGGACAGCTCTGGGAGGGCTTCTGATAGCCAGGTCTAAATGGCAGTGAAAGTGGTGGGTTTTTGGTGTGTTTTGTGTTTTGTTCTGGAGATGGGATCTTGCTATTTTGCCCAGGCTGTCCTGGAACTCCTGGGCTGAAGCAGTCTTCTCACCTCAACTGCCCGAGTAGCTAGGACTACAGGTACATGCCACCATAGCTGGCCGGAAGTGGTGTTTTTCGTTTTCGTTGGAACAACTCTCGTGGTATAGTTGAGCGTTATTATTGGTTAATATAGTTTTAGGGCCTGGCTCTCTGTCCCTCCTAGAATTTATTTCTATACTTAATTTCTAGAATGTACTATTACTAGGTAGACATGTTTGATAATTGGTATCAAGATTAGTTACAAATAAGAGACTGAACTTGCAAAGATACAGCAATCTCACATAGGTTTTCATGGCTCTTTGGGTTTGATAGCTGTAGGGATAAAAATAGTTTTGTTTTATTGGTTTTTTTTTTTTTTTTTTTTTTTTGAGCCGGAGTCTTGTTCTGTCACTAGGGCTAGAGGGCAGTGGTGTGATCTCGGCTCACTGCAACCTCCGCCTTCCGGGTTCAAGCAATTCTCCTGTCTTGGCCTCCCAAGTAGCTGGGATTACAGACATGCACCACTGCATCCGGCTAATTTTTGTATTTTTAGTAGAGACGGGGTTTCACCTTGTTGGGTAGGCTGGTCTCGAACTCCTGACTTCAAGTGATCTGCCTTCCTCGGCCTCCCGAAGTGCTGGGATTACAGGCGTGAGCCAGCTCGCCTGGCCTGTGTTTTTCTTTAGACAGGATCTTGTTCCGTTTCTCAAGCTGCAGTGCAGTGGTGTGATTATGGCTCACTACAGCCTCCACCTCTTGGGCTCAAGCGATCCTTCCACCTCAGCCTCCTGAGTAGCTGGGACCACAGATGTGCATCACCATGCCAGCTAAGTTTTTAAATTTTTGTAGAGACGGAGGTCTCCATATGTTGTCCAGGCTGGCCTCAAACTGGCCTCAAGCAATCCTCCTGCCTCAGCCTCCCAAAGTGTTGGGATTCTGGGCATGAGCACCACACCCAGCAAAATTTTTATTGTGTTGTGTTGTGTTGTACTGTATTGTATTGTATTTTTTGAGATGTGGTCTCACACTGTTGCCCAGGCTGGACTGCAGTGGCATGATATTAACTCACTGTAGTCCTTGCAACCTTGAGAGAACATGGAAAAAAAAAAACAACTTGCTAGCCTTGAACTCCTGGGCTCAGTCGATCTTCTTGCCTCCGCCTCCTGAGTAGCTAGGACTATGGATGTGCACCATCTTGCCTGGCTAATTTTTTATTTTTGTGGAGGCAGGATCTTGCTATGTTGCTCAGCCTGATCTGAAACTCCTAAGCTCAAGCCATTCTCCTGCCTTGGCCTCCCAAAGTGCTGGGATTATAAGCATGAACCACCATACCATGCCCAGTCTAAAAATAGTTTTAGAAGATGTGAGGAACACTTCCTTCAGTTATCACCTATAATAAAGTGCCTATTTAAGGAAAAGCCCTTAGGGATAGTATAGAAATTTTGTTGACCTCAGGCAGTCCTGCTTGATTTACAGTTTTTTGGGCGCTTTGTTGTTGTTGTTTCCTCTCTCCCATGGAATGCTTCATAATGTCGTGTTCTGCTTTTGGTAGCATGTTAATGCTGACCTCACAATAAATTGAGAAGTGTTTCTTCCTCTTCTGTTATCTGCAGTAGTGTCTGTAGAATTTTTGTTATTTTTTCCTTAATGTTTGATGATATTTACCAGTGAAGCGACATGGGCCTAGAGGTTTTTTTTGTGGAAAGTTTTAAACTACAAATTCAGTCTTATTGGTGGATACCTGACTACTTGGTTATCTGTTTCTTCTTGGATAAGCTTTAGCAAGCTGTATCTTTCTAGGGATTTGTTCATTTTACTATATTGATGAGTTTATTATAGTCCCTGTGATGCCATTGATGACTATAGAGATTATAGTTGTCCCTCTCTTCATTCTGTTTTTGGTAATTTGTGGCTTCCCTTTTTTCCCCGACAGTCTGGCTAGAGGCTTAGTAGTTTTATCTCAAGGAACCAGCGGGGGTGTGGCATGTGCCTGTAGTCCCATCTGCTTGGCAGGAATATTGCTTGAGCCCAGGAGTTCAGGAATGTGCTGTGCTATGATCATGCCTGTGAGTAGTCACTGCACTCCAGTCTTTGGGCAGCAGTAAGACTCTGTCTCTTAAAAAAACAACAACAAGGCCGGGCGCGGTGGCTCAAGCCTGTAATCCCAGCACTTTGGGAGGCCGAGACGGGCGGATCACGAGGTCAGGAGATCGAGACCATCCTGGCTAACACAGTGAAACCCCGTCTCTACTAAAAAATACAAAAAACTAGCTGGGCGAGGTGGCGGGCACCTGTAGTCCCAGCTACTCGGGAGGCTGAAGCAGGAGAATGGCGTAAATCCGGGAGACGGAGCTTGCAGTGAGCTGAGATCTGGCCACTGCACTTCAGCCTGGGCCACAGAGCGAGACTCCGCCTCAAAAAACAACAACAACAACAACAACAACAACTGCCTTTGGGATTTTGGTGGTGTTTTTGTTTTTTGTTTTTCTCTATTGTATTTGCTTTCTAGGTCATTTATTAATTTATGTTTTCTTTGGGCTTAATTTTATTTTATTTTCCTGGATGTATGCTCTTTTTTTTTTTTTTAAGGTGGGGAAGCTTAGGTCATTAATTTGATACCTTTCTCTGTTCTAATAAAAGCATTTAATTCTATAATTTTTCAATAAGTACTGCTATTGCTCAATACTATTTTCTAGCTACAAGAGAAATTAGTAAAATGAATTTTTTAGTTGAATATGTTTTATAAACTTGATTAGGGTTCTGTAAGTAAGGAAATCAGAGGAGAATGAAATTCAATAGGAGGTTGATAGTATCTGCCATGGCCACAATTTTTAAAGTCAAGCTACACGCTATCTGTGCAATGTCATTGCTATAAATTTACGATCCACCTAAGCCATTGCATGTCACACAGACACCTCTGCTTGCTTTTTAGGGGCGGTAAATTAGTTTATTTTTACTTGGCCGGGTGTAGTGGTATGTGCCTGTAGTCCCAGCTACTTGGGAGGCTGAGGTGGGAGGATTGCTTGAGCTTGGCAGGTGGAGGGAGTAGTCAGCCAAGATTGCACCACTGCATTTCAGCCTGGGTGACAGAGTAACCTGTCTCAAAAAAAAACAAAAAACAAAACGTTTTTCCCTTTAATTTTTTGCTACATGATTGCCTGATAGTAAAAGACAAAATGTGGTTTCTTTAGTTTTTTATTAGCAACCCACATTTTTTTTTTTACCTATTTATTGTGGAAAATTTTAAGCATATTCAAAGTTGAAGTAGTTTATTGAGCCTCTTTGTATTCATTAGCTTATTTCAGTAATTATCAACAGATGGCCAGTCTTCTTTCCTCTAGATCCCATATCTGAATTATTTTGAAGCAAATCTCAGAATTCATTGTTTCATTAATACATACTCTGGGATTTATATTTAAAAGATAAAGGCTTTTTTATTTTTAAAAATACTATCACAATGTCATTATTATACCCTTAAAAATTAGCAGTAATTCTATAATATCGTGAGATATCCAGTGTTCAACTTTAGATTATCTTACAATTTTTTTCCTCTATAGTATGTTTGAGTCAGGAGTAAGTTCCACTCAAACAACATTATTTTGTGATTCATTAAGTTTAGTAGAATCTATGGCATTAGAACTTTACCAAGGGAAAAACTGTAGAAGTTTGCATTTCTCGTTATCATAATGAAAACCTTCATTATAATTAATGGAATTACTAGTTGAAGAATAAAGTGGTGAACAAAGTAAACACTGGTCTCTATGTTTTAGTCATTTTAAAGAGTGGTATTTTGACTTTATAGTTAAAACTTTTAATTCTTGTCTTTCTCTAGGCAGGTAATAGATAAACGTTTCTTGATTTTGTTCATTTTGATTTTTGTTTTGTTTTGTTTTTGAGATGGAGTCTTGCTCTGTCACCAGGCTGGAGTGCAGTGGCGCGATATCACGGCAACCACCTCCTCCTGGGTTCAATTGATTCTTCTGCCTCAGCCTCCCGAGTAGCTGGGACTACAGGCGCACACCACCATGGCCAGCTAATTTTTGAATTTTTAGTAGAGATGGGGTTTCGCCATGTTGGCCAGGCTGGTCTCCAACTCCTGACCTCAGGTGATCCGCCCACCTCAAGCCTCCCAAAGTGCAGGTGTGAGCCACTGCGCCCGGCCTGTCCTGCTTTGTTATCATTTGTGTGTTCACTGGAGTAGCACTTTTAATTTCCTTCAAGAACCTTTCCTTGCATTCACAGCTTGGCTGTTTGGTGCAAGAGGCCTAGCTTTGTGTCTGTCTCAGGTTTCAACATGCCTTTCTCACTAAGCTTAATCGTTTTTAGTAGAGACGGGGTTTCACCATGTTGGCCAGGATGGTCTCGATCTTTTGACCTCTTGATCCACCCGCCTTGGCCTCCCAAAGTGCTGGGATTACAGGCATGAGCCACCACGCCTGGCTTTCATTTTGATATTTTAAAAAATGCCTATGATCACTTGAGCCCAGAAGCGCAAGACCAGCCTGGGGAACATAGTGAGACCCTGTCTCTTAAAAAATATATAGATATATATAGGCTGGGTGCGGTGGCTCATGCCTGTCATCCCAGCACTTTGGGAGGCCGAGGTCGGGAGTTTGAGACCAGCCTGGCCAACGTGGTGAAACCCTATCTCTACTAAAAATACAAAAAAATAAGTAAATAAAAATTAGCTGGGCATGGTGGCGGGTGCTTGTAATCCCAGCTACTCAGGAGGCTGAGGCAGGAGAATTGCTTGAACCTGGGAAGGCTGAGGTTGCAGTGAGCCAAGATTGTGCCACTGCACTCCAGCCTGGGCAACAAGAGTGAGACTCCATCTCAAAAACAAAATAAAACAAAAAACAGGCTGGGCGCGGTGGCTCACGCCTGTAATCCCAGCACTTTGGGAGGCCGAGGCGGGTGGATCACAAGGTCGGGAGATTGAGACCATCCTGGCTAACACGGTGAAACCCCGTCTCTACTAAAAATACAAAAAAAAAAATGAGCCGGGTGAGGTGGCAGGCGCCTGTAGTCCCAGCTACTCGGAGACTGAGGCAGGAGAATGGCGTGAACCCGGGAGGCGGAGCTTGCAGTGAGCCGAGATCGCGCCACTGCACTCCAGCCTGGGCGACAAAGCGAGACTGCGTCTCAAAAAAAAACCCCACAAAAAACAACAAAAATGTGTGTGTGTGTGTGTGTGTACACACGTATATATATCTATATTCCAATTTGGCTATGTAAGACACAGTCCTTGCTCTTAAAGTAGAAGGGATACAGTCAGCAGAACATAATAATGAATGGCAAGCTATGATATTTCTTATGCTGTTTGACCTGTTTTTTGGTTTAACTTGTTCTTCTTCCTGTGTTTTATGACGCCATCTCACAGGAGAGCCTTATAGATGCAAGTGAAGACAGCCAGCTAGAAGCTGCCATCAGAGCCTCCTTACAAGAAACACATTTCGATTCAACACAGACAAAACAGGATAGCCGCTCAGATGAAGAATCTGAATCTGAACTTTTTTCTGGCAGTGAGGAATTCATATCCGTTTGTGGCTCTGATGAAGAAGAAGAGGTAGAGAATCTTGCCAAGTCCAGAAAGTCTCCCCATAAAGATTTGGGGCATAGAAAAGAGGAGAATAGAAGGCCGCTGACTGAGCCCCCAGTCAGAACTGATCCTGGAACTGGAACAGCCACAAACCACCAAGGATTGCCAGCCGTGGATTCAGAGATACTTGAGATGCCACCTGAAAAATCAGATGGAGTAGTGGAGGGGATAGATGTAAATGGTGAGTTACATTATAGACATACTTTCCTTCAAACTTGGATATTGCACTCCAGCCTGGGCAACAAGAGTGAGACTCCATCTCAAAAGTTCAAGGTTAGGAGTTCAAGACCAGCCTGGCCAACATGGCAAAACCCTGTCTCTACTAAAAATACAAAACTTAGCCAGGTATGGTGGCATGTGCCTATAGTCCCAGCTACTTGGGAGGCT
Source organism: Chlorocebus sabaeus (assembly GCF_047675955.1). NCBI lineage: Eukaryota > Metazoa > Chordata > Mammalia > Primates > Cercopithecidae > Chlorocebus > Chlorocebus sabaeus. The sequence goes on from NC_132918.1 coordinate 91,791,005, forward strand.
GAGGCAGGAGAGTGGCTTGAACCAGGGAGGCGGAGGTTGCAGTGAGCTGAGATCACGCCACTGCACTCCAGCAAAACACTTGAATAATCGCTGAATGGTTGTATTTATTTACATATTTATTTAAACTAATACTCTATCTTAAACTCCTGTATCCCGTTTTTTGTTTTTTTTTTAAACCCTTCCTTTAGGACCAAAAGCACAGCTGATGTTGCGGTATCCAGATGGAAAAAGGGAACAGATCACTCTTCCAGAGCAAGCTAAACTGCTAGTAAGTACAGGCTTGCTTTGGTTCAGTTCCGACCACTGCAATAAGACGAGTCACAAATTGTTTGGTTTCCTGGTGCATATAAAAGTTACGTTTGCATTATTCTGTAGTCTATTAAGTGTACAGTAGCTTTACATCTAAAAAAAGGCACGTGATTTAATTTAAAAAATCTTTTGCTAAAAAGTGCTAATGATCACCTGAATCTTCAGTGAGTCATCTTTTTGTTGGTGGAGGCTCTTGAAATTGATGGCTACTGACTGATCAGGGTGATGGGTGCTTGTGGCAGTTTCTGAAAATGTGACAGCAGTGAAGTTGCTGCATCAGTTGGTGATGTCTTCGACAAACAGTTTCTCTGTGGCATGTGTTGCCGTTTGCTAGTATTTTACCCACAGTAGGACTTCTTTCAAAACTGGAGTCATTCTCAAATTTGCCGCAGCTTTATCCACCAAGTTTATGCAGTATTCTAAATCTTCTGTTGTCATTTCAACAGTGTTAAAAGCATCTTCACCAGAAATAGATTCCATCTCAAGAAGTCACTTTCTTTGCTCATCCATAGGAAGCAGCTCCCTTCCCTTTAATGCTTGATCATGAGACTGCAGCAGTTCAGTCCCATCGCCATCCTCCACTTCTAATTCTAGTTCTCTTGCAGTTTCTACCCCACTTGCAGTGACTTCCTCCAGTGAGTTCTTAAACCCCTCAAAGTCATCCATGAGGGTTGGAATCAACCTCTTCCAAAGTCCTGTTCATGTTTGTCTTTTGACCTCCTATGAATCATGAACGTTCTTAATGATATTCAGACTGGTGAATCCTTTCCAGAAGATTTTCAGTTTACTTTGCCCAGATCCATCAGAGGAATCTATATTTATGGCAGCTATAGCCTTTGGGAAAAAAAAAAGGTGGTGCGGGGGGGGGCCTCTTGCCCATGCTGGAGTGCAGTGGTCGTAGCTCACTGTAACCTTGACTCCCCGCCCCGGCTCAAGTGATCCTCCTGCCTCACTCTCCTGAGTAGACCACCACACTCAATTAATTTTCTTTTTTGTAGAGATGGTTTCTTGCTGTGTTGCCAGGGCTTGTCTCAAACTCCTGGACTCAAGTAATCCTCTCACCACAGCCTCCCAAAGTTGAAATTTGGCCCCATGCCTGGCCAAAATGTATTTCTTAAATAAGATTTAAAAGTTGAAATGACTCCTTGATCCATGGGCTGCAGAATGGATGCTGGGTTAGCAGACTGGAAACAACATTCATTTTTATTTACATTTTCATCAGAGCTCTTACGTGACTAGTGCATTGTCAATGAGCAGTAATATGTTGAATCCTTTTTCTGAGCAGTAGGTCTCAACAATGGGCTTAAAATATTCAGTAAGCCATGCTGTAAATTGATGTGCTATCTTTCCAGGTTTTGTTTTTACAGTTCTAGAACACAGACAGAGTAGATTTAACATAATTTTTAAGGGACCTGGGATTTTGGAATGTTAAATGAGCATTGGCTTCAACTGGAAGTCACCAGCTACATGACCCCTAACAAGAAAGTCAGCCTGTTTGAACCTTTGAGTGCAGATGCTGACTTCTCTCTAGCTGTGAAAGTCCTTGATGGCATCTTCTTCCAATAGAAGACTGTTTTGTCAAACTTAAATCATATTTAGTGTCGTTACCTTCATGAATTATCTTAACTACATCTTTTAGATAAGTTTCTGCACCTTCTGCATCAGCATTTGCTGCTTCACCTTGTTGCACTTTGATGTTACGGAGATGACTTCTTTCCTTCAACCTCATGAACCAACCTCTGCTAGCTTCCAGCTTTTCTTCTGTAGCTTCCTTAACTCCCTTCGCCTTCATAGGATTGAAGAGAGTTAGAACCTTGCTTTGCATTAGGGTTTGGCTTAAGGGAATGTTGTGACTGGTTTGATTTTTCCATACAGACCACTAAAACTTTCTCCTTTTCAGCAGTACAGTAAGGCTGTTTTGCTTTTTTTTTTTTTTTTTTTTTTTTTTTTTTTTTGAGACAGAGTCTAGCTGGGTCGCCTAGGCTAGAGTACAAAGGTGTGATCTCAGTTCACTGCATACTCCGCCTCCCAAGTTCAAGTGATTCTGCCTGCCTCAGCCTCCCGTGTAACTGGGATTACAGGCGCCCGCCACCACTCCCAGCTAATTTTTGTATTTTCAGTAGAGATGGGGTTTCACCATGTTGGCCAGGCTGGTCTCCAACTCCTGACTTCAGGTGATCCGCCTGCCTTGGCCTCCCAAAGTGCTGGTATGAGCCACTGCACCCAGCCTGTTTTGCTTTGTTATTTGTGTGTTCACTGGAGTAGCACTTTTAATTTCCTTCAAGAACTTTTCCTTGCATTCACAGCTTGGCTTTTTGGTGCAAGAGGTCTAGCGTGTCTGTCTCAGTTTTCCAACATGCCTTTCTCACTAAGCTTAATCATTTTTAGCAATTGATTGATTTTGAGGATGTACAACACTTCCTTTCACTTGGATACTTAGAGGCCTACAGTGGTGGGGTTATTAATTGGCCTAATTTTAATACTGTCATGTCTCAGGGAATAAGGAGGCCTGAGTAGAGGGAGAAAGATGGGAAAACTCCCAGTAGGTGGAGCAGTCAGAGCATAAAGTTTGCAGTCTTGTGTGGGCATGGTTTGTGGTGCCCAGAAACAGAATAGTAACATCAGAGATAATGCTCACAGATATTGTAACAGATAAAATAATGAAAAAGAGAAACACCACAAGTATTACCAAAAGGTGACACAGAGACACGCGGTGAGCACTCGCTGATTGAAAAATGGAGCCAATAGAGGCGCTTGACACACGGCTCCCACAAACCTTCAATAACAGGAAGTATAATGAAACAGGGTGTGTCTCTATAGCTAATTGGAAGCATTTTGTCGAAGCAGAGAAACTAATTAATTGGAGTAAGTTCAGTGAGTTTTGCTTGATAATTCTTTGAAATAGGTATGGGAGGCCAGGTGCAGCGGCTCCCTCCTGTAATCCCAGCACTTTGGGAGGCCAAGGTGGGAGGATCACTTGAGTTCAGGAGTTTGAGACCAGCCTGGGCAACAAAGTGAGACCCTGTCTCTATTTAAAAAAAAGAAAAAATAGAAAAGAAAAGAAAGAAAGAGGTGTTAGATGTTTAGTCTGATCATAACTGCAAACTGTGGTGAGTCATTTTGTTGTTGGTGGTTGGTTGGTTGTTTTGAGACAGGGTCGCTCTGTGACTTAGGCTGGAGTTTGGTGGCCCAGTCTCAGCTCACTGCAACCTCTGCCTCCTGGGCTCAAGCGAGCCTCCCACCTCAACCTCCCAGGTAGCTGGGACCACAGGTGTGTGCCACCACACCCAGCTAATTTTTTAAAATTCTTTTTTGTAGAGAAGGGTTCTCACTTTGTAAACCAGGCTGGTCTTGAATTCCTGAGCTCAAGTCATCCTCCTGCCCTAGCCTGCCAAAGTGTGGGGATTACAGGTGGGAGCACCCGCTTGTGAATCTTATCTCTGATTAGTTTATTTTCTTCCCAGATTAACTTAGGTAAGCCACATAAGGTATGTTCCAGTGAAGATTTTTCTGTTTCATGCCTGCATGGAATAGAAACCCAACTGAAATGATTACTTCTGGAAAAGGACGACGGGTTATTTGAAGGGAATAGTGGTGTAGGTCCTAGCAGCTGGAACTGCAAAGTGTTTAAGAACCATATCTGTTTTCCTCTATGGTTCTCTTCTGGGGCCTGTAGGTTTTCTCTTGGGGTTCCCTGCTTCACACCATTCTCTGCATACTGGTGGCTTTTCTTTATTCCTCAGCTCCCACATTGTTCATCATGGTGATGCTGCGGGCGTTGTCATCTAACACAGCTGATGAGCTTTCGGTGGTTTTTGTTTTGTGTTTCCTTTTCTTGGAGACAAGATCTGGCTCTGCCCAAGATTACTCCCAAGATCTCCCCAAGATTACAAGATCTCCCCAAGATTACTCTGTGGGGCGTAATCTCGGCTCCCTGCATCCTCCGCCTCCCAGGTTCAAGCAATTCTGCCTCAGCCTCCCAAGTAGTTGGGATTACAGGCACCTACCACCACACCAGGCTAATTTTTTTGTATTTTTAGTACAGACGAGGTTTCACCATGTTGGCCAGACTCGTCTCGAACTCCTGACCTCAGGTGATTCGCCCACCTTGGCGTCTCAAAGTGCTGGGATCACAGGCGTGAGCCACCGTGCCTGGCCAATATTTTTTGATGAGATGGGGTTTTGTCGTGTTGCCCAAGCTGGTCTCCAACTCCTGTGCTCAAGCTGTCTACCTTCCTTGGCCTTCCGAAGTGCAGGGATCACAGGCGTGAGCAATCATGCCCTGACACCCTGTGTTTTTAACTACTGGAAACAGAATCTTGAGTGTGACTATCTTAGCTTAGCTGTGAATGAATTCCTTGGGTCAGGCATTCCTGGCCGTTTGCTTTGGCTGGAGATTAATTAGGCTGATTCTTGAAGACTGTGTTACTAAAATGCAAGCTGTGTAGAAGTTTGATGGGAAGCAGAGAGGGAGGTGTTGAGGAAAACTGCAAAAGATGGGAAGGGCCCAGTTTCTGAGAAGGCAAGGAGAGATTCAGTGCACAGGTGGCAAGACTGGGTGTAGTGGAATGAAGGACCGGGTGTGGTGGAATGGAGGACCGGGTGTAGGTAGAATGAAGGACCGGGTGTGGTGGAATGAAGGACCGGGTGTAGGTAGAATGAAGGACCGGGTGTGGTGGAATGAAGGACCGGGTGTGGTGGAATGAAGGACCGGGTGTAGGTGGAATGAAGGACCGGGTGTAGGTGGAATGAAGGACTGGGTGTGGTGGAATGAAGGACCGGGTGTAGGTGGAATGAAGGACCGGGTGTGGTGGAATGAAGGACCGGGTGTGGTGGAATGAAGGACCGGGTGTAGGTGGAATGAAGGACCGGGTGTAGGTGGAATGGGGGACCGGGTGTGGTGGAATGAAGGACCGGGTGTGGTGGAATGAAGGACCGGGTGTAGGTGGAATGGGGGACCGGGTGTAGGTGGAATGGGGGACCGGGTGTAGGTGGAATGGGGGACCGGGTGTAGGTGGAATGGGGGACCGGGTGTGGGTGGAATGGGGGACCGGGTGTGGGTGGAATGGAGGACCGGGTGTGGGTGGAATGGAGGACCGGGTGTGGGTGGAATGGAGGACCGGGTGTGGTGGAATGGAGGACCGGGTGTGGTGGAATGGAGGCCCGGGTGTGGGTGGAATGGAGGCCCGGGTGTGGGTGGAATGGAGGCCCGGGTGTGGGTGGAAAGGAGGACCGGGTGTGGGTGGAAAGGAGGCCCGGGTGTGGGTGGAAAGGAGGACCGGGTGTGGGTGGAATGGAGGACCGGGTGTGGGTGGAATGGAGGCCCGGGTGTGGTGGAATGAAGGACCGGGTGTGGTGGAATGAAGGACCGGGTGTAGGTGGAATGAAGGACCGGGTGTAGGTGGAATGAAGGACCGGGTGCAGTGGAATGGAGGACCGGGTGTAGTGGAATGGAGGACCGGGTGTAGTGGAATGAAGGACTTGCCTTCCTTGATAAAAGGAAGAAAGGAAAATGGATAGAATGTTTAAAAATGAGAACAATAATTTTATAAATAGTGACTGGATGTATTTATTGGGGAGACAAATAATAACTGTGTATTTCAGTCTCACTTAATGGCTGTACGTAATTGGGTACAGATTTCTCTCCCCATCCAAAGGTTTCTTCTAGTGGCCCTTCCATAAGGGCAAGCTTTGGTTATCTGAGAGAACTTACACTTAATAGCTGATCTAATATGATGAAAAAGAGAATATTTTATATTTCATTCACTAATATGCTCTTTCCTTTTATTTCCATCTAATGGCTTTGTCTTTCTCTTGTTTGTATAGGCTTTGGTGAAGCACGTCCAGTCTAAAGGATATCCAAATGAACGTTTTGAACTTCTCACCAACTTTCCTCGAAGGAAATTATCTCATCTGGACTATGATATTACATTGCAAGAGGCAGGCCTTTGTCCTCAAGAGACTGTCTTTGTACAGGAAAGAAATTAACACCATGGCTTGACCTCTCTCAGCTTACCCCTTTTTTCCCTTTTCCTGTGAGATACCATGTCACTAAGTATGCATTTTGGCTCATAGGACCACAGAGCCAAAGTTGGGCAAGCAAGTCACCTTCCTTCTCTGATTTCTTGATCTCTCCTGTGATCAGTCTCTTTCTCCCCCTTTGTTTTTCTCTTCTGTTTTCTCCCTCCCCACTCCGTACTCTTCCCCCTCCCCTACACTTTCTTACCTAATCTGGTGACCAAATTGAAGTGTAAGAATAAGACCTCTCCTAGTATTGGCAGCAGGAATTGTGTGTCCCAGTAAGTGGTCTTCTGCACGGCACTTTTTTGGGATCAAATGTTAACGTTACTCCCCAGACTCTTTGGGCAAAGGAATGGCTAGATTCAGAGTAAGAACAACCCTCCCTTTTTTGTAAGCCCCCATGTGTAGCAGGGAGAAGAAATTATCTAACGTGGATTTGGTTTTGTTGTGTTCTTCATGTAGGAAATATCACTTAAGAAAATATCCAGGCTTTTGTTTCCGTGGAAAAAGCATCCCTTGTAATTATTGCTCATCATACCTAAAAACTTTTTTCAAAGGATTTTCATGTTCCCAGCTGTAAGAACTATTTCCATGACATGTGTTACTAGCAGAATGAGTGTTAAATATGGAGCATATAGCATGGGGTGACTTTCATTGTCCTAGCTGAGACAGTTTTCTTTATTACTCTGTATTGGTCCTGCTAGTCCAGGAATGGACATTAAGTGACCCTATCGTGGTGACTGGGATAGGAAGATGCTTGCTGTTTTTGCCAGCACAGCAGATTAGCTCCTTTGGAGCCCTCCATTGTCCGAGTCTGAGTGATCTGTAGGAAGGCAGCTGGTCAATAATCATGCAGTGCAATGGCTTGTAATTGTAACCACTGTGGTTATTGATTGTCCTGTGGTGTTTCAGGCATACTTAGGTATGTCCCTGGGGAAAAAAAAAAACCATTCAGCTGAGAGTTGCTAACCATGTTCTTCTGGTTAGAAATAATGGTTCATTTTTTGCCCCTGGTTGGAATAGTCTCTGAAAGGCTGTGGTGACTGAATTGAACATGAGTCCGCATGCTGTTTTCTTTCAAAAGGTATCAGAACTGAAAGCCTCTCTAAGGGGAAGACTTTTAAACTCAATTCAAAAGACAACATTTAGTAAAAAGTGGGGGTGGCGGAGGGTGCTAGTCATTTTCAGATGTTGTGGGTTTTTTTCTGCCAACAAAACCGAAAATCAAATTTGAGTTGGTGAAAGCTTTCTTCGGTGTTTTTTAGAAGAGGCCATCTTGAATCTGTAGAATACCATTTACACACCAACTTCACCCTATGCTCAGTTCATATTTTGAGCTTAAATGGAATCCTCTGAAGGGGTAGTCGTGATTCTAGAAGTTTTAACTTGTAAAATGAAAATATTAAATGGACCTTTTTGTCAATTGAGGATTTAGATTGATTCTTTTATCCGAGGAACGTAAGTTCCTCAGCGGTTGCTTAGAGACCTTTAGGTTTTCATCTACTTTAAGATTGTCTCTTGGCAATGAGGGGATTGGGGAAAAGAAGAAAAAAGATGCTGTGTGTTGCTAGTACACAGTTACAGACTATGGTTTCTAATGGTTGAATTTTGAGGAACCTCCCAAAAGAATGAGTTCTGTATCTCCTCAAGGAAATCATGGACAATTCTGTTTATTCTTCAGTGAGTCCTTTTGAATTAATGTTCTTACATTTTTTTCTAAGTCTGTGTAAGTGCTTATGTATAAGTATATAATTGTATAAATATTTATAAATATATTTATATAATTACAGTTTCATTTCTACCTTGAGTCAAAGTTCTCTCTTTAGATTGGTGACTAATACTTACACTTTGGTGTTTTTTCATAGGCTCTTGAGGCTTAACTAGCAGCTTCTGATTTATTGAGTGAAAGATGGTTTTCATGTTCATTCCTCAGTTGTATCTCTGAACTTGGATAACATACTTGCCGTTTGAAGAATAGAGCTGTATATTATCAAAGGTGCACTGGAGGGTAAAACATTTGTTGGTAGCAGACAAGGTCAGAAATCTAAAAATTCAGGGAGGCACAGGGTAAGAAGAGGAGGTTTGCTCAGCTTTGCGCTCTGATGGTGCCCATCTGTACTCCAGCAAAGTCATAGCTGAAGCCCAGCTCGCTCAAACATGTCAAGTCAGCCGTTTTTCCTGTCGGGCTCTGTTTCATTCTCTTTACCTTCTAGCTTCTCGATAGAACAGCTGGGAGAACTGACATGTTCATCAGTGAGAGGCTGTAGCTCTTTCTGACATGTTCAGCACATGCATATTCATTGATGAGAAACCAAAGTGACTTTCTCAGTTTGGGTTACCGCGGGATGATTGAGTAGAGAGAAACTGATTTAACAGACAGCATGGTACTTTCACCCAGCTTAACATGCAGCTGGGTCGTCTACAATACAAGATGTGGTGGGCTTTATTTTATTTTATTTAGAGGCAGGAGTGTAATTATCTCAGGGTTGATACAGAGGCCCATGGGAGTAGTTACGGCTTGTGCATGAGAAGAGTCCATAAGGAGTATTGCCTTGCTCGAGAGTTCAATCCACTGACAGAGTAGGCGTCTTCCAGTTTGCCTTATTTCCTCTGCAAGTTTCTTTGCTCTTTAGGGCAGAGGTTTTATTGAATAGATTAAATGAGGTCAGTAAGGTTAGTTAAAAATAGTCATTCTTTGTGGGTGTTGGACACAGCTGAAAGAGAGTGTTAAAAAAAAAAAAAAAAACTAGAGAGGAAAAGAACAAGAAAGATAGACTTCGAGAGTGATAAGAGAAAAATACAGGGAGATGAAATGGAAACTACTGGGAAGGCCAGGCCATGGTGGCTCACGCCTGTAATCCCAGCACTTTGGGAGGCCGAGGTGGGCAGATCACCTGAGGTCAGGAGATCCAGACTAGCCTGACCAACATGGAGAAACCCCATCTCTACTAAAAATACAAAAATTACCCGGGTGTGATGACAGGCACCTGTAATCCCAGCTACTCAGAGGCTGAGGCAGGAGAATGGCTTCAACCTGGAAGGCAGAGGTTGCAGTGAGCCAAGATTGTGCCACTGCACTCCAGCCTGGGCAACAGAGTGACACTCCATCTCAAATTTAAAAAAGAAGAAGAAGAAGAAGAAAACTAGTGGGAAAAAAGTGAGAGGAATACTTTTTGGAATTTGATATCGGAAGGAACTGGAGAAGAGAAAGAACAGTGCCAAATGAGAAAAGAACAGGAAACTTAATACTGAGTAACTGGCATGCACTAGGTACTTTTATGTACATTTTCTCAGTCTCCCTAAGAATTGTACGAAATATATATTTTCTTCCCATGTTAAGAAAACAGGTATAGAGAACTTATTCAGGATGTCACAGCTAGTGAGTGGCAAATCAGAATTGGAATCCAGAGTCCATACTGTTTCAACGTCCACGCTGTGTTCTCCGACAGCAAGAGAATCAAGCCACCCAAATGGTTATCTTCTCATTGTTGGGCTTTGTAAATTCTCATTTAGTTTTGTTGCCATAAATATAGAGGAAGTAGTTGGGTTAAAGTTGTGGGATTTGCACTATGCCTATAAATGTTTATTTATGCCATTATTTTGAGAGGCTGATTATTGCTTTTTTAAAATGATGCACTGGGGAAGATGTGAAAGGAAAATTGCTATGTGGCATTATTTGCCAAGAATAAATGAAAGGGTAAAAAAAGAATTTTTTCTTTTTTTAAACATTTTCCAGAAAAGACACAATTATCTTTTTTTTTTTTTTTTAAATATAGGTGAGCACCACCACGCCTGGCTAATTTTTGTATTTTTAGTAGAGACAGGGTTTCACCATGTTGGCCAGGATGGTCTTGATCTCTTGACCTTGTGATCCGCCCACCTCAGCCTCCCAAAGTGCTGGGATTACAGGCGTGAGCCACCATGCCCGGCCTACAATTCTGTTTTCTGTGTCCCATCCATACCAGATTATTGAACCCTCGGTGTGTATGTTTTTAAATCTTGTATATAATTCTTCCTTGACTTAGACATCATCAACTAGCTATTGAGTTCTTTATAGAAGTTGGAAATATTTTGAAATCTGAGATCTAATTCCTGGCCAGGTGTGGTGGCTCATGCCTGTAATCCGAACATTTTGGGAGGCCAAGGTGGGGGAATCACCTGAGTTTGGGAGTTCGAGATCAGCCTGGCCAACATGGTGAAACCTTGTCTCTACTAAAAAATATAAAAATTAGCCAGGCATGGTGGCTCATGTCTGTAATCCCAGCTGCTGGGGAGGCTGAGGCACGAGAGTCTCTTGAACCCGGGAGGCGGAGGTTGCAGTAAGCTGAGATCACACCCCTGCACTCCAGCCTGGGTGAGGGAGCGAGACTCTGTCTCAAAAAATAATAAATGAGATCTGATTCCTGCCTGTTTTATCCAGTTAGGGAGACACACTACACATGAAATAACTGGAGAGCATGTAAGTGTTTACCTATTAGTTCAAGCTTAGGGAAAGGGAAGAGTATGTTTTAGTCAGCAAAGTCTTAAGCAAGACTGAAAAGTGGCAAGCACTGTAGCTCAGATTTTCTTTTGACTCACCTATTTCTTTAGCTCCACCTTTCGTAACTTTAGATTTAGGGCATGAAATTCTGCCAGTAAGGCATAACCAGTACCCAAGTAAGAAAGGATTACTGATCCCCCGGAGTAAACGTTTCTAGCTAGCAGGGATCTCACTTGTACACTTCGGAAAAATACCAGAGGGAGCCACTAGCAACTGAAAAATGAGGAAGATTTAATTTCTCTACAGGTACAAATCAGATGCACAGCATAGTACATATTATATGCAGAAAGGGCACTAGGGGTGTAAGTGTACTTGGGTAACAGCTCTGCTAGTTGTTACTTCACACTTCTCTTTCTTCTTAATCTCGGGTTTCTTATCTGAAAAATGAGAGAATTGGACTAGATTAATAGTGCTCAGCCTTTTCTAGACCAGCAAATCAGATTATCTCTGAAGTCCTTTTTCCACTCCAAAATTTTACACTTCCAGTCTCTCCCCTTTATTGCATACTATCTCTAGGCTAATTAAAAGTGTGCTGGTTAATCATTTTCTTTTCTTTTTTTTTTTTTTTCTGTGTTCAGGTATCATTTGACCAGTAACTTGCTCCTAATCTTACTGTGATGACTGAAACCTCCAAAGAGGAGAGTATAATAGTTATAGGTCTAGTAATAATCTTTTGAACAATTCATTATTTTTAAAAACTTAATGCCTGTGCCTAATCAGTATTGAGTATGACTAAAATGTAAATGAGAACCAAATATATCACTAACACTGGCACTAAATTTTATTTTTACTTGTGTACTTAAAGTACTTTACTGGCCTGTTGGCCTGTTGTATAAGTTGTAAGATTCACTCCTGGTTTTGGCAGAAGCAACTTTTTAAAGATACAATTAGGCCGACTTTTAAAAATGTTTTTTATCCTGTAGAATGTATCTTTATTATGTGATTCTTACCCCCTCTCTGCCTTTTTTGACCATCATTTAACTACTCAGTAGTAAATCATGGGGTGCAGGCTGATGAATTAGTAGTCTTGTGTAAACCTAAAACGTAATGAGCATAGGAAGAACCAGCTCTTCCGGTGAACATGGCAGTTTTCCGGTACTACCAGCCTTGATGAATAGGCTGAAGACAGCTGTGTACTATGGACATTTGACCTCACTGGATTGCCTTGCTTAGCATTTCAGTTATTGTCTTGCCATGAAACGTGGTGTTGCATAGTACACATTTTAGAATAGTGGCAAGAATGTTCTTTAGAACTGCAAATAACCCAACAGAGTGTACCATGCCAGTATATCGGTTTCTCCTGTTATATAGAGATTTGGTATTTCAGTGATGGTTATTTTGGGTTTTGACTCACCTGTGTGTCCTGCTACAGAGACAGTATAGAATCAAGAATTTCTTGACGTCTTTTTAAAAATAGAGATTATAATGTCCTTGGTGGTTTTCCTGTGAAGTGAACTTACATGGCTGGATTATTGAATGTGACAGTGAGACTCTTCATTAGAAAGTCTTGTAATCCTGCTTTCTAGTTTCCTTCTCCACCATTCACTTTTAACGTTCATTCTCTGAAAATAGTTATGATTTTTAATGTAATTGGCTATGTTTAAGAAATTCCATGTCAAAGTCTTAATATGTAACAATCTTCATTTTTTATAAAATTGAAGGAAATTTTTGAGGCAAACTTACTTTTATAGCTCATTTTTTCTCTAGCTCATTTTTTATAGCTCATTTTTTCTTTCATTTTTCTCCTTAGAATTCTCTTAAGGAGAATTCTCTGGTTTCAAATAGAGAATGGCTAGCTCTGTGATGCCCCACTCTCTTTGTGGCCTACCAGTTACTGTTTTGTTGCTTAAAATTGCAGATATTCTCATAAATGTGATGATTTTTGGCACAGGCCTTTCTTTGGCATATTGATTTCAAAATAGAGTTGGGTAATCCAATTTGAACTACTTTAGTAAACATAATTTAGCATTTCTGTAATGAGAAAGTATTTTCAAAAGATAACCAGATTTACTTCTAGGATTAGAGACGGCAAATACCAGTGATAGTATTTTTCCCAAGAACCATCACATGTTAATCTATAAATATGAGAAGTTGTAGATATTGTCGTACTTAATTCTTTGGCAACAAACAGCAAGTTTTTATTGTTTGTTTAATTGTATTTCCTCTAGAGATCACAATACTCTGGGTATTTTATATCCCTTCTAAAGGTCATTTGGGTTTTCAAATGGGAAGAATAGTCAAGCTAAGCTGGACTAAACCCAAGTAATATTTTATCTCATCAAAAGAAGTTATTAATCCAACTGGGTTAGCATGAGTCATTCATTTTTTAGACATGGTAAATGGGAAACATTTCAAATCATTAGATAAATTCTGACCTGGAATCGAATTCTCCCTTTCTTAAAATCTTTTTAATTTGCTTTTTTCATAGGCTCAGTATGGAACTCTTAACTGATAAGGGAGAGATTCTTGATCTGGAACCATTCCCTGCCATTCTGCTTTTTTCTCTCTATCAATCAGGGTAGCTGGCTCCATAGTGCCTGTTACTAGGGTCCATTTCAGGTTGATGACATTAGACCATTTACACTCAGTTGGATACTTCCCTGTTTTCAGCAACATGATTTTACAGGATGCTTTTCTCAAAGCTTTGCATTCTTAATGGAAATATCAAATGGTGTAATTCCAAATATAAATATGTTTATGACACTAATCATATGCTTTTAATGATAACTTTTTGATAACTTACTGCCCTGTAAGGTTAAACCTTACACGGAGTGACTGTTGCCATCAGAAAATCCCTTTTTACCTGCTAATGAGAGTGAAAGTAGTATGTGACCTCCACTTTCAGTGACTGAGTAGCATGCTTCTCGGAGGGGCTGCTTCTCTTACCCGTCTGGGGTCTTGGGCCTTGTTACTTTCCTGGGTTTGTCCCTTCAGCTGGAAAGGCTGTTGAAAACACTTGCCAGGAAACAGTAAAGCTGTGAGAGAATCTTCTAGTCTTAGATAGAGAGAAATGAGTACCAGTTGATGCTAACGTGATACTTAGACTTTGAGGGGCTTCCATCCAAGCTTTGGCATGAATCTGTTAGACACAGTTTTCTTCACTTCTCTGATAATCTTTTTTTCCAGAATGGCTTTTTGTTGTTGTTGTTATTAACAAATTGTAAACATTGGTGTTTTTTTGTTTTGTTTGCCCTTTCGGAAAGTCCTTCGAGTAGGTATTGATGGTTCCATGGAAATTCTCAGCAGTGTCTGTGTAGGCTCTGTGCATGCTTTGTATGAGTTCAGTTTGAACAATGCATTTGGAATCACCTGGGATGTCCAATTCTGGCATGTCTTCATTGATTGTGTTTTTAAACATGTCTCTCGTCATTTTCCAAACCTCACTTTACATCTTACTCAGAGAAGTTAATCAAGGAATGAAATTTCTGGGGGGATAGGGATGAGGGTGGGTTGGGGACTTGAGTGAAGTCAACTCGGGGTATTTGCTTTAAAGTGTTTTCTAAAGCAGTTCCTAACAGTATTTAGAGATTCCCTGGGATGTTTGTGTGCTCAGCTTATTCTGGACAAAGTGTGTGGGCGGGGGGGGGGGGTCTTACTGAGATTTGCATTCTTAGTGCAGGACAGGCTCTAAATTTCATCTGTACTCTAGATTTGTGATTGAATCCAAGAAGATAACCGGGACAGTGCTCCTATCGTAACATTTCTGGCAAGTGCTCCCTAAAATGCACATCGAATTGTTTTCTGGACCTTTTCTCCCATGGTGCTAGGAGATATCATTGATTTCTGCAGCTCTTCTCAGTGCTGGGAAGAAGTCTTTGGGATTATTGAGCAAGGGGCAGCC